>NW_018164654.1:519641-531765 GCF_001263595.1 Phalaenopsis equestris
TATATATATATATCTGTGTGTGTGTATTCTTTATTGAATAATACTTTCTTATGACAATTCAAGTATCTTCCTTTTGCTTTTGTTTTTGATTTACCTTTCTTGCCTTATTAGTTCTCTATCTTGGTTCTTCTTTCTCAAGCATTTAGTCTCTCCTTAATTACTTCTTTTTTAGAGTACATTTGTTCTTGAGTTCTTTCGAACTTGGGGTTGCTTGCACTTCATTAAAAAAAAAACAAGATAAACTTTACCATACAACATCATATCAACGAAGAAACTATATAATTTTATTAGATTTAATAACAATATTGTTTTATCTCATATCTAATTCTTACATTAATATTTTCAAAACAAGAATTAGCTTATTAAAGTCATTAACATTTTGCTTCTTTATTTTTCCACAATGCATTTTAAATGATAGAGTAGTTGTTTAAGATATAACTTGTTTATCAAAGTTATAATTATGCAGAGGTGCTTGAGCTTTAGTAAAACACTGAAAAAATTGATTTCTCCTTTGTGAATTTTCAAAAGATTAGTTCTATAAAAGATAAGATTAACATTGAATGAGCCTTCTCAAACACCTTCTCATTCTCCTTTTCAAATATGGATTTAGGAAGGTTTGCTTCACCATTTAATGCTGACTCAATCTCTTGTTATACCATCGAATCTATCATCTTCAACCTTCATAGACTAAAATCTATCATCTTCAACCTTCATAGACCCTGTAATAAAAAACTTTATGTGATACCACTTGTTAAGCACAAGTAGATTACCAAGAAAATTATTTGCCAAAGCACTAATAATCTACTTGGCAAAAGCACAAGTAGATCACCCCACGGTAGTAGCACAAAAAGCCAGGCTATCATATAAATCAATTAAATAAGAGGAAACCATAATACACACAAGGAACGTTATTGAAAATGTATATAGAACAAGCAATAAACTTCAAGAGTTAACAATGTTTATCCATTGAAGACTTTAATCGCTAATAGACAATGCCTTAGAGCTTATTTCTGAATTTTCTATTTGCTCTCAACACCTCTTATGAAATACATAATCATCTCATAACTATTATCACACTTTGTTTTTTCTAAAACTAAACTAAGGTTTTATAGCTTAAGGATAGTTGGTCGCATAGCTGCAATTTTGTTAAAACTAGCTAATGAAATTTCAAAATATAATTAAATACCAAAGCAGGTTCTCAAGTACATTGCACATGATCAATGCATGCATGACAATATATAAAATCTAATGTCATGTATGTAATGCACAATCAACCATGATATTTTTTAATATATTAAAGCTTTCAAGTTTTATTTTTATTCTAATTAATTAATTGAATGGTGGATAATATAATCACATCATATCAAGATCAATGTTGGATGTTTTCTTGTTTTATTTACAATCTAATTAGTTGAATGGTGGATAATAGAACCACATCATATCAAGATCAATTTTAAACTACTGTACACTTAGTCATAATGAGTGAAAGGATCTAGATCTATTGCCATAAGATCAATGATGACAACAATTTGAACTCTATAGCCAAAACAATGTCAAGAGCTTGGAGACTATAGTAAATGCGATATATTTCATTAAGCTCGAGTGGAATAATTTTTTATGCAATCAACCAATTTTAAAAGTTAAAAGGACCCCAAGCCTTTCCTTTTTAACTTGTTAATTGCTATGCAGAGTTCTCTTAAAGAAGAATCTCATTAATGGTCAACAAGTAATGTCTATTCTTTATTGTCCATGTCACTCTCTAATAAAAATACTAGAGAAAGTTTTCATGTATTTAAGTTTTCATTAGTTTTTGTTCATAAGCATATTGTTAAGTAAGTACCTACTCTCATTTTTTTTAAAAATTTAATTGTTGTTTTTAATAGTATGATAACTCATTTTGTCAAATGTCTACAGCCGTTGTTCTTTATATTACACTGTCATCATTATTGTTAGCTGATAGGACCATGAGGCGCATTAAAAGTTTTGACTAGGATTATGATATACGTATACACGTACATATACATATATATAATCCTAATAATAATGATAATAAAATAATAATAATAATAATAATAGCTATTTATTATTATTATTATTATTATTATTATACAATGGTTATTTTTATCCGAATAACTGGGCCTAGTTATTGTGATAAAAAATAGCAATTGTATGGTTATTTTTATCCGAATAACTGGGCCTAGTTATTGTGATAAAAAATAGCAATTGTGATAATGTAATACAAAAAATTATTAACTATTCATATTTTACTCAATCTTAAAACATATTTACAGATATTAAATTCCATAAGAATAAAAAATTTAAACAGAATAACATAATCTAATTTTTTAAATAATATATAAATAAAAACTTGAATTTTTAATTTGTAAAAAAAAAAGATAAATAAATCTATCATGTTCTTTGGGGTAAAAAAAAAAAAATTCCATAGTTTTGCTTTGCTGCCCAGTTACTCTTCTATCTTTTATTATTATTATTATTATTATTTATTTATTTATTTATTTTTCAAAGGAAAGTTCAATATGCTCTTTTAACAGAAGATAAACTATGACGGTAAGTGATTAGTCAACATATAATCATATGCAATATGATTACCCTTACGAAAGATAAAAACTTAATAGTATTTTAAATTACTCTCTTCCAAGTGATAGGACAATAATTTAATATTTTTAATTAAAGCCCAAACTAAATGTCTAAGAATTACTTAGTAAAGTGAAATTTACATAGTAGTACACAATTCTTATGTATTTACATATTTCATATCTAAACATTTATATTTACACACATAATACTTTGGTGAGTTAAAACTATGCATAAAAGGTGTGTTTGATTTTAAACAAGTGATATAGTGCTATTTTTGATATGATGTTAAGGATTTGAGTGATGTGTGTATAAACATGAAAATTCAGATGTAAGATATGTAAATACATGAAAATTGTGTGCTTTTTATGTAAATGCCACCATATTAAAACAAGAAAATCAACCTAAGGCACTTAAGCCTTTGTTAGTTTTATTTCTCTAAAGAATTGCTTAAAGATTATTTTGTTTTCACTTGAAATGAAACACATTTGACATATTTGATTAAGAAATGATTATTTTTAAAACAATCAAAACACCTAAAAGTTATTTTGAATATTCTCAAAATTATATTAATTATTTTTTTATTTTTTTGAAAAATGAAAAAATAAAGAGGCTTTTACATAGAGAGCGCCCAAAACTTTCATATTTACTTATCTCAGATCAAAACTTTCATAATTATAAACATCATATGAAAATTAACACTCATCATCACCTTTTAATAGTCATATTCATTTTTTTATCCATAGGTAGTGCTGTGTGTGTAAAAATGAAACTTTGTGTGAGATGGATAAATCCATAAGAATTGGGTGCTATGATGCAATTTTCCGAGAAATAAAAACATGTAAAAAATACTAAGCAAACATGCTTTTAAAAATGAAAGAAAAAATAAAACTAAAATTGATCCCAAACAAGACCTAAGTCCGCCCTTCATTTTTTTTCTTATGCGAATTAAATTTAAAACAATGTTATAAGGTATAAAGCTATTTAGAACTAAGTGAAATTTTACAAAAACTCACTTGTTGATAGCTTTATATTGAATTTTTTTTATTTTAAATTTTGGTCCATTAAAACATCGATACGAAAAAACTCAACGATAACAAAGATGACCGATCTAGGAGTGAACAAGCTAAAACTAAATATTTGAAGTGTCACTAATAATTTTAGGGTATAAATTGATGAATCAAATAATATCTAAATTTTGTGCTTATAATTGAAATGATAGATTTGATAAGAGAAAGCCAATGAGCTTAAATTAGCTCAATTTTGACATCATTAAGAAAAAAATTATAAGTTAAAATAATAATTAATTATAAAAGAAATTAATATGTCATCCGATATAATATTTCAAATTTTGGTTATGTATTAAAACAGTACTGTCAAAATTAAAATTGTCAAACTTAAAATTGTCAAAATTAAAATTGAAGAATCAAGGACAACTAATGCAGACGACAATGCCAACTAATGCAACAAATGCAACATCCAACATGTTATGTGGGATCTCAATTTGAAATTAGAGAGCTATTAGAGATTTGAAAAACTTAAAATCCCACTGGACAACTAATGCAGGCGAAATTGCCTACAATCACCATTTCATAATTGTCTTTGCTTGACCGTCTTTGCCCAAACACCAGCATTCAAACATTATCCCTTGATTGCTCTTGCTCAATAATCGTCTATGGATCATTGCCGCTTGATTATTATTTCTCAATCATCATTGTTTGACCACCAATATCTAATTGCCTCATATTCCATCGTCTTAAATTAAAAGAAGAGTTAATTTTATAAATTGAAATACATGACATATTATCGTAATTGGGCAGAAGACATAAATCTTTTTTAGGTTTTCTTAAAAAAAATTATATGCTCTTTGGAACACTATTTTTATGTATATGTGAGCTAAATATTTGTACAAAACTAAGGTATGAACCTCTTACTTTATTGCTATGAATGTTTTAATACATAGTAATGTAGCACTAACTATGAGAAATCATTCCTAGCATTTTTCACAAACCTCTTTGATTGTTAATAACTAATATCTCAGTTAACGACATAATAATCTAATAGGTAAAATCCATGCAAGCATTATTTTAAAGTATTAACTTGACAAGATGAATGGTAAACAAGCTCAAAGTTTTAGCTGATTTTATGATAATCTACCTAACAAATATCACCATCATAAAAAGAAAAAAAAAATTGTCGAGCATAAAGTAAATAGTAAACTAAGAGCTAATTGGAGAAACTTAAATAAGTTTTCCTTTTCATCATTCTAAATTTTCTCAACAAAGATAGCTTTCTTAGGATCTTATCGCTAAATTACATGTTGTTATTAAAGATGAACTTTGATATCTGGCTCAAGGAGAATTTTTTCATGGGATTAAAGTTAACTTACTGCTTATTATATTTTTTCAGGAATCCTAATTTTATCAATGTTATTCTTTAGCATTCCATTGTAATGAGTTAGTTTTGTGTTATTGATTTTTGTGATGTTTTTTTTTATTAGTTTGAACACAACAATTATTGTGAGACTACATACATACTGAACAACCTATTTATAAGCCTCAGTACGAAGTCTTCCAATCCTTGTTTGAGACTCAAGCCCATATTTGAATCTATTATGTGTTTGATAAGAGTGTCCATAACTTCATTGAAACCTTCAGAGTGAAATTTATGACCATCCACTCTTTAATTTTTTGTAAATTTATAACCAAACCAAATATCTCCAAAAATGAGTTCAATGATACCGAATGGTTCGATCTGACTTCAAATGAACAAAAATCAAATATTTGAAATTTGGTTAAAAACATCAAATGCATTAAGGAATAGTCAAATGATCTTTGATTTTTTCCTGCTCATAATCAAATAAGTAGCTTAATAAAATTAACCTCAAAACCATAATATCACTTAATTTAAGGTCATTAAGGTATATCAATGCTTAAAGAATGATATACGATCAAAGTAATTGCTAAAGTGTTTTTATTTTTTGCTAAATTATTTAAAATGCACTCTTAAAAATGATAAATATATGCTAAATGAAGAGCTTACATTATATAAGCCTCAAAGAGAAAATAGGTTCCATTAGGCAGTAATTTTTAAATCAAGCACATGGCTAAAAATACATTAAAAAAATAGACCATTATTATATTATTGAGCGCACAAACTAAGAGAAGGTTGATGACTATTTTAAAGCCATTAAGATAAACATTTGACTTTCACATCTATATAAAACATCTTATGAAATATTTTCTTAAGAAAAATCATTTTTAATATCGAATGATTAAGTATATAATATGTGATTATCTTTAATTAAAGAGTCATTAATTATCTCACATTTATCAAAAACTTGAAAAAATATTGAGCCGTCATCCCCAAGCAATCAAGCTCACGCCAACCACATAAAGAAATTATTATTTTTTTAATTAATTAATCTAAATATTCGTTTTTTGTATGATCATCGTTGCGCACAGACAACTGCGGATTTGTCGCGCTGCGTCGTTTGATCGGACGGCTCAGATTGGTTACTGTAGTGGGCTCCACCTTTGGCTGTCACAGTCCGCCGAGTCAGCAAGTTTCGCTTAGCTAGCAGCCACATGCTCTGGCTCAATGTTGATATGTTTAAATTCATTTTTCTTTTAAGCAGTATATTTTTATTTCTCAGAATGGAAAAGATTGCCGGCACTTCACATGAAACTCGGGAGTTCGGGAGCAGAGAAGGTGAGCGGATTCAGTAGAGTGAAGGAGGAAGGAGGAAGGAGGAAGGAGGAAGGAGGGAGGAAGGAGTTGGGGTGGAAATCCTGCTAGCTTTTACCTCTATGATGCGCCGCTTCTAATGAGATCAACTGGTGATGTCTGATCTGTTGCTCGTTTCTTGGGTTGTTTTTTTTTTTTTGTTTTTTTTTTTTAAGAATCTAGATCAATGAATTTTATATGATTGATGTTCTTGAAGCCGTGTTTCGATTCCCGTTTACGTTTTTTCAGGAGAGCGGAAATGACGCGACAATCGTTAGGAATCCGCTCGTGGTGTTAAGAATTTTACTAAGCTTAAGTGCGACTGTTTTGGTCTGTGATCTCCTATCTTATCGGCATTGTTGGAGGTTTTTTCTGGTAGTTGATTTGGTTGAGGGAATAGTTAGTCAGTTGAACAGTGGGGCTGGAAACTAGGTTTTAATTTCCGTTTTGTTTTGACACGCGGAAGAGGATGTACGATGGGTGCAGTTGATGCTTACTGCTGGACTCCGCGGGGGGTGATCGATGAGAGATGGATATGGGTCTTCGTGGAAGTGGCTTTTATGGGGTTGAGATTGCTCTGTAGGGTTGCTTCAGTGCGGGATTCAGTTTTGGAAAACTAGTACTTTCTTGGATTTTAAACATGGATAAGTGCTTGTGGCCCGAGTTATATTTTGGAGTAAAGCTTCCTCAACTTCGTGATACACGGAAAGTGTAATGATTCATGTTTTAGGAATGGAATATAGACATTGTTGTTAGATTGTATTAGAAGAATTGTTGATTGAAAATATGTTAGCCATCAAATTATTGAGATAATATTTGTAGAAACAGTTGCTTGATGTAATTTGGGAGCAGGATATATTCTGTTGGAGGTGAACTGAACTAGTGATGAAAAAAGCTGAGATTCATCTCTATTTGGCTGCTTAGCTGCTGATGCTTATTTAAGTATGAATGGGACTAACCAATCGAAGTAAGACGTTGTCGGAGCTTGTTCATATGATGAAGTCCTGGAGCCCGGGAAGATCAGAGCCGGCATTCAGGGACTTCTGGATGCCAGATGACAGTTGCAGAGTTTGTTATGATTGTGATTCACAATTTACAGTTTTTAACCGCAGACACCATTGCCGTCTATGTGGCCGTATATTTTGTGCCAAGTGTACCTCAAATTTTGTGCCAGTAAATTTTGACGACTCGAGGAATATGCAAGAAGAAAGTGAGCGAAGAATTAGGGTTTGTAACTATTGCTTTAAACAATGGGAGCAAGACCTAGCAGCTAGTAGTATTGCTGCTTCTACCTCCACTCCGGTCCTCAGCCATTCTCTTTCAGCAGCTAGCTTGACTAGCACCCAGTCAAGTGGGACAGCTAGCAGCGGTGCTACGGGTACTGGTCTGGGGCAATACTCTCCTGGTGCTTGTCCGAGTACTAAATATAGCTCTGGTCGAAGTCTTAGTCCGTTCACTCACATCGGGCCTGTTCCTGATAAACAAGATATGATGATGACGGAAGGAAACATGGATTCAGTTGCGGGCATGGGACATCCTCCCTCTAATGACTTCGGCTATTGCATGAACAGGTATCATATTATATTCTCACTTGTTTGTCTTACTATTCTATTGTTGCTGGTCTACGTTCAAGTTTTTTGCAGCCACTAAGGTCTTTCTCAGCGAGGAAATGTCTTGTCTTCCCACCCATATCAATTTTCCTATGTACGTCGTGTATACTTCTCTCTTCTAATAGACTAATCTTGTAATATCATAGGGGAGATCAGAAGCCGTCTTTGGCAGTGGAAAGATGTGCTCTCTAATTACTTTTAGTTTTCTTTTTAGTTGCTCTCTAGAACATGATTGTATCTCTTTTGTTTCATTTCTTGCTTAAAATGAAATTCCTCTTGTTGATACCTTTTAATTTGTCTTTTAAGAATTTACGAAAATTTGTATGCATCATGCTCCCTTGTATTCCTCTCTTTGTTATTGCATGATTTAGTGGAATCATTCATAATTAAGGCACTTTAATATTTTTTTCAGTTCCTTTAAAAGAGCCATTAGCATATAATCATAACTTTGATTGTAGTTATTGTAATAATATATAGTTTTGGTTAAATATATTTATAAATATTTTTGTAAGCTGATTTTTGACTACTGTGTGACTTCTACTTTATTATAAGAAAAAGTGAGCATTTTTGGCGAAGTCACGAAGCAAAAATGAAAAGTTGTGGTTTATAAATGGGCTTTATACTAACATTCTTAGAGTCTTTGAGTTTTTCTTGTGCAGAAAGCTAAACTAGAGCAGGAGCCCAATGTTTCTCACTTCGAGCGGTGAATTTGTCTTTCAAATTCTTTTACTTTCTACATACCATCCAAAGATTTTATTTTGATCCTTCTAACTGTTTGATCTCTTATGTAATTTCTACTTAGTGATGGTCCTTTAAAATATCAATGAAATTATTTCTGTGATCTGCAGGCTCTGTTGTTAAAAACTTTATTCAACTTGCAAGCTCCATCTAACCATAAAGTAAATGATTACAACAACATTGTAACCAATCATTACTTGAACCTTTTTGTTTCTATTTTAGTGGGCCCTTAGGCTTATTACGCCAAAGAAATTTCAACTCAAATGTTATATACCAATATTCCACACAAAATGATATGAGTTAGGAACAGAAATTGGGGCTGACAATTAAATTGTTAAATTGAAACAAGGGATCCTTTTTAAGAAAAAAATAAAGATGAAAAAAAGGTTTTAGGTGGGGATTCCTCATTCAGTCAGTATGAATATAAAATGATGATTCATAAAGTATCTCCAAGTAGTTGGGCTAAGATTAATTATAATTATTAATTGACACAAGCTCAAATAGACTAAACCTAATAATATAAATGAAAAAAATAAATTATTGCTATTCATTCTCCTCGTCGTTTAGCTTTTTGCTTAAAATAAATTTATGGGGATTAGATTTTTTTTTGCTAAACCTCCATAATTTCTAAATAAAAATGATCTCTTTAAAGATGATTAAATGATCTTATAGAAACTTACATTTTTTCAAACAGTGAGAGTATAAATGTTATTTCAAGTATAGCGTACTAGTTGACTCTTTGTCTGCTCTAGCTTCAACCACCATGCAACATCAATTTTCTCCTTTAAAATATCCTGCAATATTTGATTCGGTATATGAATATGAATTTGAGATAGGGTCCTTCGATCCTCATATTGTTTTTCCTTTGATGATCATCTTAAAGGCATCTTTTCAATCCCTAAGGAGGTGTTTGATAGCTGACTTTTAATAGGGTTTAACCCTGAATTTCACTTGAATCCAACAAAAAAAAAAAAAAAGGATTTCCGGCACCTCCCATTCCGTCTTCCTGACAACCATTCCGTCTTCTCCACCCACCTTCCGTCTTCAAATATGGATTTCGTAAATCGCACAGAGAGCTGGATTTCATTGATTTCGCTCTGCGTTGCTTGCACCTTGGCTTACATCACGAGCCTCTACCTAAATCGGGATTTGATAAATCTTGTTAACGTAAATTTGATCCTGCAGCCAAACACCGCCTAATAGTGTATTGCCCAAATTCATCTGTGCACACACAGCCTGCATCTTGACTTACTATAGTGAAAATATAATGTTACAATTCAATAGTGAAATATTGTATTGCATGACTGTAATACTCAGGATCAAACATGGGGTCATACTTTTTTACTGGTTTGAAATAATAATAATGCAATATAGGACACAAACTACAAATCAAGAAGCACACTGATTTATGCAAACGACCCACCCTTGACAAGTACATAATACAAGCAAATGAAAAGAATTCCTTACTTGAGAGAACATGTGCTAGTGAAGGTGATGGTTCATATATATGTATGTATGTATGGACTTTCCACGAATTTTTTGGTTCAAAGAATTAGCTCATCATTTTGTTCAACCAACTGACATATCTCCTCTTATCTGTTTAGCTTATCCTTTCTTAGAAAGTTTAAGCTTAAATTTGGCCTGAAACAAACAGGTACCACCTTTGAGGCATAAAATTGTTTGCTTCTTTTTGATGTCACTTCCTAGGACGCCTTAAAATTGGGAAGTAACGGAACTATATTGATCTATGAAATATCAATTATCCAAAATGTCTGCTTATGTTAGTAACTGTATACTTGGCTTGACCTTGCAAATTTAAACCTGGCACATTAAATATTTCATTTCTCTTCGTTCTGTTTGTTAGTATATGGTGTTCTATCAAACCATGCCCATTAGCTGCATAAAATCCACACTAATGGATGGGCATCCTAATTTTATAGGCTTACTCTCCTTTATGTTTGGCAACTTGGTAAAATATTCTCGAGCCTATATTTTTTGTGGGGTAAAGTAGGACTAATTCTTTTATTTTCCATATGGCCTTTATGTTTTAGTTTCTTCATTTTTTTAACCTATTCATACACTGTGATAACTTCACAGCAATGGTGAGGCACAGTTCACATCTCTCTTTAAAATTGTATCTTCTCTGGAGCCCAAGCCTATGTAGCTGGACGTTGTTTACTGTAGGTTGATCATTGTTATTCAGGATGGAATTTAAGTCATGCTTGCTTTTTTTCAGGAGTGATGATGAGGAGGACGAGTATGATGGTTGTAATTCAGAATCAGGAAGACACCATTTCCAAACTTCTGCTGATTATTTTCATCCTGTTAATTTTGATGAAGTTCACCGTGGTTACTGCTCAAATGGAGTTCATCCTGCTGCAGAATTTAATGATTTTGAAGAAAAATGTACTCCTGCACTTGGTGCTTTGGAGAAGGATAAGACTGTTGACGAGTTGGGTCATGATAATAACTGTGAGTTTAATGTTTCAACTGCTATATATAGTATAGAAAGTACAGATAAGCAGCCTGTCGATATTGAGAACAATGAGCGGCTTTGGCTTCCTCCTGAGCCTGAAAACGAAGAAGATGAACGGGAGTCGTCTTTGGTTGATGATGATGATGGTGAGGACACTTTAGGAGAGTGGGGATATCTCCAATCAAGCAGTTTTGGCAGTGGTGAGTGTCGAACTAGAGATAGGTCTAGTGAAGAACACAAGAAGGCCATGAAAAATGTTGTTGATGGACATTTCAGGGCTTTAGTAGCTCAGCTTCTTCAGGTTGAAAATCTTCCTGTTGGTGAAGGGCCTAACAAGGATGGATGGCTGGACATAATTACAGCTTTGTCATGGGAAGCAGCGACTCTGCTTAAGCCCGATACTAGCAAGGGAGGTGGTATGGATCCTGGCGGCTATGTGAAGGTCAAGTGTGTGGCTTGTGGATCTCGCAATGAAAGGTCTGTAAAGGTTGTTGATGCCTTTTCTGCAGATTTTTTTGCTCAGTCTGTGGTGATTTTTCTTTCTGGATTTTCTGTTGCATTTCTTTGAGTGCACCGAATGTTGAAATTTTTATATTCTTAATTTCACTTAGAAAAAAATGGCGAATACATATTGGTCTTTTGGTGAGGCCCGCATTTGCATAGAAATTCATTTGGATCTGAGTTATGGCCTACAGTTTGTTATGCATACTCTTAAATTTATTCTCATCTCTGAGAAGGGATGCGAGCGCTGATATGTTTTATATGGTTTTGTTTTTTAGTAAGGTGGTAAAAGGAGTGGTTTGTAAGAAGAATGTCGCTCATCGTCGTATGGCATCAAGGGTGGAGAAACCTCGTCTTTTAATCCTGGGAGGAGCTCTTGAATACCAACGGGTGACAAATCTGTTGTCCAGTTTTGATACATTGTTGCAGCAGGTTTGTTAGTAGTCTCTCTCTCTCTCTCTCTCTCTCTCTCTCCCCT
>NW_018164654.1:531776-565508 GCF_001263595.1 Phalaenopsis equestris
ATATATATATATAATATTCTGGGAGGAGCTCTTGAATACCAACGGGTGACAAATCTGCTGTCCAGTTTTGATTCATCGTTGCAGCAGGTTTGTTAGTAGTCTCCCTCCCTCCCTCTCTGTCTGTCTCTCATATATATATATATATATATATTGGGAGGAGCTCTTGAATACCAACGGGTGACAAACTGTTGTCCAGTTTTGATTCATCGTTGCAGCAGCTTTGTTAGTAGTCTCCCTCCCTCCCTCCTCTCTTTCTCTCTCTCTCTCTCATATATATATATATATATGTGTGTGTGTGTGTGTGTGTGTGTCAAATATCGATATTTGGGCCTCTGTCAAATATCGATTTCCTTTCCAAAAAAAAAAAAACCTTCATAAGATCATATGATGATTATGCATACAATTTTTGCATCCACTCCTATCCTAGTCCATTCTTTGATGTTGATGAACCATTTTATATGCCTGTTTGTCACACTTTAAAGTTTTAAAAACTTCTATGAATTCTAGAAGTTTAGGCTTGTATGTTGCTTGGACCAGTTAGAAAATCTGCACCATGCTTTGAGTTGATTTATGAAGAACCCAGTTTTGTAGATGAAACTGTGATGATGATACTCAAGCATTAGTAGTTGAATCTCCTGATGAACCTAATGCTAAGGTTGCGCCTGAGTTATTTATATTCCTAAATCGGAGATCATATCTTATA
Organism: Phalaenopsis equestris; assembly: GCF_001263595.1. Taxonomy (NCBI): domain Eukaryota; kingdom Viridiplantae; phylum Streptophyta; class Magnoliopsida; order Asparagales; family Orchidaceae; genus Phalaenopsis; species Phalaenopsis equestris. Next base: position 532,480 of record NW_018164654.1, read on the forward strand.
TATTATATATACATACATACATATATATGGATAGTCATTCTGCTCCCATTTCAATTTATGATTATCAAATGTAAGTTTAGAACCATTCAATCTCTTCACCATAATTTATCATCAATTGGCTCAATGGATGCTTCTGATTGCACTAGAAGTAAATTCTGATGTTCAATGTGAATAAATTTTAAATGCCTTGGAATTAAATACATTGGTGTGTTTGATGACTTTGATTGGTTAAATACATAATTAAAAATAGCATTTTAAATTGTTTTTATCTTCTGTTCAATTATTTTTATTCTTTTCATACTTGATGAATGATCAAACTATTATACAAATTGGCATAATATAATGAAATAATTTTGAGTCAATTTTAGCTAATAGAGGATTTTCTTTTCTACCAAGTTTATCATGTTATTTACAACTCGAGATGGAGCTTTTGGAGAGCCTTTAGGATTTGGCTATAATTGAAATATAATTGTCCCATTTAGCAATGAACCATTCAATTAGAGGCTCTGGTAGTAACCATTATTTTTGTGATAATATTTAGGGGCAAAATCATATGGTCAGATAACACGGGTCACATATTTTTTGGTGTGAGATTTTTTTTTTGTAAGCAAGCATAGATGTATGCTTAATATGATATGGCCTATTTAAGGAATTGGGTTAATCTTAAATTTGTTATTTTTAACAATTTGGTGTAAATGTGGATGAATTTTTCTTTAAGCTTGAGGTGATATACTTCTTCTAAACCTTTTTTTTAAATTTTATAATATTATGATATTTGTATATGTTTGTATGTACGTGCGCGCTCCCGTGTGTGTGTTGTTTGCCTCAATTTAGGTTCGAAAGTGATGTACATAGGGTGTGAGGGCAATGTAATGATATTAGCCCATCTGGTTGAGATTTTCTTTTTCAATGTGGTCATCCTTGGGGTGTTTGAGTTGTTGAAGATTATTATTTGATTATTGTTTCACGCACTTATAGAAAATCATGGTCATAGTTCACATTGATTGAAGTTTTTTTAGATGTTTGTTGTCTCAAAGACTGATGCAGGAGCGCCTGCTAAATTACGGAATTGCATATCCCATAATTCTAAATCATGAGAGTTCCTTAGTACTTTAGAAAAATATGTTTCCTCGTGGGAAGATAAAACAAATAATTTCCGCTCATTTGGCAATTTCTGCAGAGATACTTGCCATTTTGATTTATTTCATATTTCTTTGTTTCTATTTAGAATTATTTTCTATTATGTACCTATTTATGTTTCTTTTGCAGTTTTGGCAAATTTTTGCAATTGTTTATGTATTTTGGATATTGTATCTCTGATTTCTATCACAAGCAGTGATTTATCCTTTTTCTTTTGCAAGTGGTGTTTCTTTAGCTTGTGCTGGAACATATGGTGAAGATCCTTGACCTTCGTACCAAACTGCTTCGTCGGTATTTTTGTTGTTTTTAGTCGAAACAACCGACAATCTATGTTGAATCTACTGTCCAACAACAGATTTGATCTCGTGCCCATTCCAATTATTGTCGACCTCGCTTATTTTCCTCCCTTGCTATTCCACAATCACCCTTCTGCTAAATCCCCTACCCTTCCTAACCACCTCATAGGAGCTCTAAAACGATATCATATGGTATTAGATCCAGCTGAAATTTGAGTTGGAAGGATGAGACGTCATGCCGCTAAGGAGAAATTCTCAACGAGGTACTTAAGAAATCACTATTGAGGATATACGTAAGAAATCCTCCAACCGTAACAAAGACTTGCTGTCTTTTAGAAGAGACAATCTGGTGAGGTTACCCATAGCCACAATGACGACTCATCTAATCGAGAGAAAATGAATCATTTTTACCAAGAAGCTTCGGGTGATGAAATGTCGATGCCACGTCGATTTAGTATGGAATATCAAAGGAAAAATCACAATCTTTGTGTAAATTTGGATTTATCAGATTTTGACAGTTATATAAATCCGAATGAATTTATCGGTGACTCCAAACAGTGGAACAAATTTTGAGTACAAAGACATTCCCCATTACAAAATAGTTAAATTGGCAACCATCAAGCTTAAGAAGAATGCTTTCTTGTGGTGAGAGTACTTGAAGTATCTTCGTCAGCATATGGGTAGAAGAAAAATCACCACCTATTCTAAGATGAAAATGAAGATGTAGTGTAAATACTTTCCCACATATTATGACATAATATTATTCTTAAAACTCCATGATATGCGTTAAAGAGATTCTTCCGTGGAGGAGTAACAAATTGAATTTGATCAATTCACGCTGAAATGCCAGTTGGTTGAATCAAAGGAGCACACAGTGACAATCTATCTTAGAGGACCGAGGTCATCTATCAGTAATGTTACGCAACTGTAACCGTATTGGTCTCTATTTAATGTACAGGCACTAGCTTTAAAGATGGAGAAATAATATCACCGGATAATCATCACCCCTTACAGACAGAGTTCAACCCCAGGATCAGACATAAATAATACATCTAGTGGAGCACCCAAGTAAACCTTGCCAGGGGAGAAACCCATATAAAATGGAGAAAAGTGGAAACCGCCAATGCTCCTAAATCCATCCCAATCAAGAACTGCTTTAAGTGTCATGATTTTGGACACATTGCGTCGAATTGCCCAAACACGAGGATCATTACTTTCATTGAGCATGGAGCATTTTAAGAAATGAACAATGACATAAGAGAGATGAAGACATCAGAGAGAATCAACTTGCTGCTGACAAGGGAGAGAGGCTAGTAATTTAAGCTAAGCCTATGAGAGACTTCACCATGATTAGCATTAATTGTTCTAGAAGGTATTAAGTCCGATGAGCCGATACCAGAAAAGGGGCAACCCCTGTTGAAAGAGTTGTTAGGTATCCTGACTAACAACATCAGTTTGCCTCCTAGATGGCTACCACTGAAAGAAATTCAACATGTCGTAGATCTCAGTCAAGGATTTTTTTTCTGCCAAACTAACTCACCTATGAGATGCAACCAATCGAGTACGAGAAGTTACAAAAATATGTTAAACTTGATGGTTGAGTCTTGATTTGTGAGAATATTATTTGATGTAGCTTTATCTCTGATTGTGCTATAGATTGATGACTATTTATTCTACCGGAGTAGATTTTGGAATGATGCATGTGTTTCAAATATCTTGGATGGACATGAGCATAAATTTTGTAGTGAAGTTGCCTTAGACATAACAACATTATAATTTTTTTCTTGATGGTTGTTGATCATTTCTTCAAGATAACGTATTTTATTTCTTGTCATAAGACAATGGACACATCACATTCTGCAGATTTATATTTGAAGGACGTAGTTTGTATTCATGATATACCCAAGAGCATTACTTAAGATAGAGAGGTGAACTCGACCATTTTTGGAGCACGCTATTGGGTAAGTTAGAACTTCAGTTTGGTTCAACAGGGCACCCACGGGTAGCTGACCACACAGGAGTGGTGAACTGCAGCTTTGGAAACCTCCTTACATGTTTTGTGGGAAAAAATATCCGGCTGTGGGATCTAGTTCTTTCCAGAGAATAGGGAGAGGCCTCTCCTAGCTGGGGAGAATGGTATGGGAGTGTTCACTGTATTATGGGAATTCCACCATACTGTGGAAATAGATGTTTTTGTGATCACATGAAGACAAAACAAACAATTTCCGCTCCTTTGGCATTTTCTGCAGAGATACTTGTCATTTTGATTTATTTCCTATTTCCTTATTTTTATTTAGAGTTTTTTTCTATTAGGAACCAATTTATGTGTTTTTTTTACCTGCTTTGGAGATTTTTTGCTATTGTTTGGGTTTTGAACACTGTATTTCTGATTTCTATTCGAAGGAGTGTTGTATCCTTTTTTTCTTTTTGCAAGTTGTGTCTATAGCTTCTGCAAGAATAGGTGGTCAACTTTGACCACCGTATTGCGCCTTTTCATGGGTGTCTTTTATATTTTCAACCAAAACAGCCAACGATCAATGTCGAATCCGCGGTCCAACAGCAGATTTTACCTCATACCCCTTTCAAATATTGCTGACCTTGCATATTTGCGTTCCCTTGCTATTTCATGACCACCTCCCTGGTAAATCCTCTGCCTAATTACCTCTAGGTGTTCTAGAACCGTATCACAGACCTTGGCTACTTTATATATATAGGATTTGGTTTGTAGTTTTAGATCTTAATATTTTCAAAGTATCCTCCAACCCATGACATAGTTGATAACTTTTAACATAACAAGTTCAAAAATTTGAGAATGCTTCAGTTCAACAAAAGGAATCCCTATCCTCCATGAGTTTAGATTGCAAATTCTTTTTATCACTCTCAATTGCTTTATTGATATGTAAATATAAATTTTATATTGGCTAATTATAGGATATGCATTGGTTAAAGGCGTCAAATTTTGAAAAAAATCAACAATTTTTTATTATCCTTGTTGCACTTTAATGTGGATAAACGTTGCTTATGTTGGTCCAAGTGTCATTTAGATGCTAAATAATTATTTCAGATGTTATACTATGCTAATACAATATTTACTATTTATAGCTCTATAATAAAGTCCTGGAATAAAAAGAAATGGATGGCTAGTTTCTGATTCATAATTAAACTGTGACAAGAGTAGACGAGTGAAAAAAATGATAGCACCCTAGACTTTTGTTTCTTGCAACCCAACTTACGTCACTTCCACATAACAGATGATGGAAGGACCAAAAAGATCAGTATTTCATAAGTTGATGGATAAACTAGACACTAAGAGAAGTATGGGACTAAAATTTAGTGGCCGCTTTTGTCATTTACTCATTTTTGAATATAATGGGGTAGAATGTTTTCCTACATGTACATCTCACTTCATCACTTCACTCTATTCGCAGGAAATGGACCACTTGAAGATGGCTGTTGCTAAAATTGATGCTCAGCATCCCAATGTTCTTCTGGTTGAAAAATCCGTGTCTCGTTATGCACAAGATTATCTTCTTGCAAAGAACATTTCTCTTGTTTTGAATATTAAAAGGCCGCTTTTGGAACGAATATCTCGCTGTACTGGTGCTCAGATTGTTCCTTCAATTGACCATCTGTCATCGTTAAAGCTAGGCCATTGTGATTTGTTCCATGTGGATAGGTTTGTTGAAGAACATGGAAGTGCTGGTCAAAATGGAAACAAATTAACAAAGACTTTGATGTTTTTCGAAGGTTGCCGAAAGCCACTTGGCTGTACTGTAAGTTTTACTTGACTTGTGCATTCTGTTTATGTGAATTGTTCAATGCCAGCCATCGACTGTCTTGTTAATTATTGCTGCAGTTGTCATAAAATGATAATTTCAGAGATTTTTTTTTTCTTGATACTTCACTAACCAATACATACCTTTGGCCAGAATGATTTATGAAATTGGTTCGTTTGTTAATTCCATAAGAAAAGAATTAGATGCATTTGGATTGAACTTAACATCATTATTATTTCCTTTATAATGTTGAAAGATAGAGATATTGTTGAAAATTGGACCTAATTTAGGGTCCTATTGGAAAAAAGGGAGTATTGAAGAAGTCTAGGGGTTTATCTGTAAAACAATGTAATGCCCTGTTAATGTACAAAGTAGGTTTTGAGCAAGTTATTCTTATTGGTATCACAGACTAACCTAGCCGCCTCACGTCATCGCCTTTCAGTCTTGCCCTTCCCAACAAGCTTTGATTGCGACTGTATTGCAAGGTCGTTCACGTCATCGCCTTCCTGCCTTCGCCTTTCCAACAGCTCTGATTGCGCCTGTCTTACAGGGTTTGTTCTTCGTGCATGATAGCGAGTCGCCTTCCTAGCAAGCTCTGATTGCGATTGTCTCGCAGGGTTCGGTCACGAAGGTGCTGGATCGCGACTGCATCGCTAGTCGCCTTCCTAGCAAGCTCTGATCACGACTGTATCACGATTCTCTGTACGTTTTGATCCCGGAGTTGGTTTCTCAACTTGTATCATGAGGGATTCAGGTAGGAGAGGGCTTCTGCGGTTTGTTGCGAGAGGAAGGAAGGGGGGTAGGCGACAAAGAGGAACGAACAGGGAGAGATGTGCATGCAAGATGTGGAGTGGAAGGATAAAAAGAAATTATGATGATGAGGATCTATTGTAAATTTACCTTCTTAATTATTGACATTGTCTTCTATACATATTTTCTCTTATGGTACTCATTTTGTTACTCCAAACTTTTAATTTTAAAATATTAAATAAATCACAGTGATCTATCAGCAAAATTGAATACTCATAATTGTAATCTGCGGTAACATTATGAATAGAAAGACAATATATATGTTAATCACATAAAAATAAGTTAGTACAAAATAAATGATAGTTTACTAATTATTAGTAAGCATTCAAGGGAGTTCATATCATTATATCATAAAAAACATATTATCTAACCATTTACATCCGTCACATGAGTTTTGATTGGTTTTGTTCAATGCAAAACAAGCATTGAATTTGATTATGCATGAGTTGGCATTTACCAGCATTCCGTGCATCTGATCAAGCTATTATTTATAGATATAATACATTTTTACTGAATTATTAGATATTAGGTTAGTTTTGTGTTTTCCAGGCTACCAAATGTCAAAATTGAGCCCAATTAAGCAACCAAAATGTTTAAATTCCATGTAAAAATCAAATCGCACTTATATGATATGTTTGGTTTTGTTGGATTTGTCAGCTTTAAACAACTTGTGAACATTCTTACTAACCAGTATTATTCTTAATTGATCATATAGTGAGGTATATCTTATCTTTAATAGAAACTGTTGCCTTTACATGCTAATAGAATAGGTGAAATACCTAAATTTAATGTATTGATTGATGCACAACCTTGATATATGTTGCTAGGTAGAAAACTTCCTAGCATAATTAATGATAATACTAGCACTGAAGCAATATTTTAGCAAAGGCTAACAAAAAGTACGTGGCCAAGTCTCGATTGATGCCACCTTTGTGGTTCTGGCTAGTGAGGTAACATGGGATGGCATTAAGCATTGTGGCTGAATGCACTAGAATAATTTCATGGGCTTTTAGGTAAAAAGTTCTTTTAAAGCTAAGAAAAAATGTCTTGAAAAATTTTTTTATTTAGTTTTTTGATAGTACATATGAGTTTATGTGTGTGTGTATATATATATATATATATATATATATATATATATATATGTATATATATATACATACATATATATCAATTTAAATAAAATAAGATTGGTTGTATGAGTGGACCCTAAATATGTGTGTGTGTGTGTGTGTGTCTTATTTTACATGCCTTGTTTTCTCGAAATAAAGAACAAGGCAGTATTATAACTGTCACCATTAGCTTCAATACCCTACCTCTATAATATCACCTTACAATCATATTTATTGTATACTTGAATACCCATGGTTTTGAATATTAGAATTTGTTTTGGTCATAAAGTTGGGTAGTTTTTATGATTTTTGATCATGTTAATAGAATTATAGTTTTACTGTATAAATTTTATCAGATGTGTTTAATATTAATTAGAATCTATAGTATTTATTATTGTAGTTTGTCTTCATTGTTGAGGATATTCTTCTTTATTATAGTTTTTTTACCCATTAATACTTTTACCTTTATTTAGGCATGTTAACACTAGCATTAGAATCAGTCAAGTGAAGTTGTAGCATTTTATGATTTCTAACATTATATCAATGTAAAAATCTCAAACTCTTATGTCTCATTGCTTGAGATTATCTTTTTACTATTGTATGAGAGCTCGCTAATCAGTAGCTGGGTTGCTACCACTTTTGTCTTGTCCAAAAGCTCATTGATTTTTTCTTTTACTTGCTCACTCACAGTTATGTTTTTTCCCCAAGCACATTTCTTGCTGTTCAATTCTCCTCGTCGTTGCTTTGCTTCTCATTCTTGTTTCTTTTGTTGTTGTTGATCACATCCACTTACTAGAGTGTGGGGTCCCTAGTTCGCCTGTTCTGCGCTGTTATTGGGGTTTGCTACTCTGTCTACTTGCTTGTTGCTTTGTGAGCATTTTTTCTTTTATTATATTTTTTGAAGGTCTTGCATCAACTTGGATCCCACACTTACATCTGAAGATCTCACATGTGTTGCTCTTCTATTCGTCTCTTGTTTTAAAGATCCTATGAAGATCTCATGAAGATCTTGTGAGGATCCCGTGATAATTTCATCACCTGAATCTCTGTAACTGTTGGTCCAATATAGATTTCTAGATTGTTTTTGGTTTCCATTAGAAAGTTTTGTTCTCGCACTGATTGTTATGGATTAAAAATTTCAAAGTTATTAAACATCTCTTACTTTGGATCTCTCAGTTACTTTTGCATCATACAAATTCTCAAACTTTTTTGGTATATTCTCTTGAGTTTGTGGGGAGATGATACCAATATTAGAATCATAAGCTCCATATTAATATTATTACATGTGATTAATATTTATCAGGAATCTATAGTATTTACTATTTTAATATATATTCATGGTTAAGGATATTCTCTTTTTATTGTAGTTTTCTTATTCTTCTCTTGTCTTGTTTTTATATAGGCATGTTTTTATTGGCATTAGAATGTAAGTAATGTTGCAGCCTTTTATGGTTTCTAATTGATTTTGGTAATTTTGATTTTCAAGTTTTCATTCAATTGTAACTCTAATTAAGAATTATTGTTTTTCTAAAGAAATGTTATAATGAGAAACTAAACTAGGAGTTAGAAAGTATATGAAATGAAAAATCCATACTTAAAATCTTATATAGGATTTAGTTGAAATATAGTAAAATAATGAAACTCTGTTTATATGTGACGCGATAAATGTGAAAGTTAAATTTTAGTGAGGATTAAGATACAATTTGAAATTGTGTTTTAGTCCATGCAACATTTGTAATTATTTGTCGAAAGTTGTAGCAGTTGCCCAATGTTTGATGGTTTTAGTTTGAAGGGAGGTTCGATCCAGCTTTGCATCTACTATCCTAGATCCTTACTCTGGTCTCTTCTGTTCCACACAACATGTGAACAGTTTGGGCTTCCAGTTTCTTTTAGCTCTGAGTCTAAATCTCCCAGGCTGTATGCTAACCCGCACTATTTCAGTCAGGTTCCTTCAGTTATCTTTTCTATTTTATAGCACTTTACATTCGGCCAAAAAAAGTCGGAAGTGTTGTGGTATATAAATATAGAATGATTGACAGAGAAAACGAAAAAATTTGGAACGAGAAAATTCACACCAGAAATGAACACAAATTTACGCGGTTCGATAAATTGTCTATGTACACGAAGTTGCAGAGAATTTTGTTACTCAAATAATTACAAACTGTTGATTGTCTCGACTTACAAGAGAAATTCTCTCAATTTCTCACTCTCTATTCTCCTCTCTCTCTACAGCAAGATACACACCTTCCTTGGAGTTCGCCCTCTTGATACCTCACACTGAAGCAAAAAGCCCAAATAAAACAAAGAGGAAGCCCAAAATGCTTTTCATGCTTGAAGCTCCTTCACAGGTCCGAACAACAGAGGAGAAGCAATTCTCTTGGCGTTCGGACACTTCTCTTCTCCTTCTTCTAGGGTTCGGTCACAAGCCTTCCTCTTCTGTACCAGTCGGTCGCAGAAGAAGATATGGAGGAGGTTCTGGTTCACGATTTAAAGGAGCGGGAGGTTCGTTTCACAGGTAAAGGAGGCGGGAGCAGTTATTTCCTTCTTTTTTTTGACTACTCTCCACACTCAACAAATCTTCCACTTGGAGACCGACACACATGCAACATCGTTCTCTTCCTTCTTTCTCAAACTGATATCCTCCACCTCTACAATTCAAGACTCCTGTCTTCAAGCTAGCAAATTAACTGAAGTTGTGCACAACTTCAGCTTCTCAAGTGTAACATCCTTTCTCAATATATCAACAGTGTTCTTGTTTTCACAAATTTTCTCAAACAACAACTGTCCGTCCAACAATGACCGTATGAAGTAATATTTGATCTAAATGTACTTGGTTCTGGACTGAAATGCTTGATTCCTGACAAGGAATTTATCACTGTAGAGAATGTACTTCTGATTCTTTTTGCCCAATTATTCCAAGAAGCCCTGTAGTCATATCTCCTTTGCAGCCTCTGACACTGCTATATATTCAGCTTCTGTAGTAGACAACAAAACTAACTTTTGCAGATTAGAGCCTCATGATACTGCACTGCCACCAAGAGTATAAATATAGCCTGTATTTCTTCTTCTGGTATCAATTTCTCCAGCTGGATCAACATCAATATAGCCCTGTACCTCTCTGAAAAACACAAGCAAATTTTTGAAGAGCCTCTTAGGTACCTCAAGATTCACTTCACAATTTTCCAATGTTTCTTTCCTGAATTACTCTTGTATCTGCGGACAACTCCCACTGCATGAACAATATTCGGTCTGGTGTAAATCATAACATACATAAGTGGTCCAATAGCTGAAGCATAAGGAGCCTTACTCATGTGGTCACTTTCTTTCTCTGACTTGGGTGACTGATTCTTGTTGAGTCTTAAGTGACTGCCTAAGGGTATGCCAACTGGTTTGACATTATCCATATTGAACCTGCTAAGTACTCTTTTCACATACTCAGCCTGAGAGAGTCTCAATTTGCCTCTGACTCTATCTCTGACAATTTTCACACTAAAGATTTGTTTTACAGCTCTCAAATCCTTCATTGCAATATGCTCTGACTTCTGCTCCTTCAGATTATTGATCTCATCAATATTAGCCACTGCAATAAGCATGTCATCCACATATAACAGTACAACAATATAAGAATTGCTAAAATGCGTGACATAACAACAATGATCTGCCTGACATCTGCTGTACTCTGTACTATGCATGAAATTATTAAATTTCTTATATCACTATCTAGGAGCTTGCTTCAGGCTATACAAACTCTTCTTCAGTCTGCAAACTGAATCTTCCTTTTCCTGTACCACAAATCCTTCAGGTTGGTGTATGTAGATAAATTCTTCAAGGACTTCATGAAGAAAGACTGACTTCACATCTAAATGCTCAAGGAAGAGATCTTCAGTAGTCATCATAGACAATATCATGTTGATGGTTGTGAGCTTCACCACAGAAGAAAATATCTTGGAATAATCAATATCATGCTTTTGTTGAAAAGCTTTTGTAAGTCTAGTCTTGTATCTCTTACTGTCATTATGCTCGGTCTTCATCTGGTCCACCCGCTTGTTGTGTAATGTCTTCTTCCCAGGTGAAAATTTTGCCAACTCCCAAGTTTGATTTTATAGTAGAGAATCTATCTCTTTCTTCATGGCAAGCTTTCACTTGCTCGAATTTTCATCTTGCAAGGTTTCTTCATAACTCTGTGATTCTCCACTATCTGTCAGCAGAATGTAATTCAAAGTTAGAGAGTAATGCTGTGGAAAATTTCTAGTCCTTTCTGACCTATGAACTGCAGTTGTAGGGATAAACTGCTTTGAAACTGACTGCGGAATAGTAGGAGTGGATGCCCCGAACCCACTCTCCTTGTCACCTGCATCTCTGCCTTGCACTGTGACCTCTGGTAAATCATGAAACCTTACCAATTAAGATTCCTGTAGTGTTGTTGCAGAAACGGTACGGGACTTGTTCTTGTACATAACCTTCGTATTGAAAATCACATTTCTGCTCCTTATGATCTTTTGATTCTGATCATCCCAGAAACGATACCCAAATGCCTCGTCTCCATGACTAATGAAATGACACTTCCTTCACTTAGCCTCAAGCTTACTACGAACATCAGGATTAATGAGAACATATGAAAGACATCTAAAGGTTTTAAGGTGAAAAAATTTCACCTCTTTCTCACTCCATACCTCCTCAGGTAACTCACAGTTTAATGGAACGGATAGCCCCCTGCTCACCAAATAAGCAACAATGCTGACCGCTGCTGCCCAGAAAGTGGGTAGTAGTTCAACGTGCAATCTTATGCTTCTAGCCTGCTCATTAATGGTCTTGTTCATGCGCTCTGCAACACCATTTTGCTGTGGTGTCCCTGGAGGAATGTGGTGTCCCTGGAATAGTCTTCTCCATTCTGATGCCCTGAGCTGCACAATACTCCATGAACCTACCATCAATGTACTTGTCACCATTATCAGACCTCAGACCTCAGACCTCAGTTTTAAGTCTGTCTCTGTCTCAACCATGACCTTCCAAGTCTTGAAAACACTAAATACATCTGATTTATGCTTCAAGAAATAGACCCATACCCTTTTGTTACGATCATCAATGAATGCGACGTAGTAATGAGAGTCTCTAAGAGATGCCACTGGAGAAGGTCCCCACACATGTGTGTAGAAGATTCAGTTTTCCTGCCTTTGACGTCATTCCATTTTTCAAGAAATAGATCTTGTTCTATTTCCCCATAATGCAACTCTCACACATGTTGAGATCAACTGACTTCAGTTCTGTTAACTTGCCTCTGGAATGAAGTTCCTTCATATCTCTCTGACTCATGCGGCCAAATCTGCAATGCTACAACTCTGTCGTGCTCTCTGCAACAGTAGTTTCAACACTGTTAATTAAATTGGTAGTCATATATAACGTATTTGTTTTCTTACTCCGAGACAGTACTAGTGCTTCTTTAGTAACCTTCCAGGTGTCATTTGGGAACACCGCTAAATGTCCACACTCATCGAGCTGTCTAACAGAAATGAGATTTTTCTTCAACTCAGGAATGTGTCTGATGTTTTGCATAGTCCACTTATTATTGTTAGGAATTACAATATCAATGTCTCTCATTCATACCACATTCAAAGCTTCTCTATCTGCCAGATATATTTTTCCAAAGTCACCGACAACATAATTTCATATCAATTCCCAATGGAAAGTTGTATGAAAAGAAACATCTGAATCCAGTATCTAGTCATCAACAGAACTATGAACTGCAAACAGTAGTACATCCTGTGCTTCTTCAGTTTGCCGAGGAGGATCACAACGATATTACAAATGTTGATCGCAATGACATTATTCGAGAAATTACAAACCAATGATCGCTTCTTCAGTCAATGACAGCAAATCTGGCATGTGTTGCCAGCATTTTGTGCAACATGTTGGCGTGTGCAGCTTGAGAAGGATCGCAACGATGGAATTCCGGCGGAGGTTTTGGTGGGTCCAGCAGCACTAGTGGCAATTTCTGCGGTTGTTACAGCGACCGGCGGGAGGAGGCGCGGCCCGGTTAAATCCAACGCAAGGTCTACTGGAGGAGGCTTCCCGAAGGGTGGCGCTGTCCAAAACGGGAAGAAGAATTTAGAGGAAGGAATCTCTTACTTGCTCTTGAACGAATATTCCTTCAGTATATTTCCCTGCCGCAGCCAAGGAAAGAAAGCTCCCGCTCCCACATTTAATCCTCTGCTGCTTAAAAGGAAGGTCTGAGCAGAAGGTCTAAAAGGAAAGCTTTGGAAATAGTAAAAAAACTTCTGGGAAGAAAGCAAAAGAGACGTGAAAAAAAAAGGAAAGCTTTTTTTAAGTGATTTTTGGTTTGGGAAAATAGAGAAAAAAAGATTTTTTTTCTTTTTAGAAAAAAAAAGCATAAAATAGGAAAGAGAAATAGAAAAAAAATTATTATTTTAAAATTTTGTTTTTATTGTTTGTCTTTTTTATTTTTTTCAGGTATTCTGCTAAAGGAATTTTCTGGGAAAATATTCTAATAGCAGCAAAAATAATTGATAATATGATGTCAGTTTCTTTAACATTCGCTATGACGGTGGAAAAGTCGATTCAGGTGATTACACATCCCATCAAAATTAATATGATAAAATTTAACAACAAAGAGAACTTTAACATGTGACAATGTGAGGTGATGGATGCGCTGTGTTTTCTAAATTTGGAGAAAATCCTGGATGGCGAGGAATGTTCTGAGGAGATATTAGAGAGAGATTGGTTGAAGATGAAAATGAGTGCTTGTGGCTTGATATAAAATTGCTTAACCCAAAAAATCAAATATGTGGTGATGATTGAGACTTTTGCAGGGAAATCGTGGAAGACGTTGGAGAACTAATGTCTCACGAAGTGCGTGGAGAATTGTCTTCATATGAAACGTCGACTCTATAGATTTCAGATGAGACAGGGGGTTACTATTGATGAGCACTTGAATGACTTCACTAAGCTGTTAGCAGATCCGTTTAATTTGGATGTTCGAGATGAAGACGGGGCACTTCTTCTGCTGAATTCGCTCCCGGATGAGTATGAAAACTTCTCTATGACACTCTTTTTCATGGGAAGGAGGTCTTGAATTCTGACAAAGTGACTACGACACTATTGATTTATGAGTTCCGTCGAATGGACAAAAAATATGCAAAGATAGAATCAGTTGAAGCACTCACACTTCAACTTGACATATCTAAGAAGAGGAAGAAGAATTGGTAAAAAAAAATGTCAGCGACGATACTTCTCAAAGGTGGGTCAAGTCTCATGGGCACAATCTTGGGAAAAATTATTGTGCTTTCTGTTTAGAGAGTGGTCATTGGAAGAATGATTTTTTGAAGCTGAAGGAGAAGAGAAAGGAAGTTATATCTGAGGGAAAATCCAATATCATTGTAGAAAGATGTGAAGAGACGAATTTAGATGTATCGTTATCTGCATTTTCTCATAGTTTATTTGTAGATGACTTGTGCTGAATTTTGGATACAGGTGCTACTTATCATATTTGTCCTTATCGAGAGTGGTTTGTATGTATAAGGAGCTGGATAGTAGTGCGGTTACTATGGGTAATGACCAAGCTTGTCGTACTATTGTTGTAGGGAGTATCTTTATCAAGATGCATGATGATACTATTAGAGAATTTATGTTCCAGATATCAGGAAAAATTTGCTGTCCGTTGGGGCTTTAGAGTCCAAGGGCTACAAGATAGTTATTAAGACAAACATTCTGAGGATATGTCGCGGAGGAATGATTTTTATGAAAAGAGTTCGTCATCACAACATTTACTATCTTCAGTATAGTATAGTAACTGAAACAGTTGTTGTTGCTAATAATTCTTTTGACGCCACTATGTTGTGGCATATGCGGGTAGCTCATGTTGGAGAGGCTTCACTTCAGGATTTGGTGAAAAAATGATTGATCAAAGAAGTAAGTACTTGCAAACTTAATTTCTTTGAGCATTGTGTTTCGTAAAATGGCACCGGTATCTTTTGAGACCGTCATTCATAGTATTTTAGAATATGTTCACGCAGATGTTTGGGTCCCGACGAAGACAACATCATTCAACGGGCGAAGATACTTAATCTCTTTTGTTGATGATTACTTCAGGTATGTTTGGGTGTACACAATGAAACGCAAAAGCGAAGTACTGAAGAATTTCATAACTTGGAAGAAGTGAATTAAGACTCAGATTGTTAAAAAATACAGGTGTATCTGATCAAACAGTGAGGGCGAATTCACTTCGGATGCATTCTTGCAAGAGTGTCAGAGAGCTGGGACAAACCACCACTTCACTGTTCGAGAGACACCATAATAGATTGGGGTGACAGAGAGGATGAATCATAATTTGTTGGAGAAAGTTTGGTGTTTGTTATCCAATGCTGGTTTGGATAGAATCTATTTGGCTGAGGTCATAGAATATGTCTATCACTTGGTGAACCGTCTTGTCTTCTGCAGTTATTGGGGAGAAGACCCCAAAAGAGATGTGTTCAGGACATCCTGCTAGAGATTATGAGCACATGAGAGTGTTTGGGTGTCCAGCTTAATACCATGTGCAAAATGATAAACTGGAACCACATGCAAAAAAGACTATCTTTATTGGCTTTAGGCTTGGATTCAAGGGTTTCAAACTTTATGATTTGTCAAAAAGAAAGCTTGTCATTAGCAGGGATGTTACATTCATCGAGACAAATTTATTGAAATATCAAGACTCAAAGCAGGTGGAGAGTTCTACTGGGACCACTGATATGCAACAAAAGTAGGAGTTTGATGCAACTCCATTTGTTTCACTGAGTTCGTCCACTTCGACTCAGACATCTGATTCAATTGCAGCTCAGGAGGTGCCTGTTGATAGTTCTTAGGAGGAGGTGAAAGTAGATATTGTGGTTGAGATTCTTGCTAAGGAATCTATTGCCAGGACCGGGACTAGGACCAAGACCAGGCGCCAGAATGTCCCAAAATCAACTTGGTTGAGGGATCACATTGCTTTTGCACTTTCAGCCACAAAGACAGAAATTTTTTGTCACTACAAAGAAACGGTGGAGAACCCAGATTGTGATCTTTGGAGAGCGACAATGAATGAAAAGATGGAGTCTCTTCAGAAAAAATGGTACTTGAAGGTTGGTGAAACTTCCTCCAGGAAGGAAAGCCATTGGGTGTAAATGGGTGTATGGAAAGAAGGAAAGATCTCGTGGAGCTGATGTGTGGTACAGGGCAAGATTAGTAACAAAAGGCTTTGCGTAACGAGAATGGATTGATTATGACCAAGTGTTCTCGCAGTGGTCAAACATCCCTCAATCCATGTTCTCTTAACACTTGTAGCACAACAAATTTTAATCTTGAAAAAACTCGATGTGAAAACTGCATTCATACACAGAGAATTGCAAGAGGAGATCTACATGTTGCAGTCGTCTGAATATGGATTATCAAAATACTTGGTTTGTAAACTGGACAAGTCTTTGTATGAGTGATCAGTTCATGAGAGGACATGAGTACACGAGGAGCCAGTATAATCATTGTGTATTTTTCATGAAGTTAGCCAACAATGAGTTCATTTACTTGTTTCTATATGCTGATGAGATGTTGATTGCATTTGACAGTCAGATTGAGGTTGATAGGACGAAGAATAAACTGCCCAAACATTTTAAAATAAAGGAGTTAGGTGAAGCTCGCAGAATTCATGACATGGAGATTCTTAGGGATAATGCGACTGGATGGGTTTGGCTTTCTCAAGAAGCTTATATTTGGAAGGTGTTGGATAAATTCGAGGTTGATGACTCGAGCAAGGCGGTGAATCTACCCATTGTATCTCACTTTCAATTGAGTTCAGATCAATGTCCTAAAAATGATCAGAAAATGAAAGATATGCGATCGGTTCCTTATGCTAGCACAGTTGACAGTCTGATGTATGTCATGGTGTGTACTATACTAGACATTAGCAGTTGGTGTTGTGACTAGATGCTCACAAAGGTACTACCAATCTAGAAATTCATCTACTGCGGGAGTTTGGTGAACATCCGAGCTCAGGATTGATTGCCCAATCGGACATTTTGAAGAATTTCACTAGGCTTGATCCATTCGGGAGGGGGGTACGTTGGCAACCATCTTTGTGCAACTGATTTGGAGTTGGAGCTCATCTCTCACTTATCTGTAAGTAAAAGATGAGGTGGAGATTGTTGTATTTATGGTTTTTATTTAATGGGTATATTATAATTGGTTCGTTACTTTTTTTGTGTGTTTCCTTGTATGGCCTAATCCTTCTCTACATAAAGGATATAAGACCCATATAAGAGGTATATGGTGTTGCGAAGTGTTAAGTTGTAACCCAAGCTGTCTTTTTTTCTCACCATCCGATGCTAGTGAAATCTCCCTCCCCGTAGACATAGGTGAATCGATTTAATACTGAACCACGTAAACCTTTTGTGTTTGAATTTTCTCTGCTTCTGCATTATTTTCACATAACAATTCTATCTTGCTCGAGTTTGCAGGATGGATTAGCCTACTTCAAACATATCATTAAAAGTTGCAGAGAGCTAATTTAGTGTCATGTTGTTAAATTTTAGCCGCTATTTGAAGTTTGATTTTAGTCCACATGGTATCAGAGTTTCAGTTTTAATACTTTCCAAGTGATTGCTACCCTTATAAAAATTATGTAATTGCTACCCTTATGCTTCATATCACTTAGTATGATTGATCCAAAACATTGGTTCGATATCTTGTTTAAGGAAATATTGTCTACTGTCATACCGTTTGATGCGTGCTATTATTATTTTCTTATTGTCTTGTATCAGGTTCTGCTCAAAGGTGCGAATGGGGATGAATTGAAGAAAGTTAAACACGTTGTCCAATATGGAGTTTTTGCAGCCTATCATTTGGCTCTTGAAACATCATTTTTAGCTGATGAAGGTGCTTCTTTACCAGAGCTTCCTTTGAAATCCCCTATAACTGTTGCACTGCCTGATAAACCATCCAATACAAATAAATCTATCTCTACAATACCGGGATATGTTCAGGTTGCTTCTAATCTTATCCATTCATCAGTGGATATGGGTGGTCATTCTTTAGAAAGGAGTGGTCAGGTTGAACAGTTCGCAGAAAGAAAAAAAGCAATGGCTGTTGACTCATCACCAACATGCATATTATCAGAACTTCAGAATATTAGTTGTCAACCTTGGGGTGCGATACAGGAAAGCAAATTGGGCTTGGTTGATCATTTTGACGCTACGAAATTAAGAAAAAATATGGAGATTATGCACTGTGATCTTGTTTCCAAAATCAGCAGTCATAATAATGCTGAAAATTTGGAGAAATGCAAAATTACTTCTAATGATACACAAGAAGATCCAAGAAAACTTTTTGGAGAACAACCAGGTGCTAACAACTTGGCAACTCCACATCTAGATAGAAGTGATGGTGATGAGCAAGCATTATCAAAGGAAGATTTTTCTCCTTCCTCGGACCACCAGAGCATTTTGGTTTCACTGACTTCCAGATGTGTTTGGAAGGGCACTGTTTGTGAACGTGCACATTTATTTCGAATCAAGTACTATGGCACCTTTGACAAACCTTTAGGAAGATTTTTAAGGGATCATCTGTTTGACCAGGTTAGTCTTCTCTTCTTATATTTGATAAATATTTTCCCTAACTTGGAAGGATTGACTAACTATGCTTCTGACAGGGTTACCGATGTCATTTTTGTGCGATGCCATCGGATGCTCATGTGCATTGCTATACTCATCGTCAAGGAAGTTTGACGATATCTGTTAGAAAGCTTTCAGGGTTCCTTCTCCCTGGTGAGCGTGATGGAAAAATTTGGATGTGGCACAGGTGCCTGTGCTGCCCTCGAATTGGTGGATTTCCTCCTACTACTAAAAGAGTTGTGATGTCTGACGCTGCTTGGGGCTTGTCTTTTGGGAAGTTTTTAGAATTGAGCTTCTCAAATCATGCTGCTGCTAGTAGAGTCGCAAGCTGCGGTCATTCATTACACAGGGATTGCTTGCGCTTCTATGGGTACATCGTTTGTGCCTTTTTTTTTTTTTTTTTTGGTTTCAGCAGTCACTCATATATTTGTGCCTTGTTCTGCTGGGTTCCCCTCTGAGTCTCTCTAATGTTTAGCAGATTTGGAAGGATGGTTGCTTGCTTCCGTTATGCACCAATCCATCTTCATTCTGTTTTCCTGCCGCCTCCAAAATTAGATTTCGGCTTCCAGCACCAGGATTGGGTTAAAAAAGAAGCAGATGATGTTAGATGATTAAAGAGTATAGTATTTTGTGATGATTTTTCTGGATTCTTTCAATTGTTAAATGAAGCTTTTGATGTTACTCTGATTACAGGTTGCTGATAAGGCTGAACTTTTATTCCGTGAGGCACTCAACACACTTTGTCAATTTGCAGAGAGGAAGCCAAACAAAGAGCCTCTTCTGGGTAATGATACAGACCGTAGATGCAGTATAGTTGATTTTGAAGAAATGCTGAATAAGGAGAAGGAAGAATTTGAGGTCAGTGAGCAAATGTTCCATCTCCTTTCAACTTTGTTGGCCTCATCATCATCATAAACACCACCACCACCTTCCTTCCACTTTACTAGCCACTTCTCATTTAGTTTATAACTTTTCTTCTCCAGAAATATTTTCATAAAGTAGTAAAAAGTGGGGTGAGAAAGGGGGAGCCAGAGATGGATATTCTTGAGATAAATAAGCTTAGAAAGCAACTGCTTTTCCTGGCATTTCTGTGGGATCAGCGTCTCTTATTTGCTTCTGGCTCAGATAAAAACAATCATGAAGTGCTTAGTGGCATGACAAAGAGCAAGGAAAAGATTAGTTCTATTGGAATGCTTGTTGATTTAAATATAGCTCCTAAACTATTTAGAGGTTCGAATAGTTTAGATTCTGTAAAATATGATTCTGTTAAGGGGGCTATAAATTTGCTCGACCATAATGAAGGATCTCTTGAGAATACGGGACAAACTGATTCAAATCATCAATTAAAAAAAATCGATCATGGCTCTATTCATAGTAAAGAGTGCAAAATCCTTCCTCCACTAAGTATTATATCAAATAACAAATTAGATCCTCCTGAATCGGGTGTTCTTGTCCATAGGATTCTTTCTGATGGTCACCTTTCTGCTATGAACGATTTGTCTGGAAGCTTACACAAAAAATGGACTGGTGAAGATAGGTCTCATTTTTCTGAAATTAGGTCTAAACTTTCTGAAAGTAGTCTGATAGACTTATCTAGTTCAGTTGGAGTGGCATCTTCAGTCGCAACCCTTGACAGTTCAGAAGAACAGATAGGAACTGATGAAATACAGTCCACTGAATTTACGAACAGCTTCAGGCTTGAAAGAAATTCAAGAGATCTCTCAAACTGGATTAAATTGCCATTTTTGAATTTCTATAATCTGATGAATAAGAATTTGGGAAAATTTGATGCCCTTCGTGATTACAGTCCTGTTCATGTTTCTTCTTTTAGGGAATTGGAACATCAGTGTGGAGCTCGGTTGCTTCTTCCTAATGGAGCCAATGGCACTGTTATTCCAATTTATGATGATGAACCAACCAGTATCATTTCATATGCACTTGCTTCAACTGATTACCATTTTCAGATATCTGATGCCTGCGAGAAAACAAAGGATGGAACAGATTCTTCAGCTCATTTGTCATTTTTTGATGGAAATGTCCAACCTATAAAGTCAGTTGATGATGCTTCCTCTGAAGTAATCAAAACGCCTGAAGTTCATACTTTGACCAAAACTGCAAGCAGAAACTCATTGGTTGGTGATCCACTGGCATTTAGTAAATCATTGCATGCAAGAGTTTGTTTTTCAGATGATGGATCTCTTGGTAAAGTAAAATACACCGTAACCTGTTACTATGCAAAACATTTTGATAGTTTGAGAAGAATTTGCTGCCCATCTGAACTTGATTTCATAAGATCACTCAGCCGTTGCAAGAAGTGGGGAGCACAAGGTGGCAAGAGCAATGTCTTTTTTGCTAAATCCTTGGATGATAGGTTTATTGTAAAGCAGGTCACAAAAACAGAGCTGGAATCGTTTATCAAATTTGCTCCAGAGTACTTCAAGTATCTTTCAGAGTCAATTGCTACAGGAAGTCCAACTTGCTTGGCCAAGATCCTTGGAATCTATCAGGTATGGTTGGGCTAAAAATTTCAATGTATTTGTGGCATTATTATATCATGCATTTTTATGTTATATGTTTTCATCTAGTTGGTGAATGATTGCAACATCCTATTTCCAATTTCATCTTTGCTTCGTCCTTTTGTGTTGGATTTATCGTTGTGGGGCTTAATTGGCCAGCAACAAAAAGAGTGCATTGCATTCTTTTTTGGGGGGATTTTTGACATCCAAGTCAGAAGAATAGTGTAAAATTATAATAAATTAAGAAACCAATTAGAATTCATTCTTGTAACTAAGCGTCCACTTGCATGCTTGATTGTGAAGGAATTTATTTCCTTCTTCAGATTATATGTCATTAATTGTGTTTCCTATTTTTATGTTATCTTATTTAGTTGGATTCCTAATTTAAAAGGGTTTCAATTTCTTATTTTGTGCCGACAATACTATTATATATACTGTAAGGTGTAATGCATTAAGGAGCTAAAAATAAAAATTCCTTTCCAGAATTCTACATGGTATTAGAGCTAGGCTCTTCTCCTATCTGAGAGATCAGGGATCATTGTTCTATCGATTGAGCGCAAACATCATCTGCCGTGGTATCCTGTTCAGCGACTGCTCCATCCGCAAAGCTACGAAACTTGCTTCAGCATCAACGTCGATGATGAAGGATCCATAGAAATTTTCGACATTGTCGTGCAATGTTATATTTCGACGCTCAAGTACCCACGAGTCCTCACCTCTCATACGCTTGAGGTCGTTGCTTCGTCTTTAGCTCTTTTGCTTGAGATCGCTACTTCGTCTCCTCATGGACAAGATCTTAGGGCTCGACTTGTAGCACTTCTACTTGAATAGAACTCTTTGTCCTGTTGATTTGTTTGTACTGCTCAAACATAACAATTTCTGTTGATTCAAAACCGAGCAAATCACAAAACTATTCCCTCTCTAGTTTGCCACCGTTGGCTAATTCAATGAACGATTAGGCTTCTATCATCGGCTTGGCTTGCTCTAGCTGACATCTCACAGATCGCCGACTTGAAACTGATCCGATCACCTCTCGCTTAGTGCCAAACATCACACCTACCTCTAGTTCCTATTTGCTCATCTAGCCAAGCAGTTGAACTAAAGGTTCTCCTTGCTTTCCTTCAAGCAGTAGGTTTTCTCGATTCGGACTTCAATCTAATCATGATCAAACACATCATGGCCTCACAATCTTCTTCCTCGGAAGTCATTAAGATTTGAGCTTACATTTTCAGTTCCTTTCGTACCTGATAACTCCTCTTATCTAGTCATGAATCATCAACTACATGAACATAATTTTCTTCAATAGTCACTATCCGTCTTAATGTACATCAGTGGCAGAGTGAAAGATGGACATTTCATAAGAAAAATTTAGGCTCCATAATTGACAGATTTCACATATCGGGACTAGAAAATTGACGATCACATGTTTATGTCATGATTATTAAATTCCATGAACACACAAGTAAAGAAAATCTTATAATCTATAGGACAATTAGAGAGATATGAGAAATTGCACGTGAAACCTTTTCTAACGTTGAAAACTCCTCAGGGTTATTTGAGATTGAGATCAAACCACCTGATCAACGACAGATAATTGGGTTACTTGATATTTCAACACTTTCACAACTGTTGGCTGCAATTGGACATGTATTTTGACGACACAGCTTGATAGCTTAGAATTAACTAAGTATGGAACTGCGGTCGGACTATATTAACCTTTCTTTTATTTTATACAAGAAACAATCATAGCTTCTAATAATAAAAAGAGTCAATAAAATACTACAAACTACACTAAACAGAAATCAAATTCAACCAAAGCAACAACATTGTTTGAAATTAAAACAATATCACAATCCAACCAACAGTGCAATATTTCTCGAAAATAAACAGTATAAGAAACTAGAATTTGTGTAAATCAACTCTCATATCAGGCATATCAATCTAGAATTTTGTTTGAAAGAAATATTAATTTCAACATTAAATTTGCCACAACTCAGCAAGCAATTACAATCTTATTATGCATTAAATTAATATGCAAATACTATACATGAATATCTAAAGAAATGTGATTCATTAATTAATCAAACTGTAAGCTTTCATTTTAAGTTAACCCTTCATGTTTCAGTTTAAGTATTTGCCTTTTTAAGAAATCAAATTAGGATTATCGTCATGCCCAAAATTATTCTAAAAAAATTGTACTTGTGGGTACCCTCAAAATTTTGCACCAAAATGTGCACGTTTGTCATTTTTATTTTTTTTTCATGCATGGGTACAATTGTGCCCTCAACTAGTATCATAAGAGGGTAAAGCTTGATTGATTTAATTTTTTATATTTTATTTCTTTTTTTGTTATTTCATTTAAAATCATTGAACAACCAATTACCCTTTCCCATTTCATTTATTGTCATGTCAAAAATCCCTCAACTTTCAATATGCATATAATAAGGAAAGCATGAATTTTAAATCCAATAACGCATGTCATTTTTAAAGAAATCGTCAATTTAATACAAATAAGAAAGCAATGACCTACCTTTGCCTTGAACAACCTCACTTATGAAATGATGCTTTTCAAATTCTTTATCTTGTTGTTTTGTCTATAAATCATGTTTTGCATTTCATCATAATTAAATACTGCTAAATAAATTTTTTTCTTTTAACAATATTAATAAAAGTAAAATTGGGTTTCATTTCCTTATCCCCTTTTCTTTTGCACAAACAATGATCTTAATCTCCCTAATCATTTATTTGAACTTCTTAACATATTATAATCACTATGATTAATTCATAAAATTTAATATAATTTATTAACATTTAATTAGTGAACTAAAATAACTTAAATAAAACACCAAACCCTGTCCACTATTGCCAACATTCCTCAATCCAATCTAATTATTCTGTGCTTTTTATACTTTCGAGTATTATTTCTTAAACAAAAATTAATTCATCTTAATTCAATATAAAATTAGTGAATTTGAAATGATTTTTTTCAAATTCTTTAACTTATTGTTTTGTCTATAGATCATGTTTTTCATTTCATCATAATTAAATACTGCAAAATAAAAATTTTTCTTTTAACAATCTTAATAAAAGTAAAATTGAGTCTGATTTCCTTATCCCCTTTTCTTTTGCACAAACAATGATTTTAATACCCCTAATCATTTAATTGAACTGTTTAACATATTATAATCACTATGATTAATTCATTGAATTTAATATAATTTATTAACATTTAATTAGTGAACTAAAATAACTTAAATAAAACATCAAACCCTCTCCAATATTGCCAACATTCCTCAATCCAATCCAATTATTCTGTGCTTTTTATACTTTCAAATTTCCGATTATTATTTCTTAAACAAAAATTAACTCATCTTAATTCAATATCAAATTTCAAAATAAAATTATTAACCCTCAACTCAAAAGCTTGGTTGACTGCTCTTATCCGCAAGCGTACGAGCTCTCTTTTTCTCTCTTTGTTTCCTTCACACGAGAAGCTCTCACCTCTTGAAAGTGGCACACCTCCCTTCTTCCTCCTCTCGCCTCTTCTCTTGCACAAAGAAGGCGCAATTTGACCTTTGGCTTCAACATGAAGAGCCACCTTGTTCTTTTCCTTCTTCCTCTTCCTCTCATTGCACAAAGGCTTGTGGCGTCTTACCTTCTCTCGCTTGAATGCGATGTCGAACAAGGTCTAACACTCCCCCTCCATGCGCGCTAGGGCTACTCATGATTCTTCCTTCTCTCACTCTTGCTCTTTATCTCATGTCTCTTCGACCATTTGGTTTGAGTGAGGCTTGCGACTCCTAAAAGACAAAATCATAGAATCACTTATCCTTCACTATTGATTTGTTTATTGTTATTATTATTATTATTATTATTATTTATTTAACCGATATTACATGTATGAGGTTTATGCTTAAAAATGTCCTAACGACTTTGCCTTGTATATAAGAATTACTTAACAAAAAAAGGACAATTGAATTTCTCTTTGGATTCAATAAAGAGTCAGAGGAGAATCATGAGAATTAAACCCATCTCTACCATTAAAGAGGTTTTTTTAGACCTTTGAGGGGAGGAGAGCAGAAGAAGTTAATTATGACAGACCATCACACCACACCATCTGTTGAAGGATCAGCCTTGTGCACTCAAAGTTTCACTCGGAACAACAATTCCAAGAAAGGAAGGTTGTGCTGTGTTTACTAAAAGAAATTTGGTCATGTGAAAAAAAAATGTTGGAAATTACATAATAAACCTACAAGATTGGAAGTTATCTAAAAAGAGATACGATAGGGAGAATTGTGTAAATGTTGTCACAACCAATAACAATTCAAAATTTAGCCCGTTCACCATGGAGCAATTTGAGGAACTTCAAAAAATATTTAGTAATATTTCTAATTTTGGACAAGTATCACAATCTTCTATCGGGCAACCTATCAGTTTGTTAGCACACTCATTCCTTTAGTGTCCAAAGTAAATAAATTAATAGCTTAAAACTTAAATAGTTGACTCTTAAGCCTCAATTCATATGACGAGAGACATCAATGTTTTTAAATATTATAACTCATGTACCAGTCATGCAGCTTGAATAGCTGTTGGTTCATTTTCATCAGTAGCAAGAACTGGATTGGTCAAATCGACAATGGATCTTCATCTCTATTCTTTTCTTTATGTTCCAAAATTAAACTACAACTTACTCTATCAACGAACTCAAGAAAAATAACTTAATCGATAGCAATGCCATCTTTCAAGTTGTATGTTTGAGTCTAGTTTATTTTTGTCAATGTAATTTCTGTTAAAATTCAAGTCATGTTGAGTCGTTGTCATCTTGATCATTTAAATTTTGCATACATGAAAAAAATATTCCATCTTTTATTTATCAATAAAATTTCCAAACTTTATCAATTTGAAATGTGTTAACATGCAAAATGTGCTAGACACATATACTCAAAAATGTAATACAACTCTTCACTTCATTTTTCAGTAATTCATATTGATATATGAGGTCCTTACAAGTAAACGATATAAATGTGGCATGATGAGTTGTATCATTCATAGATGAGCACACAAGAATAACATGGACATTCTTTATGAAAGAAAAATCTGAAATAACCACCATATCAATCATTTCATTCCATGGTTCTCACTCATTTCCAAAGCAAAAATCAAATTCTTAAAATCGATAATGCTAAGAAATATTTTAATTACATCCTTGGTTCTTACCTTTCCAAGTATGACATTATTCATATAAGTTCTTATGTGAATATTTCTTAACAAAATGGGTCACAAAAGGAAAAGTATGCATTTACTTGAGGTGGGACATCTTATTATGCTCTTTATTTACGTGCCTAAATGTTTTTTTGGGGGAATTCGTTTTCACAGCTACATATTGTCGGTCAACTTTTTCGATTGATTTATTTGAAAAAATATGATATATAAAATTTCAAACTCCTCGTAATATTCTCATGGGATCATATCAGCACATCCATGCTCTTTCTTTGAACTCACCATCAAATATTTTTTTGTTGTTATGCCTTTGTTGAAATCCATCAACATCTCACTGAACTTAATCCCAGGTCTCTCAGAGGTATTTTTCTTAGTTACTCCAATAAGCTACAAATGCTACTGTTCAACTACTAGGGAAATATGCAATTCTATGTATGTCGCAATCGTCGAGAATCAATCTTATTTTCTCAAGTCATAAATTTCGGGTTTTTTTTTGGGTGGGGGGGGGGGGGGACGGGGGTCGAGATAATATCAGATTTGGGATCATTTCCAAGGTTACTCGGGTCATTTTTCTTTTAACTGAGCCAAACTCTATTACCCAACCAACTTCAATTGAGCCCAAATTTTGTCACTCAATGAGCTCCACTTAAAGAACCAAACTCTATCATAGAAACTACCCTAATAGTCTTTTCTCTATCTTAACATGACACCAATGATTAGAAATTGTGTCTATGCCAGAAGAAAGACCATTGAGCATATTGAGAGCATATGCAGACCAAGGCTGTGAAGAGCTATAACCAAATCCTCATGCATCTGAAATTCATAATTGCATGGATTTCTCATCACATGACTCTCTTGTACCACTTATTGAGGACTTTAATCAACCAATTGCACAAAAGGAAGGATATACGAGTGCATTGGTTGCCTCATTGAAAGATATGTGGCTTATGAAAGTTGCTGCCATCATACAAATTTTTTGTAACAAACCTTAATAGTGTACAGGTTCCCAACTCTATCCAAGTGGATTTAAAGGTTTTTGCATGGAAACAAGCAGTTGGTGAAAAAATTTAGGCTCTAGAAAAGAATAACACATACCTCATGGGAAAAATAATGTATGTTGTAAATTGCTATTCATTGTCAAATACAAATGAGATGAAAGTGTAGAGAGATTTAAAGTCAGACTAGCTGCAAAGGCTTCACGCAATCATATGAGATTGCCTATCAGGTAACTTTTGCTCATGTTGCTAAACTTAATACAATTTGGTTCCTACTCTCTCATGCAGTAATTCACGATTGATCTTTATACCAACTTGATGTCAAAAATGACTCCTTGAATGGGGATCTTGATGAAGAAGTTTAAATGAATATACTTTTGGGCTTGAAAAATAGGTCGAGCAACATGTCAGTTTGCAAATTAAAGTTCTTATATGTCTTGAAGCAATCTCCTCATACTTGGTTTGACAAATTTGCTAAAACATTTATTACAACTAAATATCATCAATATCAAGTTGATCATACACTAATTGATAAATCTAATTTTAGAGGTAAAATTGTTGTACTTATTGTATATGTAGACAATATCATTTTTACATGTGATAATTTAGCGGAAATCATCAGATTAAAATGGATTCTTGCAACAAAGTTTGATATCAAGGATCTCGGGACTCCGATATTTTCTGGGAATGGAGGTTGTTTTGATTTAATGAGGGAATTGTTATATCCCAAAGGAAGTACATATTGGACATGTTAAGTGAAACTGGCATGTTTGGGTGTAAATCTACTGACACGCCTATGGATTCCAACTAAAGGTCGAGCAAAAGTAAAGAAGGAAGCCCAGCTAACAAAGTAAGGTATCAAAGACTTGTGGGCAAGCTACTATGTCTATCATACACCAGACTTGATATTGCATACTTAGTGTAATAAGCCAATGCATTAACAATCCAAATGAGGATCATTTGGAAGTTGTGAATAGAATTCTGAGATATTTGAAAATAACTCCTGGATATGTCTTGTTCTTCAAATAGTTCAAAAATCATGAGATTGAGGTATACATTGATACTAGCTGGGCGAGAGAGGTAACTGATAGGAAATCAAATGCTAGATAATTCACACGTCTTGGGCAATCTCTCGCTTGTAGAAGTAAAACACAACTTGTCTTGCGGAGTTGTGCAGAATCTGAATATCATGCTCTCATACTAGGAATATGTGAGGGAATGTGAAGTCAAAGGTTATTAAAAGAACTTAAGGTTGAGGTAAAAAACAATTAAAATGTTCATTGATAGCCAAACAACTATTATTATAGCTAAAAATTTTATACACCATGACAGAACAAAACATATTGAGATTGACCGGCATTTCATCTCAGAAAATGATAACAATGTAATTTACTCAGCTAAAGTATGTTCCAACATGATTTCGGATTGTTGATATCCTCATCATTGAACTATTAAAGGTCGGTCATTATGAATTGAAGTCAAGGCTTGGTTTGTATAATATATACTACCCAACTTGAGGGAGAGTGTAGGAAAGTGTCAACCCACATGCTTGATTAGGAAGGAATTTATTTTCTTTATTTATAATAAGTCATTAATTGTGTTTTCTATTTTTCTATTTTCTTATTTGGTGGGATTCCTAATTTGAAAGGATTCCAATTTTCTATTTTGTTTCATGAATTTTATTATGTGTTGTTAGGTGTAATGCATTAAGGAGGTGAAAATAAAAATTCCTTTTCAGAATTCTACAATTCTTTAATTCAGAGTCTGTTTGGGGCAGCTGTTGATTATTTATAATTTGTTGATAGATTATTCTGATAATTATCAGGCTTGTGGTTTGGGTCAGCTTATTCAGAACAGCTTATTGTCAGTTGTTGGATAAATGATCATTCTGCCCCTGTTTGGTTAAACTGTTCGTAACAAAACTGTATGAACACGAAAATAGATAAAACAAAATCCACAAATCATTATAGATCAGTTCAAAAAGACAATATTTACTGCTCACACTCAGTCACACCTATAGTCTAATAAATAGTCTAATAAATAACTAAAACTTGGTTGATCAACTGTCACAGATAGCATCTGCGATAAACTCCCTTAAGCAGCCATCTCAGCTTAAGGATTTG
The DNA here is from genome assembly GCF_001263595.1 of Phalaenopsis equestris. Taxonomy (NCBI): domain Eukaryota; kingdom Viridiplantae; phylum Streptophyta; class Magnoliopsida; order Asparagales; family Orchidaceae; genus Phalaenopsis; species Phalaenopsis equestris. The sequence continues at coordinate 562,101 of NW_018164654.1, forward strand.
GAGAAGTGTCTGTACGCCTTTGGAGAAGTAACGACTAATTGTTTCAGATGAATGTTGAAATCTCTCCATTGTTCTTCTAATTAATTCATTCTGTGACAGAATGTATAGTGTTATAGTCAACACCTCTCTATTTGTCGTTCTAGAAGAACCTTGGAGATCCATAATAATAGGGCAGTCATTCTAAAGATGTTGTTGAACCTTATTGGATATCCAGAAAGCATCTCATCCACTCATTCATCCCCAACAAAGTTGGAAGTCATGCGAAGTATGCGATCACGGCTGGATCGATAATACTCTAACAGCAATATCGCAATAGCTGCAGCCAATGCCATTCTTTTATGGCGTTCCTGCTGCGGATCCATCCTAAAACAAAAAAATGTAAGTGTTAAAAAAATTGTTAAGACATAGGAGGAGCGAAAAATAAGCAATGAAAACATCAAGGCCTACAAATTACACATCGAATAAAAAATGTACAAAGATCAACTTATAAAAAACATGAATCATTTAGAAATACATTAACAAAAACATGAGTACAAAGATGAACATATAAAAATGATCTATTTTAGAAGTACATAACACAACAAAAGCTACAAATAACAACACAAAAAACTCATTCATCCACCAAAACACACAAATATTTTACGTGCAATTCTGGTTGCAGCGCCATAAATATTTGCCTACGGGTAGGATCCTCAAGTTTTTTCACACACTTTGCATGAAATCGCATGTCGGCAACTACTTTAGGAATATGGGTCAAAGCTCCAATACATTCTAAGATGGCGCTGTCAGGGAGTGAAGCAGTTGGTGGAGCTCCAAAAACATCAATGAGTCGATCGAAGAAGGTTTTCACAAAATTGTCATTTTCTTTCTTCATCCTACCAAGTCTGGGCCTCTTTGACGGTGAACTGGACTCCCCCATCTCCCTCTGGTTAATACTACGTACTTCTTCATCAGTTGTCAACTGCTCAGGGGAGAAGTCATCTGGTATGTCTGCAAACCCCATCTCACTAGGGTTGAATGCATGTTTTCCCGTCGCGATAACCCCCTTAAACATTATGTCAAGTTTTTCTTCAAAGTTCTGCTCAAGTCCGCACTGCTTATATTTCTTCGCTGGCATCGTAAAAATATGAAGAATTTATAGTTACACAAAGCAACTTGAAATATAAATACATGACAGTGTTGTAAGTAAAAAAAGAAAAGAAAAACAAAGAAGGCACCCATCACAAAAATGGATAGACAAAATAAAACACGCAAATAGAGAGAAACACCCATCACATGAAAAAGTGGCTCACATAGCCTTGAAACAGAAACATGCACAATTAAAATGATTATCTTCAAGTATGTGGAGATATAAAGACCGAGCAAGGAAGAACAAGTAAGATATGAGGCCACGTGGATATACATGCTAAATGCTAAACTGTCTGAATTGCCAGCATTACAACAAAATCAGCACCAAAGAAAAAGTAATTACCATGCATTTAATTTAGTTGAAACTACTTGCAATAACTCTCTGCAGGGCAAGGCATAATAAATCCTCACACTAAATTAAAACGCTCATCTCAATATTCCAATACAAACTAATTTAGAAAACGACAAGGCATGACAAAGAATTGCAATGTATCTATTATCTCCATATAAAATTCAATTGCAATAAAACACTTTCAGCATATGCTGAATTCACTTGTAAATATGAGCCCTTAGAACTTCAAAGCAAGTATAAAGGATGTAAACATGAGAATAATTCAATGAAAGCCGTCAAGAAAATGGTTTTTCTTTCATAAGGCAATATGTATGTAAAAAAAAAAATGAAGTTTAGGCATAAAAAAAAAATCATGAAATCCAACACACAGACCTTTAAAATGATGTACTATTTATACAAATGTGGCATAATGCTATAAAAACTGCATCTATGTAATTAAATTCATAGATAAAGTAATTGTAAAGGGATGATAAAAAAAAAGGAGTTATTCAGAATCCTATAAGATTAACATACACACCACCTGAAAGTCTAACATCCAAGCTTTCAATGCCATACATATAATACTAGCTGCACAAACATCATAGGGATTTGTAGCATGTGCAAGTGCAATATTTGGATTCTAGTGTCATATTTAAGATTTTGGAAATCCGTATACATAGATCCAAGTTCTTCAGTTGAATTTTCCTTAGGAATAGGTCAGATAGCCTTTATAGAATTCTTGAAATTACCTCTTTTAGAATAGCCTAAACTAATGACATTTACACCAAGGATTATGGCTCATAAAAAATTTTGTTTGTTGTACTCAGGACAATCTAGCATAAAGCACTTCAAATATCATATTACAGAGTCTATAAAAAAAAAGCTTAAAAACATAGTCCAAGAAAACTCATAAATTTCTGCAAGTTTATAATCTTGCTCATACAACATTCTATAGCAAATACAAATATGTATATCTATAGCAAATATGTATATATTAACTTCATAAACACATAATCGGAGCAAACAACACAACAAATTAATCAAAGGGCATGAAAAATAAAATTTATGTACTTTCATAAAAATCAAGGGTTCTTCCTATCATTACACTACTTGTGCCAAAATATTTCAAACAACTATAAATGGAGAAAAAATGCTACATCTAGACAAAGAAACGATTTTTCACTCCACCAAAAATGCTTACAGTGGACGGGGAGGGTGTTGGGAAGAGAAGGGCTGAAGGAGATCTTCGATCCTCTACTCCCTGGAGCCTTTCGTCTGAGTTAGGAGGATAAAAAATGTTGTAAGTGGACGGCGAAGGTGTTGAGAAGAGAAGGGATGAAGGAAAGCTTCGATCCTCTTACCTTGAGCCGGCTTCGATCCTCATCTGGAGCCGGGAACTGTTGTTTGAAGGAAACATTTGATCTCCTCCTGGAGTCAGCTTCGATCCTCACCTGGAGCCGGCTTTGATCTCCGCCTTGGACCGCGACCGGGATGGCTGCTTGGGAGAAAATCGCGAGAGAAAGGGTGAGAGATCGGAGAGGAGAAGCGAAGGGTACAATATCTGGGACGAGATCCATCGAGATGCTGGAGGGTAATAGGCTCAAACGGAACGAGGAAAGTAGGGTTCGAAGAGCGGCATCAAATAACGAAGGAATGGCATCCAGCGATTTCGTATCGCGATACATAAGTGCGAAACAAACGTGAAGTGAGCATTTTCAAACGCCCACCGCACCAATAAGCTGCCCCAAACGGGCACTCAATTTCAATGTATTTGAAATTTGTTGGATTTAGTGAAATTCCAATTAAACCGTTTTACACAGCGGTTTCCCATTGTTGTTGCTTGCTCTCCAATGCTGCCGCTTGTCCGACAGCCGGCTAGTGGTTCGTCAACTATCCCTGCTCATTTGCTAGCCGCCCCTTGTCGTCAACCGCTGATGGTCTCCCACATG
>NW_018164654.1:565542-569954 GCF_001263595.1 Phalaenopsis equestris
CCCCCACCCCCCACCGTCAGCTGCCACCATCACCCACCACCGTTACCAATGGATGTGTTTTACGTTGTATTCAATTTTTTTTTTTTTGAAACCAAACAATAAAATGTTAAATCCTTCATTAATTTTACTAACCTTTTGTTAGCATCTCTGTTAATGTTAATATTTTAAATTGTGCTGTCCTTGCTAGACCGTTTACATTCCCGCCCCTCTTTTTTGGTATTCTCTGTTATTTTATTCCACTTATATAAAACTTGTTATAGGTTATAATTAAGTATGTAAAAGGAGGAAAAGAATCTAGGATGGATGTGCTGGTTATGGAGAACCTACTGTTTGGACGAAACATAACGAAGGTGTATGACCTTAAGGGATCCTCACGTTCACGCTACAATCCAGATTGCAGCGGCAACAACAAAGTACTCCTAGATCAGAACTTAATTGAGACAATGCCAACCTCCCCCATTTTTGTTGGAAATAAAGCCAAGAGGATATTGGAAAGAGCTGTTTGGAATGATACATCTTTTCTCGCTGTAAGCCTTACAACTTTGTTGTTTTCAATCTCTTTCCTGCATAACTCTTTATATCGAGAAAATATTAGATCAGGCCTCCTAACGTAATTTTTGTTCGGAGTCAGTGGGCCCCACCGCAATACACTGACATTGGCCGGTGCTAAAAATGGTGAAGCCCACTTCACAAGTGGTGCCCCATCATTGGATTCGGAGTCCTGATGTAATATTTTTATCGAGAAAATATTACATCAAGACTCTTAACACAATTTGCGTTTGGAGAACCAAAATGAACCCATACTATTTATAGGGAGCCAAAATAATCCTTTTGTGTAAGGCCCGTTTAGTCCTCATACTATTTAAATAGAGATTATTTTGGTTCCCATTTAAATAGTCTGGAGATCAAATTACCTTTTTACGTATTTTAGAATCTTTTCGGCCTCCTGCAAAAGTCCGGGAGATCATTTTGATCATTTTCTCTATATATCGAAAAAGCCCATTTTCTCACTTCATCAAAACAATGCTATTGCAGTCCATTGATGTGATGGATTATTCACTTCTGGTGGGGGTGGATGAGCAGAACCATGAACTTGTTCTGGGAATCATTGATTTCATGCGGCAGTATACTTGGGACAAACACCTGGAAACATGGGTTAAAGCTTCAGGTATACTCGGCGGGCCCAAAAATGTATCTCCTACTGTAATTTCACCCGAACAGTACAAGAAGCGCTTCAGGAAGGCCATGTCTGCCTATTTTCTTGTGGTTCCAGATCAGTGGTCTCCGCCATCTATAATCAGCAGCAAGTCCCATTCTGACCTCTCTGTAGCCAACAATCAGGCAAGTGTCTCCCTCGAATCATAAGATGTTCTTTTGTATATTCTTTAATAAGCTGCGAAATTTCTCACTTGTGCAAATTCATATTAGGCAAAAGAGAAAAGTGTCAAAATAGTTCTTCGATTCTTTACGAGTGAGTCATTTTAGTCCGAGTCTATAAAAATATCAATTTAGCCGTAGTAAATTCTTTTAGTATTGGCTGAAATAACTTCAATCTAAAGAGTCGGAGAACTAATTTGATATTCTTATAGACTTTGGGACTAAAATGACCCTCATGTAAACAATCAATGGACTATTTTGAGACTTCAATCTTAAAGAAGATGAGTTTCGTTTCTTTAGTTCTTTGATTTGTGTACACAGCTTTACTCTTGCTGAGAATATATATATCCATAATTATTTCATGTGTCATCTGAGCTTAAAGTGGTGAAATATGTAGCAGTAGGCTGGCAGCTTAGATGGCATTGGTGGCATAAAAGGTTTAGGTTTAGCTTGGTGTAAAATTGTATGTGAAATTCATATTCAAGCTTTGTTTCTTATGAAAACTAGCTGTTTTTTTTTTAATTGTTGTTGTTTTTGCATGCTATTTATTGTGTGGGATGTCATTAATAGCTAATAAGTGCAAATCATCTCACTATTGACTCAATTTCTCACATTAAATAATTGGGCCATTTACATACATACCACCCCATTTCTATGCATTTACATATCTGACATTTAAACTATGCTTTTTGCACATGTATTGCCTAAAATTTTCATCACTTCCATATTACTGTTATTATCAATTTTTAAAAAGTGAAACATAACCTTTCATACATAACAATTGAGTGGTATGTATGTAAATTTTTCTAAGTAATTTAGTGCTATTTATTGATAATCGGACGTCAACCTTCCTTGTTTTCCTGTGATGCCTACAAGGATTTTGTACTGTCATTACAATCATCCGAGGAAGTTGTGATTGCATCCTGTGGATGCAATATTGAAGGAATATCCTAACCATCAAAAGTTGATCAATAATTTGGGCACAATTATGGTTAGGTGGAACTCAACAATTATTGTCGGTTGATGCAAAATCTAAATTGATCAACGTACTTTAAATAATTCTGTTTTAAAAAATTATGTCCATAAATCTTTATCAATGCTGCAGATTTTTGTTTTAGAAGTATATAAATTTTAATGTGCAATAGGTGAGGTGAATGGTATGAGAAATTAGATACAGAGCGATCAAAACACTCACTTGATTTTTTGAACTACCGAATCAATGCATTTATGCGATCCACCGGCAAGCCATTGAGAATTGCAATTTGAGTGAGAATTTGACAAATGGATGAAAGAGGACGCTGATTTGTAAATAGCAATGTTTCAGGTGTTGTATATGTAATTATCCTGAATTATTTTTCATATAAATGACTAAGAAATTACTCATATGATTTTTATACCCTCTGTTTCGCCACCTTAGGGTAGAATTAACGCTATATCATACTAAATAGGTAATGGTGGAATGGTAAAAGAACTTGTGGCTTATCAATGAAATAAGGTGATTGTGGGTGCGTTTGGGGCAGGTTGTGTGTTTTAGGATAAACTGTTTATCCTGGGAAAAATGGCCCGTGGTCGGTCTGCGGTCTGCGTTTAGTGTAAAAACCTAAATACTGTTTTGGATAAGTTGGCGGAACACGCGAATTTATTTTGTAAAAATTAATTAAATCAATAATAAAAAATATACTAATTTTTAATATAATAAATAAGCAAAACATATCGATTATAGAAAAATAAGTGGTGAAAATATCAATTTGAATATTAGTTATTACTCACTAAGAAGTTATAAATTGCACCAATTATTAGCTGATATTTTTCATAATACATTCAAATTAGGATAAACGTAATTATAACATTTATAAAGATAAGTGTATTTTGATTAATTGAATAAATTGATTAAAATTAAAACAAAGTTCAATTTGAAAAACATTTTCTATTGATTCGATTTTTAAATTTTACAATCAAACCTAATAATTTCTACAAATGATTTTTCCATTACACTTTTACAATCACATGTACAAAACCTGTAGGCTCCCCAAACATCCTAAGCTTATATATATAGCATCATATTAAAATAAAGATTTAATGTCTGCCGTCCACGCTGTAACTTCTTATTATATTTCTACTTTTATAAATTTTCTTTATAATAAATAACAAAATAGAGAGTAATTTAAATGCAAAAAAAACCAAAATCAAGTGGGATGTGGCTCGTGAAGAAAAGAGGAATTAGGGAAAAGAAGGCATAGTGGGAAGAGAGGAATTAGGCATGATGATGTTTGGTATAATGGGAACATCCCCGACTGAAGCCTGTTAATCCCTTCTGCGGAAGCTGGCTTTGAGCTTTTAAATAAGCTGCATGCGTTTGCGGCCTCCAACATCCCATCGTGTCTTGCTTATGCTGGCGCACGCGCACTTCCGCCTACACGCGCGCACCCCCATCATCATCATTCACCATTTCCACCTCCTCTCTTTTAAGTACCAATCAATTATTATGTATTTACATATGAAACTCCACAACTTCAATTTTTTTACTCACATATTACTCTTTTTTTTTTTCTTTTTTTTTTAAGAAATTAACAGAGGATATTATACGAGCCTCCAGTCACCCTAATTTATCTAATAATTCGAGTACCACATTCTTAAGATCAACTGTGCCAAAGAGAATTTAAACCCCCGTCCTAAGCTGTCTTATACCGTAAATGTCAACCAACAAGTCATTGTACACTGCACACAAATGATATATTATTTATGTATGCATGAAAATATATTTTACTTCTTTAAAGTTAAAATATTGGTGTTTTTATTTGTTACTGAATGATGAGAATGAAATATTTTAAAAAGATTTTGAGATCTACCTTTTGTTTATTTTGAAGTTTATATCTTTTAAATTAACATATTTTTATTATTTCAGCTTTTTTTAATTATTATTTTATGATAAATTTTCTTACGTTTAACCGATTTTCTTATAGCATATAAGCACTGAAATCTCTGATCTTTATTTTTATTAAGGAATGATTTGCATTATTTTAAATTTATATTTA
>NW_018164654.1:570111-578693 GCF_001263595.1 Phalaenopsis equestris
TATAATTTATTATGAATTAGTTTAAGAGGAAAAAAATTCAAAGCATACTTCCTAATCATATTATATATCAGAGAATAATAGATATATACTTGCAGATAATGATTGCATTTAGAATAAAAGGATGATAGGTGGAGAGTGACCAGGGAATAAATAAATGAGTAGGACATCTTAAGAAAAATAATTAATTATGCTTATGTTAAATTTAATTGAAAATAAAACTTAAGAAGCTTATTTTTTTCATAATATATTCAGTTTGGAACTTTGATTCACATTTTTTTATGGAAAAATAAGTGCATAAATATCACAACTTTTTGTACATAAAAAATGTGTCGGCATCGATCTTTAAGATATTTGATAATCCATAAGAGGAGAGTGCGATGGGGAAAGATCAATTATAAGGAGATCATGAGGTTCACCTGATCGAACTAATGAAATCAACTAGGCCAGAACCAATTGAATTGAAGGATAGTAAAGAGGAAGATTGGGTGATCTAGGTGTTAGTCATCTGACTGAAAGCGAGACAAGAGAACATCTGAGTCATTCGCTACTGGAAAGCCGTCTCGATGCAATAGTTTATCCCACAGTGGAGCTGACTTATCAGAAGAATCAATTCCATAAAGAGTCACAACTTTTTGTACATAAAAAATGTCTCGGCATCGATCTTAAAGATATCTGATAATCCATAAGAGGAGAATGCGATGGGAAAAGATCAATTATAAGGAGATCATGAGGTTCACCTGATCGAACTAATGAAATCAACTAGGCCAAAACCAATTGAATTGAAGGATAGTAAAGAAGAGGATTGGGTGATCTAAGTGTTAGTCATCTGACTGAAAGCGCGGCAAGAGAACATCTAAGCCATCTGCTACTAGAAAGTCGTCTCGATGCAATAGTTTATCCCACAATGGAGCTGACTTATCAGAAGAATCAATTCCATAAAGTATCTTGGACCACTCAAAGTAAACTCTAAGACTCCTCACCAAGGATCGAAGATAGTTAAACATGTTGGATTAGCCGACCAAACTTTACCAACAGAACTAAGTCTCCTTAGCTGACCTAGTCAAGCCAAATTCGCTAAGTTTAGCAGGGCGAGCTAGAAGGTAACCAAACAATGAGCCCATGCTTGAAAAATATCAAAAATTACTCGATCACAAACCCTCCACAAATGGGAATAAAAATGTAACATCACTATTGTACTACCTCATATATAAATATGAGAAATATTTTATGAAGAAATAATACTATCAATAATTATTCATCCCCCTCTCTCCATCCTTTTATTTGTATCTCTCTCTCTCTCTTCTCGTTTAAGTTCTATTCCTGAGTAGTGATTCACGAGTAATTTCAGATTCAACACTCTTTAAAATTTTTTTATGAAAAAATTATTCATTAAATTTTAAAAATTAAATTATTAATGTTATTGACACAACATCAAAAAATTTACATTATTCAACATGAATCTTAGGGCATGACACAAACCTCAAGATAATTTTTAAGCAAGGAACATTCAAATATCAATTAAAAATCATCAAGAATCATGATTCCAACAAAATTTTAGTCAAACTAGCTGACTTGATGAGAAGAATCCAATGATACCAAACTTGGTCCAATCCAAGTCAAATCAAGCTCAGATCAAATTGTTAAACCACTTTTGAGAGCTTTCAATGCATAATTGAAGGTAAAAAAGATTCCAAATCTAAAAAAATTATGGTTGGATCGAGCGTGTTGGCGAGATGAATCCAACTAGTCTAAGATTGCCCAATTCTGACATCATTAAGGCACTCAAATGTTTACTGAACGTTGTCCGATTAAGAGAATCTCCCTGAGTCGTCTGATGGAGTTGTCTGAAATCTTTTTTTATATGTAGAAAAACCTCTCCCACACTATAAATAAAGTCTCATCCCATTCTTAAAAAGGGACCTAGACCATGAGCCAAAAAAAAAAAAAAAAAATTAAAACTTAAAGAAGAAGTTGATATCTGATATCGCTTCTGCGCCGAAGATCTGACAATCACCGTCAATCGCCAGCTGTCTGCTAATGTCGAGTGCCTCTGACTCAAAGTCAAGACTTGTGTTGAGTAGTGAGAAATAAAAATTGACATCACGGAGTTAAGAAACATCTTAAGGAGCATTGCATTATTACAAACTTTGTGCCAACCTAAAAAATAATGTACAAAAACTTCTCGCTCGACCCATAGTGGGGTGCAACGAGTTCTTCTATGCACGATCATTATAACTTGAGAAATATCTTTTGTCTATGGGACAGATGTGTATGTGTAATCTTTAACTTATAGTTGATTATTTCAATTTCGACAGACACATTGATTTTCTCACTTTCCAGATATTTCATGTAAAAATTTATGATGTTTCTACTCATCAATTTTATTATTTAAGTATGTGTTGAATTTTAATGCAATACTGAGATGATAATTTATCACTCTAATTAAAAATTTAAAATAAGAAATGATGGTTATCCACCTCAATTTTTAAAAATTGATTATTCCCATCAATTTAATTAAATTAAAAAAATATATAATTAACGCTTCACCTCGCCTCCCACCACTTCCCCTACCTTTAACCAAAGCTCCATCTTTTAAAAAATGGCCTCCTCTCGCTTCTTGTGACTTCTGAAGCGTGAGCTGCAAAGCCCCCATTAAACTATTCAAAAGCCCCAATCAAAAACGCAGATGCCCTCATAGAACAAACAACCAACCAACCAAGCACCAGAATCCTTATCACCTTCACTCGTACCCCGCGCGCTCCCCACAGAAACAAACCAGAGCAAAGCAACAGGGGAAACTCCAAAGCCCCTCTTTCTTCTCGTTCTCCGCGCAACTCTCCTCTCCCTCACCCTCCTTCTCCGCCCTGCTCAAAAAGAAAAAAGCAACCCAACTTTGTTCAATCAAACGATAGTAAATTTACCATGATCAGCTCCCTCGACTTTTACCATGTCATGACCGCCATGGTCCCTCTCTACGTCGCCATGCTCCTCGCTTACTCTTCCGTCAAATGGTGGAAAATCTTCACACCCGATCAATGCTCCGGAATCAACCGCTTCGTCGCTCTTTTCGCCGTCCCTCTCCTCTCCTTCCACTTCATATCCTCCAACAATCCCTTCTCCATGAACCTCCGTTTCATCGCCGCCGACACTCTCCAAAAACTCATCGTTCTCGCCGCCCTCACCTTCTGGGCCACTCTCAGCCGTCACGGTAGCCTCGAATGGACCATCACCTTCTTCTCCCTCTCCACCCTCCCCAACACCCTCGTCATGGGCATCCCTTTACTCAAAGGCATGTACGGCGACTTCTCCGGCAGTCTCATGGTGCAAGTCGTCGTCTTGCAATGTATTATTTGGTATACTCTGATGCTCTTCATGTTCGAGTACCGCGGAGCGAGGTTGCTCATCGCAGAGCAGTTTCCGGACACCGCCGGATCCATTGTTTCTATTACAGTCGATTCCGATGTGATGTCGCTCGACGGGAAGGAGATTGAAGCCGAAACGGAGGTGAAGGAAGATGGGAAGATGCATGTGACGGTGAGGAGATCGAGTGCTTCGAGGTCTGATGTGTATTCCAGGAGGTCGGCGCAGGGGAATGGAGTGGCGACGCCGAGGCCGTCGAATCTGACGAATGCGGAGATTTACTCATTGCAGTCGTCCAGGAATCCGACGCCGAGGGGGTCCAGTTTTAATCATGCGGATTTCTATTCGATGGTGGGGAGAAGTTCAAATTTTGCGGCGGGGGATGGGTATGGAATGATGGGGACGACGGCGGCGAGGGGGCAGAGCACGCCGCGCTCGTCAAATTTTGAGGAGGATTGCGGCGGCGGCGGTGGGAAGGCGCGGTTGCATTACCAGATTCCGGCGACGGGAGGGAAGAAGGACTTGCATATGTTTGTGTGGAGCTCAAGTGCGTCGCCGGTTTCTGAAGTTTTCGCCGGCGGTGCAGGAAAAGAAGTTAGACTCGCCGTCTCTCCTCCACAGGGTAAGCAACCCTAACGAGACAATACGTGCACCAGGCGTACCTGGAATTGAGATGCATTGCATCAATACCATCAATATTATCTCCATATCATTCGTAATTAATTTGCACATATTATGATTTCTTTTTCTTAAATGAGAATATTTATTAAATCCTTTAAAATTTCCACTAAATTTAGCAAATTTAGAATTAAGATAAAATTCAAGCCAAATCACAGCTTTGGAACTTGCTATCTTATTATTAAAAAAAGAAAATAAGCTGTCATATTATTTATTTTTTAATTTATAGATTTATTATTACTTTTTAGGTAATTTTAATAATAAATAATCATTACATTTTAAACATTTTATCATTAGAATTATTATTATTTATACATTTAACCCCCTATTAAAAATTAGCCTGCAAATCTTTCTAAAACTCTTCTGATGCCTTTCAAGTACTACTTCAATTAAGAAGAGCGGCTGCATTCTCATTTAAATCGCTATCCAAACCATGCCAGGAGAAGCTCGAAAAGACGAGTTCTTGGAGCGCAATGAGTTCAGTTTCGGAAACAGAGGAATGGTTGACGGCGGGCACGACGCCGGAGGCGAGGAGAAGTTGCAGGAACCGAACGGCAAAGTCGGCGCAGCCGTCGCCACCATCTCCGGCAATGGCCGCGGAACGGTGATGCCGCCGACGAGCGTGATGACTAGACTGATTTTGATAATGGTTTGGAGAAAGCTCATCCGCAATCCAAACACCTACTCCAGCCTCATAGGCGTCGTCTGGTCGTTGGTCTCTTACAGGTTTTCAGCATTTGCTTAATTAATCTTCTCCTTCTAATTTTCTCTTTTTTTATTTATTTTAAAAGCTGCAATTTTTTTTTTTTTTTATAGATGGAGTATTGAAATGCCTGCCATAGTTGCAAGGTCCATCTCCATACTGTCGGATGCCGGGCTGGGGATGGCGATGTTCAGCCTGGGTAAGATTATAGTGCTCACAAGATGTTTGTCTTTATGCCGCTTTGAAAAGAGAGAGTACTGAAGGTGGTGATATTGGGGATGCAGGGTTGTTCATGGCGCTGCAGCCAAGGATTATAGCTTGTGGGAACAAGGTGGCGACTTTTGCTATGGGAGTCAGGTTTCTCGCCGGACCGGCTGTAATGGCGGCGGCCTCCATTGCCGTCGGCCTTCGCGGAGTTCTCCTCCACGTGGCCATTGTCCAGGTTATCTATTGAGCTTTTCAATTTATTTATATAAATTAGCCATTCCAACTCATCAATTTTTTGTTAAACAATAATTAGATCTCATTTAAGAAAAAAATTAATTAGTAAGAATTTCCTCAAGATAAATTTAAAAATTGTTAAATAATTTTCCCTAACCCCTACATCTTAATTAACTTCTTATATATTTTAGTTATCTTGAAACAAATTCAATAATTTGAAGATTTTATTAAACAAAATTTGATTTTTTTTTTTTTAGCAAAAGCATGATTATTATATTTGACTAAAAATTTTCTTCATTTATTGCTTGTAGACAGTTGGAAGTGGGGGTGGTCCTCATCCCTCTGTTTTAGATTTTTCAACATATATTTATTTTGTATAATATTTATATTTCAATATTGCTATAATAATATTGTATTATGAAAGTTGAGTCATGAAATGAAAATAACTATTTCTTTTTTAACTGTCCTGAGGCTGATTTGAATGAGAACCTTAAAACATGCTGAATGTCCCCTATGTTTTTTCACTCATTTTAAGGCATTTTGCGTGCGAGAGAAATCAATAGTAAGATCGCTGAGACATAACGATTGAGTTAAGTTAAAAAAAATATATAAGAGATATTTTGTATATCAAGTAATAACTCATCATCTAAATCAACATAAGACATAACGATTGAGTGTGTAATTTCTCACTGTAAGATCGCTGAGAAAATATTATGTTCAGATGTCCTTACGTCCAACTACTAGATGCTGCGACTCTATCCAAGTGAATTTGCACTAAGCACACTGTGGTGCAGTGAAGAAAAAATATTATGTTTGCATGTCCGGATGGCCAATCAATCACATCATTATACATGTGAATTTGTTCTAAGTGCGCTTACTTATGATATAATGATTGAGTATATTTTTCTAATTCCGAGAAAATATTATGTCCGGACTATACTTGTGAGGATTATACTTGTGAATTTGCGCCGACATGACCTCGCGTAAGCAAATATCAGGAATATATGCCTATATTATACTTCAGACTATCTTTTCAAAAAAAAAAGAAAATCTATATATTTACTTTATGTGATCCAATAATGCTGATATGCAATTAAGTCTTAAATATGTTTAATCCGGAATATTTGCAGGCGGCGCTGCCACAGGGGATCGTCCCTTTCGTGTTCGCGAAGGAGTACAGCGTCCACCCTGACATTCTAAGCACAGCGTAAGTTCTTACCTTCAAACCAAACAATTTATAAGTATTTACATACACAGTTTGATTTTACACTCATAATCCTTCGGTGCTATTGTGAATGCATCGGAATTGCATGGTATATATGTATGTAAAAGCTTAAATATGTATATGCATAAGACTGATGCAGATTTTGGGAGAATTTAATGGAAAGCACAAAAAGCTTGATATTTTAAAGTGTCATATTTCATTTGTACCTGCTGCAGGGTTATATTTGGCATGCTAATTGCTCTGCCCATAACGCTGGTATACTACATCTTGCTGGGGCTGTAAAGTAACAGTTTTTCTGGTTCAGAGAAGGGGTAAAGTTGTAAGATTGAGGAGATAAGGCAGAGGGAGGAAGCATGGTGAGCATTAAAGCAGCAGAATTTGTAGAAAAGCTGAGAAAGAAACTGGCCGGTCGGCTCCTTGTTCTGTAAAATGTTTTTTTTTTTGTTTTAATTATTATTATTATTATTATTTATGTTTTTCTGCTTGCAATTCAATCTTAAGAGATAAATTTGGTGCTTTTCTTCTCTCAATTCTTCTCATCCTGTTTGCTTCACTTTATTTTCATGTAGTTTTATAGAATGTTATTATATTAGCATAGCATGCTGCAAAATTACTATGCATTTATATATTTTACACTTAAAAAAGTTGAGATTTAGAAGTTGGTATTATCTGTGTTTTTTTTTTTTTTTTTTTTTCTAGAATTTAAGATGGAAAATTTGAATTATTTTTAAAAAATATAAATTAATATTTTTTTTGTATGTTATGCTTGAAATGGGATAGATAAAAGTAGTTTCTTACAAAAAAAAAGATAAATCCAATGAGTTAGAAGATTGGTTGTTTTTGATATCATTAAGACATTTACTCATAAAATATCACTATTAAGGGAATCACTCGGGTTCTTAAAATCTATAAATAGACCACTCTTTTCATGAAGGGCATTTGACTTGGATGGGAAGGCTTAAGAGAGCTCTAACACTTAAGGATTCTCGAGGCCTAACACTGACAAATTGTGATCGTTGTGGAATCACTATCATTAGTTGCCACCACTGTTGTGGTACACCTGTGCTTTCATTGGGCATCATCTCTCAGTCGGCGCCATGCGAACCACTATTTATGAAATGTTGGTCACTGAAATATCATCACCCAATTGACAGCATTGCTACTACCACTGTTGCCATTGTCAAGCCACAGTTGTGGTCACTTAATTACCACCACCATTGCAGCACATCGATGCAAATTGAGAAATCAAGCCATCATTTGACCTAAGTTGCCCATTTAGTGATGTTTCCGTCGCCATTATCTCACAGTCACCCATCGTCTCCATCCTCGAACCACCGTAGCTGGACCACTGCCTAGATCACTGCCACACAACCACCATCGTTGTTGAACCCCAACCAATAGCAATGCCATTGCCACTACTGTTTGGCCTCTGTCGCAATCGCATGACCGATGTAGTCATCTCCTAGCAGTTGTTATATTATTGCCACCACGTTGATATTTTTGTTGCAATAACACTTTTGAAGAGCCTCACTGCAAGCAGAGCACCATCACATGTTTGTCCTTGCTAAAAACTCATGATATCTTCTCTATGATATCTTCTTTTTTATCAGTTTGTATGTTAAATTTTCATACAATACTAAGATGTTAATATATCCCTATTGTCATGGATTTTTCGGCATATAACAAGTTTGCAAATACTTTTATAATATTTTTAAAGTTTAAAATTTTGTATTTTTTATTCTTTTAAATTTCTTTGAAATTTGTATGTATAAATTTTGTAGGAGGAAATTATTTATGAATTTAGTTGGATTTTGAAAAATTGGGGGAGGAGGGTAAAGAGGTAATTAAGTGGGGAGGATGGAGTGAGTGAGTGAGTAGTAGGTGGTCCAGACATATGATGGTATGGCCTGGGTGCCGGGCATGACGCCGACTCAGTTGTTATTATGCGAAGACAATATGGGCCTCCCCATCACCATCCCATTAATTTTTGTTTAGTAAGTGCTCCTTTCATCAGAGCTGATGTCAACATTATTCAATTTTAACTTTTACAGATTTTATAAAGTTGCTGTGCTGATTGTAACACTGTTCTGTCAACTCATTTCCGATAACTTCCTTTTTTTTATTAAAATATTCATTCATTTATATATATATATATATATATATATATATATATAA
>NW_018164654.1:578755-582136 GCF_001263595.1 Phalaenopsis equestris
TATATATATATATATTACTGCATTTAGCCATGTCTAAAGGTAAAGCATAGCTTTTAACTGCAACATTTTTAAAAAACAGATGAAATCTAGTTTTGTCAAACAAAAAATATAGAGTATGACGCTGCACCGTCGTCCCAAACGCACTCTAAGTTTTAATTAATCTTTACTGAATAATATTTGATTATTTAAATATTATTAAAGATATTATATTTTGGTGCAATTTAGATGCTAAAATAATGAATAAATAAATTTCATAATGTTAAGAATATAAAGTATGGTGGTTGGCATTTTGATGTATTTTTTGGATGATATAAAGATAAATGATAATATATTATGATGATCAATATTAATAGTGATAAAGAAGTGCACGTGCCTCCACATGAGCATGACCAATGAGAGTCATATTCCTTGTTGCCAAGGGCCTTACTACGCTACAGCGAATAGGTCAAAAGGAATCGATATGCTTTTTATCAAGGGGGAGGCGACCATCTTAAATGAGAGGAGTTATTGGCTATAAATATTCGGCTTAATTTTGCTTGCAAATAATATAAGTTTTATACCTTTATTTTTATTATAAAGTTGTGCATTCAATGCATGTTATGAAAAAAATGGGCATTTACATACGTAGCACACAATTCTTTTGTATTTACATATCCCACACCCTAGCTTTGATATTTACTCACATAACACATTAATATCACATCAAAATTAATACTATTATCATTTTTTAAAAGTGTAGTTCATTTGTTCATGAATATGTTTAAAGCAACAAAGTAGCATGCATGTAAAAATAAAAGTTAAGCTGTGAGAAATGTAAATATATAAGAATTATGTGTTAGGTATGTAACTCCCTTATTGTTTGTGAGTACATACAACCCGGTAAATAATTTTGTATCGCAGAGAGGATGCCAGAAAGGGAGTGGGACGAACGAGATTTTTTTGAATGAACTTTTGGGAAATATAATGATGTCTCCAACAAGCAGAAAGGAGAATGCTTCTAAGAGGTTTCTTGAGTTACATAATTGTTCTCCACAAAAGTTGTAGCTATAAGTTATAGTAGCAATTAACCGCATAATTCATAGTTAGTCATGTCAACCGTAGTGAAAAGTTGTAGCAAAATTAGTTGGAAACGAAGGCTTTAATTGAAAACTATAGTAGTAGTGAGCAACATAGGCCATAGTTGGTCACATAAGTTATAGTGTGGAGCTGCAGTAGAAGTGCTATACTTGATCACATAGGTTGTAATGGGGAGCTGGAATAGCATTAGTTCACCACAAAGGCTATAATTGGAAGCTATAGTATCGGTGAGCCTTATAGATCATAGTTGGTTACATATGACGTAGTTGAGGTCTATAATGTAGGTCAATGTATGGAGCTACAGTAACAGTGACTCGCATAGGTCATAGTTGGCCACATATGCCCTCGCGGGGGGCTGCATTAGTGTAGTTGGTCGCAAGATCATAGTTCATCACATAAGCCTTACCGGGGAGCTGAAATAGCAGTAAGCCAAATAGTTCGTAGTGGAGGTCTATAATGATAGCAGTTGGTCATGTAGGTCGTAGTGAGGAGCTAGAATAACAGTGGGTCTCATAAGCTGTAATTAGTTACATAGGTCATAGTGAGGTGTTGCAGTGGTGTAAGTTGTCCACAAAGGTTGTAATCAATCAAATAGACAATAGTGTGGAGCTGTAGGAGCAGCGAGTCACATCGATCATCATGGAAGTCTATAATGATAACAGTAGGCCATGTAGGTGTAGTAGAGAGATGTAGTAGTAGTGAGTTATATAGGTCGTAGTGGGGAGTTGTAGTAGCTTCAGTTGGTGGTAGCAATCGCTTTCACAGGTTTATTTTAATTCTAGAGACATCACTTGTTGGTATACGACATAAGGAAGATACTTCTCGAGTCTGCAGAAAGTCATTGTATTCTGAGTACGTTGGTTACAAGCCGTTTTCGCTAGGAGTTATCGCTGAATCTTCTATACGAAGTTATTTGCTATCGTGTACTTGGGATATATCATTACATCTGATTTTGAACATTATGTAACTCATTATTTAGGAGACTTTGTCACTCCATAGAGTATTTCGTTACTCTGCAATGTGTCTCGTTACTCCACCAAGTTCATAAAAAACTACAAGTAGAGAGAGGCTAGTTGTTGTCGACGGTGACCGACGAGCTATGGTTGATGGTGGTTAGTGGTTATAAAGGTCGGGAATTATCGTCTGGTCTTTAGTCCATAACATCACTGAAAATGGGCTCCTTCTCATTCTCGCCACCTTTTTTTCTCCGCCTTCAAGTGAAGAGGGGGATCTTTTTATAGGCTATGGAGAATGGACATTTCAGTCATTTAGTGAATAACCACCATAATCACTTGATCAAATAACTCATGTTGATTCCCCTTGATCGTAGAAGATTTTTTCATAATCTGATAATGGGCTTAATGATCTTAGAATCAAGTGAGCTTAGGCTCGCTGGATTCCTTTCATCAAGACGCTCAATTTGACCCTTCAATTAACCACAGAAAGCCTCAACAAGTGATTCAACAACTTGAACTTGGCTTGATTTGTCTCATATTGAATCAATTTTGGTATCCTCGAGTTCGTTTCATCGAGCTGGTCAGTTTGACTGTAAGCTTGCAAAGATCGGAACTTTGGATGATTTTAGGATTTGAATTGAAAAAAAAAATTGCTCAAAAGATGTCTTGAAATCAGTACCAAATGCTTTGGGGCCGTGCCAAATGATAAAATTTGCTGGGGACACATCAATAATCCTGCACTCCCAAATACAATCGCAAAAAAATCATTTAAAACTTTAAAACTTGTTCATAAGACTATCAATTAAATTTTAAAATATTAAGAATTTAGAAGAAAAAAATACGGATTTTAAAGTAATTGGAAGTTTCACGAAGCCATTTAAGGACTAAATGATTCCAAATCACGTGCTTATAAGCAAAATGAATGTCTTCAAAAAATCAAAAGACAATTAAAATTGCTTAAGAATGGTATCATTAATGTAGCTTAAGAATCGTGCATGATAAATGGGCTCGACATAAAGCTTCACCATTAGCAAACTCCGTTGTCTACATTATATCAAATAGATGTCATTATCTTACCACTATCACTCGAATACTACATCTCGAACTATCGCCTTTAGCAAACCAACAACAATGTTCATGGTAACTTAGTCATTGTAATTTCACATAAATAAAACCACTGACCTTTGTTGCCCGATTTAGGGCTGTCAAAACGGCTCGTTGTTCGCAAACAACTCGTGTTCGGCTCGTTAAATTCGTTCGATAAGTTAACGAGCCGAACACGAACTAAGATGTGTTCGTTCGTATTCGTTCGTATTCGGCTCGTTAATTTCGTTCGATATATATATAT
>NW_018164654.1:582146-584934 GCF_001263595.1 Phalaenopsis equestris
TATATATATATAAAGTAATGTTTAAAAAAATCTAATTGAATACAAGGCTACAAAGATTTATAATCAATTAAAATATTGGTTAAGAAAATAGAATAAAAATTATTAAATTAGAAATGATGTTTTAATACAAATAATAGTATTTAAATCTTACTCAAACCCTTATTGTCTTATGACTACATGATTAGGGCTGTTAAAAGGACTCTTGGTTCATGAACAGCTCATGTTCGGCTCCTTAAGCAAACAAGCCGAACACAATTTTGAACTGGAAATATAAACGAGCCGAACACGAGCTGTCTCGTGAGCATGGCTCGCTCGTGTTCGACTCGTTTACACTTCTAGCCCGATTACATTTTCAGCCTTTGATTATCACTGATGCAGTCATCCTTCATTTTTTTTTTATTACACTCACAAATGTCAAGCTAACAACTTAGATTTTATGAATTTATCTTTCTTAACTTTTATTTATTTTTTCACAATAGATTATTTTAATTGATTCTATCTTTTTTATTATTATTATTTTACTTGAAACACAAGTGCCTTTTATGAGCTTTTTTAATTTGTTTATGAATCTTTATCCAAGCATAAAATAGCAACTTAAATTTTTTTATTGCAAACTTTCCGGCATACTGTTATAACTTGTTTTCATGAAAAATATTAATTCACCTCATGTTTTGAGGATCACACTCAGAAAATGAAAAAGTGACACGATCAAAAGTTGATTAGAAAGAAATTTCATTATGGACAGAAAGTTATGTTGTACAATTCATGATTAAAATTATTTTCCAAAAAATTTAAGTCTAGGTGATCACAATCATTAACTGTAGTAAAAATGTATTTATTTAGTGTCGTAGATATTGATGATATGAAAATCAGTAATATTTTGAAGGTTAATTGCCAAAGTTTGAAGCTATACCTAGGAGGGGATAGGAAAGGTCCTAAGGAAATCTTAATGTTGAAGTCATCCCGATAGTAGATCTGCCATTGCTTGGCTACGGACGTTACACCAAGTGCTACCTTGGGAAGAAACTCAAGCATTATCTTATGATTTAAGTGTTTTTGCATATTGAGTTAATTTTATCGTTGTTACGTGTTGTGGTATTGTTGTCCGTCTTGTGAGTTGTTTTCCAGTGATTTGGATCTCTCCGGAGTAGTCGATCTCTTATATGTTTTGTGTGAAGAACAGAGTGGGATTTTTTTTTTTTTGTTGACCAGAGTTTGGGGAAGACTTCTATCTAAGTAGTCAGGTACACTATCCTGAAGGACAAAAAGTATTACCCTTGAATGGGACTAATCACCCGGATAAGGAAACTCTCCCTGACTCATGGGTTTACAGAACTAATTATGGCCTATATTGTTGATTTCTGCTACAACTTTCAACTACAATCTCTATGACAAATTGATACTATTGTAGTCATCTTCTACATCACTTGTGGTAGACTACTGCTCTTGTAACAACTAAATACAGTCTTTGCGGCCCACTATCACTATTACCACAAAAAAAACTATATAATTTGTAACCCTATTACAACTATCATAGTTGAATTATTATTGTATATATATCATTATCAACATTGTAATTTCATCGTTTCCAATTCAAGAAGATACTGTACATATATACTCATAATTACATAATAGATTATTTTAATTGGATAAGGTCTCGTGATTTTTTTTTTAATTTCTAGAAAATTTGCACATAAAAAATAATGTGATACCTTCTACGACTATCTTTCTCTTATTTTTTTTTTATTGGATTTTGGTATAATATTAAGATGCACCTTCCTTTTACGACTATCTTTCTCTTACTTTTTTTTTATTGGATTTTGGTATAATATTAAGATGTTATATTATTATTCTCATTATGAATCTTCACCTTAAAAGCTTACCGTTTCTGCGCAAAAAAACTCCTATTAAATTACGATTGATAAGAAAAAGCAAAAAGTCGATGGGAAATGTTTATAAGAAAAAAAATAAAAAAATGGAGTTGCGGGATTGGTAAAATTATTGCGTGTGGAGAGCGCACTCGATCGCAGCCGTAGATCAGGCTTCGCCTGTATGCCAGTGGGACCCACTATCATAAAAAAAAAAGGGTTGCGTATCCGCCGGCCAGGAAAATAAGGTTAGGCACTCCCAACTCTCTCAATAATTCCGGTAAAATTATCCTAAAAAAGTCCTTTGATTGTTCATAACAATTATTTAGGATCTGTTTGGGACAGTTGCAGCTTATTGAATAATCTGCTGATAAGTTGATTAAAAATATTCTGATGATAAGCTAGGTGCGGTGGCTATTATAATTTTTTTATTTTTTTGGAAAAGTCAAACCACTACGAGAAAATTGTCACCGCACCTAGATCATCTAGATGTGAAAACGTTGTTTTCGGCTTTTTGAAAACACATAAGAAATCAAAACGCAGTTTACCCAAACAGACCAGATACGTTTTCAAAACCCCACCGCATCAAATAAGCTGACCCAACGGACCGTTAGTCAACACATAAGATATAATTACTTCTTTTGTGGACACAATCATAAGCCTTAGATTTGATAGATTTATTCACAGATTTCAACGATAAATTTGAATTTACTAAATGCCATGGATATACGGATTCACTAAATATCTCAGATTTGTGACTTTAATTTATTTTTTTAAGTTAATTTAATTAATTTACTTGACTAAATTGACTAATAATTTAAAATTCAAATTATTTAAAAAAATTATAAGTAATTCTTAGTTATTATAACTAATAACCAGTTAATTAATGATTGCTTAGTGTTAAATTATTTCTTAACAAA
>NW_018164654.1:585034-588877 GCF_001263595.1 Phalaenopsis equestris
AATGATTGCTTAGTGTTAAATTATTTCTTAACAAAAATAACTAATTTATCATAGTTTTTTAATAATTAATTAGTTTAGCGAATTATTAATTATTAACTTGTAGAAATTGAAATAAAACTTAAAATTGAATTTAGTTATACTTACTAATTAATTTTAATAATTATAAAATATTAAAATTTTAATGATGACTTTTTATTAACCACATAACAATTTTTTTAAATTTTTGTTTGACATGAATGAACTTGATTTATTAAAAATATAAACTTATTATGTTAGTAATTTCAAAATATAAACTTATTATGCTCTTGAACATATAATCAAACGGAATAGGTTAAAACTAAAAACACCATTATTGTGTCCTATAGCCTAAACAACTAGTCAAAACGAGTTAGTATAGTTAGATAAACTTCTTAATCAAACGTAGTTATTCAACAACATAAGGAAAATGATGTTCATATTGTTGACATTTCATAGCCGTATTTAATTCATAACCAAAGACTTCAAGCCATGTGAAAAATGGCTATATTAGGATAGCCTTGACCCATCATATAATTCTTAGATGTGATAAAAATTGACCCGATAACCTGGCTTAAAAAAATTGGGTTTGGGTCGACCCGATTAATTTTTGAGTTTGGTTCAGGTCTAGTTGTCCAACACATTTTACTTTTTTGGTTGGATTCTTATTGTTATTAGTCAATATGAGGCATGAGTTAAGTGGGGCAATTTAACCTCTCAATTGTTTTTGGATAGACCTAAACATGGGTACTGTGATCGGCTATGTTAGATCAACCAAACATAATAAATATTGCATTTGACTTGAAAAAGTATCTTTATTTGACATCGTTGAACTTGAAAAACCAAATATATTTTGTGAGATTTTATGCTAGGCTATGCATATTAATAGTTAAATAATTGTTATAGATGGTTTGTTAAGTTAGTAAGATTTTTGGTGTCTTTAGTAATTCAATATTTCTATAAATAGTCTGAAGAGAGGCATTAAGGCATAAATTAAAAAATGAGGTAAGTTTTCCTAATTCTAATTGTGTTTTGGTTTCGCTCACCTAATTTTTGGATTTGGCAGTTGGCGGTGTATTCTATGTCCATTTATCTTTCGTCCAAAAATGAGTTTGTATCATATTTGTAGTGATGAAGTTGATCGGATCAAACCCTTATAAATGCCCAAGCTCTTTTGCGAATTATCATGTCTAAATTAAACTGGATTGAAATCTTAATATTCTTTGAATAAATAGGCCACCAACTTAAAAACTCAATTTGTGTCCTTCTCTATACTTTAGAAAGGGTTTGATATATTCTAGTAACTTTAAATTATATAAAATGAAATTCATGATAGAAGCTAGAAAAGCCATGAGGGTTTACAACTATCTCTAAGAGAATATTAGAGGATAAATCATCCTTAATTTAGGAGTAGTGATGAGATGGGAAAGTTTAGTGTTATCTTGACATAAATGGGATGCTTTCATCATATCATTAATTGCATGTATTGATATTTTACACGAAATTGGAAAATGAGTTTAAAGGGTTTTGACTTTGGTATTAACAAATGCATCAACTTGATTATCAATGACATGCATCAATGATGCTTATTAACATCTAGAGGCAAATCACATGTACAAATGGTGCACATTAGTCTAATAAGTAATGGTGTGCGTCAAGGGCATGCATTTGCATTGAAAGTAATGGTGAATGTCATTGGCATGGAGTGACCTTATAAGGGATGATTGGTGATGAATTTAGTTAGCTTCACGAGTGACGATGACCACATCATACTCATGTGAATGTGGTTGGAAAATCATAGCTGAGTGGTGCAGATCAAAAAGTCATGGTCAGGTGATGGTAGTTGGGAGACCATGTGATAGAGTTTGAGCATGTAATTGTTGGTGGGCAACTGTAATGATACAACAATGGTAAAGCAAAAGAGATTGGGCAACTACAATTAGATGATTATAATTAGGATGCTAATGTTAATAGACCATAGTCTTATGACTAATGTCAAGAAGTGGGTGTTATTGTTGTCATGCGAGCATAGTTTAGCACCCATGTCAGGTAGCTGTCATTACGCGATAGAAGTCGGGGAACCAAAGTCTGGTAAAGAAGAATAAATAGTTATGGCTGAAAGATTGTAGTTGGACCGAGCAGTAGACATAGATTGGCTGATATTAGGCAATCATAGTCCTTGTGGTTGAGGTCAAAGGATCATGGTCAGATAAAAAATAGGTAGTGGTAATCCAACAATGATGGATGTATGGTGGTGATCAAGTGACTATGGCCCAATGGTTATGGTTGGCAGTGATGATCCAACGATGATAGTTTAGTAGCAGTGACCAAACAATGGTGGTCTAGTAAAACAGCGATCGGGTGACGATGGTGTGATGGTGATGAACAGTTGAATATGATCTAATGTCAGTGGTTAGATGGCAACAAATGGATGATGTGGGCATGAGTGGAAATCACCTGATGGTGGTAGAGAGGTAGTGCATACCTGATGATGGCGGACAACTGTGAACAATGATTTAATTGTAACATTTGAGTGGCAATAATGTTTATTAAGGTTCAACAGTGACAACATTAATGTGATAATGTTGATTGTGCTACAAATCAGCGATGGCGGCCTAGTGGTAGTTTTGCTAGGCAATGTGGTTAGTCCAATGTTGGTAGCAACAATGTATAGGTAGAGGCTATTCAACGGTGGTGGATGGGTGGAGCTCAAGAATACATCTGGTCTGAAAAGCTTCTTTGAATATGTCATTCTTAGGTCTTGATTTCTGGCCCCCTCTCATAGGAAGAGAGAGTCAATTCATAGATATTGTGAGTGAAATCCTTGTGAGGTTTATCACACATAAGCTCCCCATGTTCTTTCTCTTCTTGTATTTCGTCTTTATCGTATTCCTCTCTTCTCCTGACCATCCACATGATCCAGAAATTTTTCGTCTTTATCGTTTGTCAGTCCTTTCCGGTTCCTCTCTTCTCCTGACCATCCACATGATCCAGAAAAACAATTTATTCAAAAAAGTAAAATAAATGATGAAGGACAATTTGATGACTCCTTTAAAAAAAAAAAAAGAGAAAGAAACAAAAACAACGTTATCATACCGCTAAACCCAATTATATTATACCTTTTTTGAGTGCTACCATGATGTCCGAATCAGGCTTTTTGAGTGCTCTATGATGTCTCATCGAGATATAATACTTAACTCTAAAGCTCGTAAGGATTGAAGATCATGTAATTCTTCAACCAATATCTCAAAATCACTATTTATGTCTCAAATGCATAATTCGGGCACATCAATCATCCCGCATTTGACTCCAAAGCTCTTTCCTCCCCGACATGAGATTCATATCCATTCAATTGAATCTTACAGCGACGCATCAAGAGCCATCCCTAAACTCGAAATCAAACAATTAATAAATACACGGAACTGTGAATCCAACCAACACCTAATTTCCACCAAGATGGAAAGGCCGAGAACAAGAGACGTGGACGGGCAGCTAATAATAACGGATAAGCACCCATCATGCTGAGTATAATAATCCACCCGCACGGGACGATCAAATGAAACCTCCAATGGCTAAGGTTTGGCCCACAAGCCATTGATTTTAATATCAAATCTTGATTCAGACTACTCGAGATTTTGTCTTCTGTTTTCAACTTTGGAGCTGCAGAGCCCACCCGATAGCACTATATAATATATAACGGAGTCAGATACATATTCCATGCCAAGCGTTAGTGCCCAACACAATGAGACACCAAAATATCAACATTATCTACAACTTTGGTGCTTAATAATTTGGAGAGAGATTCCTAATCTTTTATATATATATATA
>NW_018164654.1:589629-591083 GCF_001263595.1 Phalaenopsis equestris
GCTCCCATAATTTTTTTTTTTTTTTTGCCCAAGTTTAAAGGAAAATTTGACTTTATATTACTTTAAATTGAAAAATATCTCTGATATTTATTTTTTTTAAGAGAATTATGTTGAAATGTTTATTTCAAATGAAGTTGCCATTTCTTTTATTTGCAAACTATTTTTTAAAATTTAATTTTTATCTAAATTAATTTACCCGATTATTATAAATAGATGTGTGTTTATATGATCTTACATAGATGAAATATGATTACTAATTATGTGCATTTAGTCAATCAAGCTTTATAATTGATTATTCAAAATGAGAACTTTATTCTCATCTTGCTTTATCTAGTTATTTATAAATAAATGTGCATATCTACTAATTTATCAATAATTAAGCGGCGCGTGCTTTTTACAAGTAATTAATAAAAGATGCAATTAAATCTAGAATTGTAGCCATCTTATTTAGAGCTAGAAGTGGAAATCGGCTTCAATATTTTTGGTGTTGTTCGAAATCAGCTAATAGCTCGCTATATTCATCGGGTACGGCTCAAAATTAAAACGAAATGACTTGAGTTATTTGCATCTATTTCAGCTCGAAATTGGCTTCTTCCGGCTCAAAATTGTAATTAATTGGCTCAATTTGAGCTATTTGGATCCCTTCTAGCTCGAAATCGATTTGAAATTGGCTTGTGACTCATTATTTTCAATTTAACAAAAATTACTACGAGCCAATCTCAAGTTAGTTCAAGCCGATCAATGTATTGCTTGAAATCGACTCGAAAAAAATTTGATTCAAAATTTCGGCTCATTTATTTCAATCTTATCTTGATTGATCTTCGACCTAAATTGATAGCCCTAACTAAACCCATAAAATCACAGACAATAATGAACAAAACCTAACTATTATGATAAGCCTCCTCCTCTCCAAATATAGACTTCACAAAATGGCTAAAATGGGCCAACAAATAGCTTCTTCTCCTATGATAGTCTCAGCTCCGGCGACCCAATCAGTGAATATCACACCATTTAAAGTTGATCACGACGTTGATATGAATCTAATGCTCTTGCCATTATGGAAATTGATTTTTATTAAATTATCCCATTTATTATTAGTTGATTCCATAAATATGAAATAAAGTTGATTGTGACATGTAGGTTGGGAGCATAATTACATCCTCAATGCAAATGATTGATTTAACTAGACGAGTTCAAAGCACCTACTTACAAGAAAAAATATTCCTTCCATATGACGACGTGATGTTTGGTGGTTGGCCATCCGGATGTGCGGTGTCTAGACAGAAAATTTTCTCCACTAGGAAGATAGGGAATGCGATTTCTACAAACAATTCAATTTCGTTCGCAATCAGTACTTACTTGTCACATATTATTATTTATTGTAATTACTAACAAGTATATGTGGCTATTAATAAAATAAAATTTTTTTTGAAGTAGCAAGGAAGAAAAAGAGA
>NW_018164654.1:591183-592581 GCF_001263595.1 Phalaenopsis equestris
GAGAGAGAGAGAGAGAGAGAGAGAGAGAATTAATGGTTATTGGATATAGGGTTGTAGGCGAGTCAAGCGTGAGGCTGACTTGAGTTTGACGAACTAAGAGCTCGGTTGTCGAGCTTGATGAGATTCAGATTGAAGTTCATGACATTGATTGAATTTATGTAATATATGAGTTTGAGTTTGAGTTAAATGAACTTAGACTCGATTGTTTCTTCAATAACTCGATTAATTCGTGACGGTTAAGATGTTTTTATGGAAGATTATCAGCTCCCATAATTTTTTTTTTTTTTTTCCCAAGTTTAAAGGAAAATTTGACTTTATATTACTTTAAATTGAAAAATATCTCTGATATTTATTTTTTTTAAGAGAATTATGTTGAAATGTTTATTTCAAATGAAGTTGCCATTTCTTTTATTTGCAAACTATTTTTTAAAATTTAATTTTTATCTAAATTAATTTACCCGATTATTATAAATAGATGTGTGTTTATATGATCTTACATAGATAAAATATGATTACTAATTATGTGCATTTAGTCAATCAAGCTTTATAATTGATTATTCAAAATGAGAACTTTATTCTCATCTTGCTTTATCTAGTTATTTATAAATAAATGTGCATATCTACTAATTTATCAATAATTAAGCGGCGCGTGCTTTTTACAAGTAATTAATAAAAGATGCAATTAAATCTAGAATTGTAGCCATCTTATTTAGAGCTAGAAGTGGAAATCGGCTTCAATATTTTTGGTGTTGTTCGAAATCAGCTAATAGCTCGCTATATTCATCGGGTACGGCTCAAAATTAAAACGAAATGGCTTGAGTTATTTGCATCTATTTCAGCTCGAAATTGGCTTCTTCCGGCTCAAAATTGTAATTAATTGGCTCAATTTGAGCTATTTGGATCCCTTCTAGCTCGAAATCGATTTGAAATTGGCTTGTGACTCATTATTTTCAATTTAACAAAAATTACTACGAGCCAATCTCAAGTTAGTTCAAGCCGATCAATGTATTGCTTGAAATCGACTCGAAAAAAATTTGATTCAAAATTTCGGCTCATTTATTTCAATCTTATCTTGATTGATCTTCGACCTAAATTGATAGCCCTAACTAAACCCATAAAATCACAGACAATAATGAACAAAACCTAACTATTATGATAAGCCTCCTCCTCTCCAAATATAGACTTCACAAAATGGCTAAAATGGGCCAACAAATAGCTTCTTCTCCTATGATAGTCTCAGCTCCGGCGACCCAATCAGTGAATATCACACCATTTAAAGTTGATCACGACGTTGATATGAATCTAATGCTCTTGCCATTATGGAAATTGATTTTTATTAAATTATCCCATTTATTATTAGTTGATTCCATAAATATGAAATAAAGTTGATTGTGACAT
>NW_018164654.1:592681-595463 GCF_001263595.1 Phalaenopsis equestris
GGGTTGATGCACATGCTCTACATTTTCTTACACTTAAAATTAGTTTACCTGGAGTAAATGATTTCCTGGCCAAATTTGAGTGATTGTGAAAGAGGCGCTTTGCTTCTATGCCTTTTATTTGTGGGGAAAAAAATGGCTCAAATAAATATAAAGACAAAGTCTTGTGTGTGTGTGTGTGTGTGTGTGTGTGTGTGTGTGTTACTTTTAAATGGTCTATTCACTTATGATTTATCTAAAATAAAATGCCTTGATTATTTTATAATAAAGTATATCATATTCTTTTATAAAATTTGATGTAAATATGTTTTGTTTGCCTAGTTTAAATTTATTGTAAAACATTTTCGTTAGTTATGTTAGAAGCATGGCTTCTTACAAGAGCCATGACTAGCATATACTAATAACAATAAGAAAATTTGGTCAGAATGAGTGTTGGAGAGGTATGAACTTTTATCATTGCTGCTACGCTTTTTAGTCATTCAACAACTTTATTTGGTTGTTTCTTTCATAGCATATATCCATTAATTGCAACTGGTGAGCCAAAAAAAAAAGAAATATATATATATAAAATAAAAAAACACCTATAACAATTTATTTCATAATCCAAATTAATAATACAGTAAATACATGTTGCTTGACCCATTATAAGCTTAGCACTAGCTACGCCATGCTTAACCCGTTATTTGTGAGGAAAAGTGCTGCAATTGCTTAATTTCAGCCTACTATAGGTTGTATTATACAATCATTTTCTTAGAACTCATTTCTTTTTATTATAAATGATCTTTTTTTTTTTTAAATATAAGTTGAGAAAAGTGCTTAAATTGCTCTTTGAAATGGTTGAGTTTGATGTTTTACATGTATGATGCAAAGAGAGTGCTCAATAACAACCATTTTTAATTATAATTTAAGAGTGTCATAGCCACTTGTTCATTGGCTGATACATCAGAAGTCATCCAATAACCATTAGTGATGATATTTGAAATCTTAGTGCCAATCCTATATTTAATTTCTTTCAAAATGTTTTTCGAACACTCATTTTTTATAATATATGCAAGTGTACGTGTTATTTCAAGTAATGTAATACTAGATAAAATATCGCTCCCTTGAGAATTGAAGTTTTGTTTGGCTCTTTCTTAGTCTCTCCATAACATGGAAAACCCAATCACTTGTATTTACTAGATATACTCTTTCTTATAAATTCAAGTGTCTGCTTTAAGATTATTTCTCAAAATATTGCAAAGATTCAGATATGATATTCCAATATAATTAAATACATATTTGGTTGCCCTATATATTCCACTATAGCTAATCCATTATCTATATAGCACAAACTTTTAAGAAGTGAATGACTAAATTACTGCTAAATGAAGATTTAGTAAACTAAACTAATATAGAAAGTTTTGTTTCACCAAATCAATGTATAATACAAAGAAACACAAAAGGTTTACCATAAATCCTGTGTTAAATATTCTATTTACAAATATGCTTGAATAAAGTACAAGACAAATAAGAAGATAAAAATATCTTCACAATTGAAAGTAAAATAAGGAAAGAATGAACTAACTTTGGTCTCCAAGATTAAATCCCTTCTCTAGTCCTTTATCCAGACTTCTCTCATTGAATTTCTTCTATTACACAGGCTCTCACTCACTCACACTCTCTTAATCCACTCTAGTCTTATCTAGTCACTACAATACTCCCTCTTAACTTTAGCATCAATCCCCACACCACAACTACTCTGAAAACTACCCCACAACTCTCAAGACCACTCTAAAACTACTTCAAACTGATACTATCAAGTCGTAGCACCTCAACCTTGCTTTTATAGCACTACAACATTGCACACGACAATTCAATGCTACTTTGATAACATCATAATACTATCTTCTATGTTTTTGGAGTGCTGTAATAGAGCTGTAACGATGTTATAGTAACACTTCTACGACTCCTATGTTATATACAATTATAATAGCATTGCTATTATGACATTGTTATAGTAATTTCATCAATTTTTTAATCATTTCTAGTTCATTGGTTCATTCAAATTAAATTATTAAATAGGAATAATTATTAACTAAAAATATCCTAAACATGTTTTCCACTAATATTCTGCTAAATATGGTTCCTTCAATGCCGTAGTGTGTTTCTAATTGACCTTATGAATACTAGTTAATCAATCAATATAAAATTTTGATATTAATCATGTTAATAATCATAATTAAGACTTTTTCCACTAAATATAATATCATAAATTTAAATTTAACTGAACTTTGATAACTAATATAATAGAATATAAGGCACCAATTTTCAATATTCATATCTAGACTCAAGATTTCTCTCCCATTTTCAATATTCAATATTCGCGAACAACTCGTGTTTGGCTCGTTAAGAAGCTCGTGTTTAACTCATTCGCTAAGTTAACGAGCCGAACATGAACAAAGAGGCTTGTTTTGGCTCAAAATACTACTGTCTATCTATATATTGATGAGTAGTATTTAAAAAAAAAATTGACCATAAGGCTACAAATATTTATAATCAGTTAAAAGTATTAATTAAAAAAACTGAGTAAAAATTATTAAATTAGAATCAAATAATGTTTTAATATAAACAACAATTTTTAAATCCTACCTCAACCCTTAACATCTTATGGCTACGTGATTAGGATTGTCAAAATGACACTTTATTCATGAACAGCTTGTGTTTGGCTCGTTAAACAAACAAGCAGAACACGTACACACTTTTTGAGCTCGAAATATAAACGAGCCGCTAAGCCTGGGCTCATTCC
>NW_018164654.1:598666-606571 GCF_001263595.1 Phalaenopsis equestris
GGTGATTCGGCGGTTCATCGTGCGGGCTTGTTGGAGGGAGAAGGTGTTCTGTTGGGCGGCGGCGGTGATGGCGAGGATTCCGGCGGCCCAAATTGGGGCCATGCGGATTAGGGATTTGAGTTCTTCGACTCGGTGGACTGTGCTGAGATGCCAGAGATTGGGATGGCTGTAGGTGTTGGGGGTTAGCTTGTCTTGTTCGGTGAGGATGGCAGCTTTGTCCAGGAATCTGCAGGTAATTGCTTCGATCATTAGCTAGCTGTTAGTGGGGGGGAAAAGTGCTCAGAAAAATTTTATAATTTTGTGGTATTTATGTAAATTTTTCAATAAATTACGATTTATTTTATTTTGAAGAATTTACATAAACATATATAAAATATGTATATTTAAGTGTCTTAATGAAATTAGGTTTGAAGACAATTTTATTTTCAAAAAGTGGTGTAGAACTTCAAACTAGTTTGTGTAATTGATTTGGTTCCATTTGTAAAAGCATTTCTAGTGTCATTGGGCATATATCATTGCAATATTTGTTTTTATGATACATTTACTGAAAATATAATTTGGACAATCTCTTCTTATATTTATGTTAAGGGTAAACTTTTAAACTTATTTTAAGATGAGTGCAATAAAAATTTCCTAGTCATGGAGATTTGATTCACCTCAAACTATTTTATAGAGTTTTAAAGCTAATTAAGATTTCAATTAGAATAATGAGAGCAGTGTTGTTTATCAAAAAAATTTTATCATCAAGCATGAATCTCGAAGCATTTTGAGTTAGTAACATTCTAAATTCAAATTCAAAATCATTTGAGCACTGATTTTAATAAATTTATAGTCAAACTAAGTATATTGACAAGATGAATCCAATGACACTGAAAGTGATTGGTTCCGAGTTTGAAATAGCCCAGTTCAAACACTTAGTGATTTTGGCACATTAGTTGGAAGACTAAATGATTTGTATGGTTATAGTCAAATCGAGTGTCTTGAGGAATCCAGCAAACCCAAGATCATTTAATTATGATATCATTAAAGAACTGAAACGTTAAAAATAAATAATGTAATCAAGATATTCAAACCGTCTGATGGAGTGTTTTGAGACATTGGTTATATTTACCAAAATGCAGATTTCGAAAACTACTAACAAGCCTCATTCTTTAGTTGAAAGAGGGTGAAGAGACAAGAGGGTGAGATGAGTATTAAAATTTAACACTTGAAGTCACGATTTAACACTTGAAGTCACGATGGTTATCGACAATCACTGAAGATCATTGTCGACCACCACAATTAATTTGATACAACCAATTACAACCATTATAACAACTAACTATAGCTTGTTAAGCCAACTGTTGCTATTGTAACCTCCAACAACATCTTATAATCCCATCTTCCATTATACATAAGAAGAGTTAGCATATTTACATTCAATTTTCTAGTGGTTTTTACTTTAACGGGGCCGGCCAGTACGGTGTTATTCCCATTTCAGGGTTTTTCCATGTAAAAATTCATGGTGTCTCCTTCCACTATTTTTTTATTGTGTGCTAGATCTTTGTGTGACACTAAGACTATAAATTATCACCCTGCCACAATGAATTTTCTAGCACGCAATAGTTTGGCGTTATCTGCGGAAAGCAAAATCTTATCCTTATAATAGTGTGAGCACACTTTTAATGGCTAAGAAGCACAATACTCGAAACAGTGAAACCTCTTGCTTTATTACCAACCATTTCAGGAAACAATCTCGTAGTCAAAATGACAAGCCTCTACATATTTTCCTCGATGGGCATTGTCTTGTTGGTGAAGATGTCTCTTCTTTTCCCCTAGAAGACTGAATGCAAAGAATGAAATAATCTCAAAATGAGATTCTCCAACTTCTATGTGAAGCTCGACAACCATTACTAGCACAAATGGGTGAGGTTCTTCTATCCCAAGTTCAATCACCAATTAGGAACATCTAAATAGAGAACACACCTTCAACAATCCCCTCCTCATACATGAATTCTTCCTCAATCAAGAAACTTACCTCCTGAATATTATTAGTTTCACATATCTATCTCGTACAACCAGACAAAATTGTTATCCACCAACACACGTGGAGAACTTAGCGCGACCCTATCATGTAATTCATGATGAACTCAAACTTATTTTTCAAGAAGAATTCTCCTTAAGAGAAGAAATCATTTTCTTACTCATCTTAGTTCCCAAGTGTCATCGCCTTTGGCTGATATAGTCATCCAACAACCCATTCTAGTCTAGTTCAACCTTCCAAATATCGACACTTATGACGAGGTATTAAAATCATATGAAAACATTGACCATTATAGAAACATTATCCATATATAACGAGTCATTAATTCACCCCTCTATCATGTTTTTCTTATCAACCTCAAAGGTTAGGCGTGTGCCTAGTTCTATTCACTCCCGAGAGACTATTCATAGCTTAGATGAACATGTCGAACTCTTTGTGCAATAATTTATAGAAAAACAAAGGATTAAAAGACTCCATTAATTTTTCTAAAATTTGTCAAAATGAGAGTCATTTCAGGAGAGTCATTTATGGCACATGAAATTCCAGAAATGAATCCAGAGTTATTAAGGAGCATCTTCCAAGGCAGATGTCTTAGGCCATTCTACTCATCATTAATGTCATAATTAGTTCACTCATACACTAACCTCATTCATTGCACTTAGTCTCAAATCACTGCTAATGAAGTTATTAATACCAATCGAAGACAATTTGAACAATCTTTTGGCAAACACAGACACAAACACACTCTTGTAGAAATTATACAAATCTCTTAAAGAAGGAAACAAGAAAAGTCAATAAATGAAAAATCTTTTTTTCAATCAGAATTAATATGAGACATCAAATGATATTCCACTGAACACATTCAGAAGTGATATTTTAACAGAGATTCAAAATTTTAAATACCTTAAGTAGTCAAGGCAACTAAAAAATCAAAACGGTTGGACAAATCTCAATATTATCATTCTCACCGTTCAAAATGGTATTCAATTGAAAGATACATCCACTTAATATAGGAAATCGATCGTTGATATGCTAATATCACCTGGTTCATTACTTATAAGAATAATGCAGAGAAGATCAGAAGAGCCATGGCAAAAAAAATTATTAGAATAATTGAACAAAGAGTACAACTATAACATATTCTTATTCTTATAGAAGATTATTTGCTCTCATATGTTGAAGGATCTTATCATGGAAACTTCTAATTTTATTTCTTATAAGAATTTTTCTTTTGTTTTTTTATTAGATGCAAGTATATATCATTCAAGTAACTTTTTTTATTATCAATGAACATCTTTTATAAATAATATTATTTATTATAATACTCATTGAGGAAATGTGACCGACACAGTCGCCATGTATACCTCTGAAAGACATACTCATCAGATAATCTCGATGGGAAACAAGTGGTGTACACATTCCTCACTAGAAAGACTCATTGAGGGCTGGTAGAAGACACAATCCTCGTATATGATATGTCTATAAGATAGTCTTGATAGAAAGCTAGCAATAGACACAATCTTTGTAGAAAATCCCATTGAGGGCAAGTGGCAGACACAATATCCACTTATAGCTTTGGAATACACGCACATGAGGTAATCTTGATGGGAAGCTAATAGTGAATACAATCCTCACTAGAAAGGTCTCTTAAGGATAAGTGGTAGACAAGATTTCCACTCATACTTGCAAGGCATGTCTCTGAGGTAGCCTCGATGGGAAGCTAATAGTGTGCATGGTCCTCACTAAAAAAACTCTATGAGAGTAAGTAGTTGATAGGATATACACATAAAAATCTCATAATGTTAGAAGTCTCAGAAGTTACATGTAAGTTAAAAAATTTAGAAGGCTATAAGTCTAAGAAGATAAATGTATACTAAAAAAATCTCAAAAAACTATAAGCCACGTAAGGTACATGT
Organism: Phalaenopsis equestris; assembly: GCF_001263595.1. Taxonomy (NCBI): domain Eukaryota; kingdom Viridiplantae; phylum Streptophyta; class Magnoliopsida; order Asparagales; family Orchidaceae; genus Phalaenopsis; species Phalaenopsis equestris. The sequence goes on from NW_018164654.1 coordinate 602,606, forward strand.
ATTCTATAAAAATCTCGGAAGGTTATAAGTCTTAGATGAAACAAATACATTAAAAAATCTCAAAAAACTATAAAAATCAAAAAGTATTAGTATATTTTAAAATCTTAAAAGGCAGAAACCTAAAAAGATACATAATATTTATTCATATAAATAACATGTGTTAACTTCATTCGAATGTATTTACTTATTCAAGAGCCTAAATAATCATCTAAAAATAATTTTTAAAATCTTCTATGACCTTCAAAGTTCTCTTTAACTTTCATCGGATCATTTTTCTCTCAATGAAGGTTATAACAAAAAAGAAAAATATGTCTCAGCTATAGTCCATTTTAATGGCATCAAATCCAACATCTATAACTTTAAACAAAAAGCTTCTACTTTCTCAAAGCTATTGATATCACAGATATGAGTAGTATGAAGTTGAAGATCAAATAGGTACAAAGGAGACAATATGATTAACTCAATTTTCAAAAAAATAACAAAATTTTGTCATTATGGGTCTTGATTACCTTATTTATGAAGAATGGTAGCCTAAAAATAATCAAACAATTGTTTGAGTTTGAGTAGACAATAGTTGTCTGAATTTGGATAGATCATAATTGCTCTAATTTATGTAGGCAACAACTGTCTCAATTTACATAGGCAATAAATTTAGATGTGTAACAATCGTCTCATTATGGGTAAGCAACAATAGCCTCAAGAAATTAGGCAACCGCTACAATAAGCAAGGCAACTAGAGCCTTTACAGGAGATATGTGGCTTCTGTCATTCTCGAGAGGAATATTTATAGTTGAGATTTAGGAAAAAGGGAGAAAAATTTTCAAAGTTTGAAGGTCAGCTCCGCTAACAAAGCTACGAGCTTGCAAGTGCGCACTACTGTGCAGGAACGATTTGTGAATCGTTCCGCCCGTGCACAAATGTCGGCACCCACACCTGCGTGCACCGACGAGCACGTCAGTGCACATGCGCAATTGCGCGGCCACCGATGCATTCGTGCACTCCCCACGCAACTCACTATGCCTCAGCTAGAGCTCAGACTATCCTGCGAGCCCATCTACTTTCTCAAGCACACTTTTGTGCTCAGTTTTTCACACACACTTATATGTGCACCCGAGCATACATGCACATGCGCTTAGACGCCAACTGCTGCCAACAGTGACAACAACAATTTGACTAAGCATTTTTCTAAAAGTGCTTATTTTGCTTTCTTTTTTTTTTATTTTTGCATTCCTACTCAATTTTTGCATTTTCAGAAAATGAAAAATCTATCAGTAAATTTAGATAATTTGAAATGCCATAGCTTTTGTTACAGTCAACCTACAGATTTTTATAATGTCTAAAACTATAATGGAGACTTACCGATAATTAGTATTTTTGAACGGCATAAGCTTTGACATTCAAAAATAGGGGCAATTGTTGTGTCATCAATAAATTTTAATCATTAAGCTTGAAAATTGAAGCATTTAGAGCAAAAAAAAAACATTCCAATTCAAATTCAAGATCATCTGGGCCTCAATTTAATCAAATTTATAGTCAAATTGAGCATCTTTCAAGCCAAAGCAAATGACATTGAAAGTGGTCCAATTCAACTTCAAAACAGCCTAGGTTGAACATTTAAATGTTTTGATGCATCAATTGATAGGTCAAACAATATTAAAATTTGGCATTCTTATAGTCAAAACGAGCGTCTTGACAATAAAAATCCAACGAGCCCAGGAACATACAATTTTATTGTCGTTAAGCACTTGAATATTAAAAAAATTACCTATAATCAAGGGAATTAAAGAGGCGGTTCAGTGGAATGTTTTGGGAGACTAGAAAATTTTATCAAAATGCCCCTCTCAATAATTATAATTAGCTCACATCCTTCGCTTGAAGGGGGCAGGAAGAGAGAAGAAAGTCAGATAAGTACTACAACTTAACTCTTGGAGTAACTGCAGCTGTCTCCAACCACCAAAGTTCATCGCCAGCCACCAAAGGTCGTCGTCGAACACCACAAATAATTCATTGCAACCAATCACAACATATTTGTCATTAAGTTTAGTGCACCCTTTCCCAACAATGATTAGGATATTTTTTTGAATTTTGAGTGAATTTAACCTCAAACACACATACATTATATTCACTTTGAACCCAAGATCTTTTTGTTGACAACAAAACTCTCAATCACTATGCCAAGGGAGATTACATATGAGTTAATTTCAATCTCACGGACGACTCTTCAGACCCAGTTTAAAGAGTTTGTAGAGTTTGCAGACTAATTTGACACTTTTATAAATATTGAGATTAAAATAAAAACATATGGATAATCACGAGACTATTTCGACACTTTACTTGATAAACCAATTATTGCTCAGTGATTGTGAGCCCTAGCATAAGATAGAGATAAAAACTTACACACATTAATTATAAATTATTCAGTAATTATTATTAAATTAGCTTAAAGTTTTAAAAACCACAAATAAAAAAAATTATTAGACTACCCAAATTCAAGCTGGAAGATAAGTGTGCTTGTCACCATGGATGAGATTCCATAGGTTCAGTCCTGGGCACGTCAGCCTCCATAGACGGTCAAATTGTGCAGTAGGAAGCGTGACAACGTGTCGCTATACTCACCTTATTTTATCCATTGAGAATCTTTTTAATCAGTGGAGCAATAATGGGATGTAAAATGAATTTTTTCCCCAGAGAAAAAATATATTTTTCATCTCATTATCCTACATATATATTGCAAGATTAATGTCCTTCATATATAAACTAATCTCATCTCAGTAGTATAACCTTCTCCCGACATCTTCTTAGGAAAGTGAAGTCGAGGTCTTGACATATTGTCGGCTAATGTCAGAAAGTGTCGCTATGATGACTATTCTTTTAGATGATGGGATTGAAATCCCGGTGTTGGGCTGCGTCCTTAAATGAGAGACAACGGGTGTCCAAGGTGGCCCTAATGACCTCGAATTTCAGTCTTTATTGGAATAGATTTGAGGCTTTTCTCAAGGAAGACAAAGCAAGAGTTGAATCCATTACTTCGACGGATGGGACTAGTTTAGTAGCTTCAGCAAGTTGAACAAATCCAATCACTTTGACAGGTGAGCTCGATTCGATCACTTAGCCGAGTGAGCTCAATTAAACCACTTCCACAGATGGTTTCAATCCAACAAGATATAATTTAATTATGAAATTCCCATACATAAATAAATTTAAACATGTTTATAAATACTAAAATGATAGATGTACATGCTGAATTTAATATATGCTTGTATGGTGCTTAGTTCATTTTTTTATTAAATTATTTTTGTTAGTGAAGATAAGATAATTATTTATGCTTGTTAGAGGCTTGATTTTATTCATATACTTTATTCAATTAAAATTTTACTTTTAAGTTCAATAAGTTATTGCCCATATTGTTGTTTGTTAATAAGCCCAATAAGTCTTATGTGATAAGACAGAGCGATTTCATACCAAGCTTATACACTTATAATTTTATGCTAATCTAAGTTGACCAATGATATTTGAATTGAGCTCGAGTTGAAATCTAGCAAACAAGTTCAAACCCAAGTAAACATTTGCTTAGTTATGCTCGATCAATTGTTTCGTCTCATAAAACTGGTCAGTTTGACTCTAAGTTTGTTGAAATTGAAACTTTATGTGACATTTTATCGAAGTTTGAATATTTATTTATAGAAAAAATTACATAAAAATTCGTGTCATATCTTGAGTTTCGTGTCAGATTATTAAAATTTATTTACCTTTTAAAATAAATTATGATCTTAAAAGGTATGTACGGGTGATATTTTTTTATGTGAGGAAAAAGATTTGAGCGGCATGATGTAAATATGAATGTTTAGATGTTAGATATGTGGTATATATGTAAAATAAAAAATTTGCATACATACCACACACTTAACAATTCTTATGTAAGAGTAGAAAAACTCGCCTCAAGCTACTGGTGTGGCTCAGCTTTCC
>NW_018164654.1:607956-639928 GCF_001263595.1 Phalaenopsis equestris
TTATCCGAAACTGCATTTGAGTTTTTACCCTAAACGCAGGCCACGGGTCAACCCCTACGGCCAGCCCGCGGGCCACGTTTTAGGACAAACAGCTTATCCTGAAACGCACAAGCTGCCCCAAACAGACCCTAAAATTTTAATTTTTATAAATGCAGCACTGGGGGTTTGTAAAAATGAATGTTTTAGTATGTAAATTCCCCCTGCAAAAGTTTCCTATCAATTTAAAAATGAAAAACAGTAAGAATATTTATATTTTATTTCCTTTTCGAGTGAAAGGAGATCGATTAACTAAAAGTAGGTCGGTGAATTTAGCTTGAACTTTGTTAATTACTCAAAAATTGTTTTAAATTTTAGCTCGGATTGAAACAAATGAGCCGAGTTATAAGTCAATATTTTGGATCGAATCTTTTTCAAGCCGACCCGAGCTCGACACCGAATCAAATCATCGTTAAGAGCCCTAATAGTACTGTGAATGCAGTGAATCTAGCTCAAAGATTGCTAATCATTCAAAAAATTGACTCGAATTTTGGCTAGAATCAAGATCGGATAGAAATACATGAGCCAAGCTACGAGCTAAAATATTGAATCGAATTTTTTTCAAACCAGACTCCAACTCAACTCGAAATCGGATAGTTAACAACCCTAATGAAAAGTAGAGGATTTTGAGGACTAACTATGAGGTAGATGAAGGTGGCGGCGGCGATGGTCCAGAAGCGGCCGATATAGGCGTCGGCGAGGAAGGCGCCGAGAAGAGGAGTGAGGCTGGCGGTGCCGCCGAAGTTTGTGAGGGTGGTGGCCGCTTTTGCCACCGGCATGTGGAGCTGTTCTGTAAGGTAACTCACCATGTTTGCTGAGAATCCCACCACCGCTAACTTCTCTGAAACCTCATTAGCTACAGTTCAAACAACTGATTAATTATTATTTTTTCCTACTTTAAGAAGAAGATGATGAAGATGAGTGTTTAGCCAATTACCGAAGATGAAAGGCATGGTTTTGATTCCTCCTTTCCATTTTTCGTGTTGGCCGGCGTTTTGCTCCTCCTTGTCCTCCATTATTCTCTCTTAGAGCTGGCTGGTTATAAATTATAAGCCCATATTTATGTAGTTTGGGAGTTACCTAGGGAGCTACGGTTTTACTGGTATTGGGAAAATTACATGGCGAGAGAGACAAATGCTCGTACAGCTATGCTTAGGCTTATCAATATTATATATACTGTTATTATGTACTCTCTGTCGGTTGTCTTATTGGGAAAAAAAAGATTTTGTTTTCTGAAATAATGTCAAAAAAAAAGAGTAATTTTTATTCAGAAGGACAATGAATTGCCTGAGGGCTGTCTATTTTGAATTTCCTGGTTACCTTGGCTGTTAAAATTTTAGGTTTAACTTTATGTGAAAGTGCTCAAAAATATGTATAAATGATTGCCTCTCATTCATAAGCTAATTTTTTTATTAAAAAATATATTTGATCATGTACTCACTATTTGTTGACATGTATTAGTCTTTATTACTGTTTACTCCATCTCTCAAATACACTCACTTTTGTTGACATGTATTAGTCTTTATTACTGTTTACTCCTCCATCTCTCAAATACACTCTCACTCTCTCTCTCTCTCTCTCTCTCTCTCTCTCTCTCTCTCTCTCATATTTGTAATGTATTCCTTAGGTACTATTCAAGAATAACTCATAAATCAAAATTCTAAAAGATGCAGTGATCGTGGATCATATAACAAATAAGAAGATGAGTAGCCAAAGAAAAAACCCACAACAGAGACATCAAAATATGGAGTCTACAAGAGAATTTATAAATCAATAGATTCAGGAGTTAATGTATCAAATGTTGGATGTTATCCGAGATGAACGTACTAGCTTGAGGAAGAGAGCAGCATCCTCGAGAAGAAAGATCGGCGCTTAACGACCAAAGAGTCCCCCTGATCATAGAAAGAGAAGGTGACTCTTAATACTTCGATAGTGTTCAACACCAATTTGAGTGTACTAAGGTGCCTAGACAACTCGAGAATGCATTTTTCTAAGCAAATCTCAGAGACAGAGCCGCCAGAGCGATTCAAGATCCCTGCACTGGAGTCCTACAAGGGGAGCACTGACCTAACCGTCCACATAGCTTCATTTGAGTATATCGTATACTTACTAAGTTCACCAACGAGCTGAAAATCCATCACATCTTAACCACACTGAAGATGTCCGCAGTAAGATGGTTCAATGTATTGGCGCCGGATTAATCACATCATTTGTTGATTTCAAGCAAATATTTGTGAAGCAGTTTACCAGCTCCTAAAAATCCTAAAAAAGCACAGACCCTCTTATAAATCTATCAAGGACAGAGCGAGAGCATTCAATCGTTTATTACACACTTCCAGAAGGAGATGTTGCGAGTGCAGTACCTGGAGCCCACATTAGCCATGTGCCCTTGCTCGGGGCTGAAGGAAGGACTCTTCCGGTACATGTTAGGTCTGCAGCAACCAAAGGCATTAGTTTAGTTGTTGAGCTGGCCAACAATCACAATATCTCTCGAGGAGTATAACTTCAATCTTGTTTCCTCCATAGTAGAATCATTCCAGCTTCGTTCGCATAAGAGGCCCTTTAAAGTGAAAAATGGAGATTGAGACATGATTCACGTGCCTCTGCCTATCCTCGCTACCAAAATGCTTGACCGCCTCGAGACCAAAGGGCCACCAACAGAAACCACGATTATAGGAGTTAGACCCGGTATCATGACCAGCGGGTGACTCGATATAATGAGTGCCCACTGCCTAACCACGAAATACCCAATAAATCTCCATCGAGAATTTTGGTAACCAAGGCTTTGGAGACCATTCAAAATAAATATTACTTCAAGAGAGAGCTACCGAATGAAGATCAAAGCTTACCTCCATAACCCTAACAAGTATTGTACTTACCATCAGAACTATGGGCACGACATGGAGGAATGCTGACACTTCTGAGGCTTGATTGAAAAGTTGATAAAGTCGTGAAATTTAAGAAGTTCGTAACATCAGAACAAACAATCCAACAGTGAGGGAAGCCTCTAGTGAAGGTAATATTGGATGAGCCATGCCGAGCCCACACAATTCATATCCTTATGATAATTCCTGCCATCTTTGGGGTGATAGAGAATCATCTTGTCAAGCCAATCTAAAGAGGCTTCGATCGGGAGAACTATGTGCAACCACCCTTATGCCCAGGTGCAGGTCATAACCCCCCATCGCCTTCACCAATGAAGATTTTCCACTTAAGAGTAATATATACAACAACACTATCTTCATCACCGTATTGAGGCAACTATTAGATTGGTAGTACCCTCATAGACACTGGCAGCTTTGTAAACATCATGCTCAATTCATTATTCGATAACTGAGTCTGGACAATGACTGACTAACAACAACTGTCAGCCCTCTATATGGATTCACTAGAAAGATAAAGGAAGTGCTAGAAACCATCACCCTGTGCAATTCACCAAAATAATGAACTTTCTGGTGGTCGACTTGCCACTCATCTCTGGCTTCCCCCTGCTTAAAATCTTCAAAGTCATCACATCAACCTACCATATAGTAGTGAAATTCTTGGGTGTTGGGAAGGTAATCACTATTCAAGGTGATCTCAAGCAGTTTCACACTTGTTATCTCCAAGCGATTGGAAGAGTCGATAAAGAAACTCTGAAGCTCAAAAATTTATGAGAAGGGCGTCTCGATACTAATGAGAACATCCATCAAATCCCAACGACCGAGGGAGCATTGGTAATTTTTTTATGATACGTGAAGCTTTTGATACATGTTGCAAAGATGTGATGATCGATACCCTCTGAAACCAATACTGATCAATATTGTGTGTCGCCACTTAAATGTCAATCCTGTGGCTCGATCAATGAAGCAAAAGATGAGATCATCACTCAAGCCAAGCCGGACTGAGAGGAGGTTAAGAAGCTACTGAAGGTTGGCTATGTCTGAGAGGTTCAATATTGTTTTTGTACACAAGTCAAATGACAAGTGAAGAATGTGTGTGGACTTCACCAACTTGAAACTGTCTGCCCAAAGAACAACTAACCCTTGCCTCAGATCGACGCTCTCGTCGTTGCGGTGGTCGACCACTCCATAATTATTTTCCTCTAAATACCACTAGATTAAAATGAACCAAAATGACGCAGAAAAGATTGCATTCATCACTAATGAGGGAGTGTACTATTATAATATAATTTCCTTCGGGGCTAAAACATATTGGCATTACCTAATAGTGACAGATGAATATAATCTTTACCAAATAGAGAAAAAATATTCAGGTGTATGTGAATGATATCCTAGTAAAAAGTAAAATGCATGAGCTACTCATAAAAATTTAAAAGAAACTTTTGAAACACTTAAAAAATTTATTATAAAGCTCAACCCCCTCAAGTGCACCTTCAGGGCATGCACAAACAAATTCTTAAGCTACCTCATGATCTCAAAGGGAATAAAGACCAATCCAGAAAAAATGTAGCCACTAATAAATATGTCATCCACCAAAACACCAATGAAATCCAAAATTTAATTGGGTGACAAGTTCTTTGCCTTTTTAAAAATATTGAGCCAAGAAAATAATTTTATATGGTCAGATGAATGCGAACAAGCATTTAAAAACCTAAAAGTCTCCCTAGTGTTAACTCATCTTCTTTAAAGCCCAAAGTCGAGTGAAGAACTCTTTATATATTTGGGTGGACGAGACCTAAATCTATCAGCTCAGTTTTAGTTCGAGAGGAATAAAATAAACAGTTCATGTTTCACTACATTTGTTGAGTCCTCTAAGCCGCCTAGCTTAGGTATCAGATCATTAATAAATTAATGTTTATTCTTGTTATTTATGCCTGCAAACTTTGCGCCTCTTTCCAGTCGCATCCAAGTAGGATCATCACCAACCACCTACTCAAATCAATCCTCACTAGGCCAAAGCACTCTGGTTGGCTTCTCCAATTGGCACTGAAACTCAGCAAGTGTGATCTCTCTTTGGTACCTTAGACCACCAATAAATCACAAGCCATAGCCGATTTCTTGGTTGATTTTTTCAAGCCAAGCGATTCAAGCGAAGAAGTAGCGACAGACAGATAAATTTGAGTTATGCACATGTACGAAGCGTCTAGTTAAATCAGGGAGGATACCAGTCTCTCTCTAATTAATCCAATTTAGGATCATTTGTACCACTCGTTAGAGGTGAGATTCAAAGTTAACATCAATCAAGCCAAGCATGAAGCTTTTATTGTTGATCTACAATTCTCTGATGAGATAAGCGCTCAACAACTTCTAGTGAAATTCGACTCACAGCTGGTGGTGAATCGGGTGAGCAGGTCATTCAAAGTCAGAGACAAGATGAAATTCAAATACCTCTACAAGGCTAAAATAGAAGTTAAAAAAATTGAAGGCTTCAAAATTGAGCATATCTCCCGAGCGAACAACCAGGTGGCAGACCTCCTATCTAAATTCAACCGTTTGGGGAAGGAACACCCCAAAGACTCATGTGACCGAACATTGAAGAAGTTGGAGTAACGGCGCTGGGAACTGAAGGGACAAAGAGTTAGGTTGATTCTTACATATTGCACCTTGAGACTGGGAAGGTCTTGAAAGAAATAATTGATTCAAAAAGCTTCAAAATCAAGGCATCTCAATACCTAATGATCGAGGGAACTCTTTTCCTGGATTCAGTAACCTCCTTATTTCCAAGGTGTATCAAAAAAGAAGAGGCATAGAATACCCTCCAAGAGGCCCATTCAAGGGAATACAAGAGCCTCTCCAGAGGATTGACTTTAGCACACTAAGGACAGCTGCAAGGTTACATTTTTCTGACGCTTCAAAAAGATGTTGAGGGTTTCTCAAGGAGATATGAACAATGTCATAAATACTCACCGTTGTAACACCAACTAGCTCACAAGTTATAGCCCATTGTCAGCCCATGATTTTTTAGAGTTTAGCAACTCGATATTTTAGGCCTCTTTCCCCTGTGATGAGGCCAACGAAAAATTTTTACTCCTTGTTTTGGATTCTTCTCCAAGTAGATTGAAGCCAAGGCACTTGCTTGGATCACCACAGAGGTCATTCATAACTTCATTTCAACTGATTTAATATATCGATATGTGCTACAACTTGTAGTTATCATAGATAATAGAACAAAATTTGTTAATCAATGAATGAATTTTTTTTGCCAGAGATGAGGGGATCAATTTGAAGTTCACATTCATTCGTCACCCTTGAATAAATGGGCAGGTCGAAGTAACCAACAAAATTATTCAAAACCGACCAAGGAAAAAAGTATAGGAGCTAAATGAAATTGGGCCGAGTTCCTATTGTGTGTTCTTTAGGCGGTTTGAAAAGCACCTTACACAGTGACCAAACGAAACTCATTCAGCGATGCTATCAGTCGAATATAATAATCACAGACAGAGTGGTTGCAACCTCGACATTTGACGAAGCTGACCAAGCCATGTGGAAGGAAGTAAATGACAACGGAATAATGCTTGCACTCGACTTTGTATGGAAGAAACTTGCCAACTTAGCCCTCTAGCAAGAGGAAATGAAGGGGCGGGCAACTCAGTACTGCAAAAAAACACGTCTGAAGAAGAGTCTCACTGTTGGAGATCTCACATAAAAAAAAATCAACCTAACCACACAAGAACAAACCATGGGAAAAGCTTGACCAAACATGGATCAGGTCGTTCATCATCAAAAAGCTGGTCGCCTCTTGAGCATACAAGCTGAATATCTACACAGTAAAGGAATCCCTCAGATGTGGGGAGCCATGACTTGAAAACATTTAATCCTTCGCATTTTTTATATCTCGGCAATGAGAACATATAATTATGTTAGGAATAAATGATTTATGAAGTTTATAACTATTCAGCCTTCCCAGCCTCTCTTAGCATATAATGTTAGAATTTGATTGTTCAACTTACTCGCCAAAATAATAAACGATCATATTTTCCATAGATTCGACTCAATAAAATATCTTAAAAAAAAAACTTTATCTAACAAATTTACAAAGAAAAACCAAAAGTTCTAAATGAGTGAAACGCATTTTGAACTTTTAAAACTGTCTCAAAAATGAAATTGATTGAATAAAGAGAATGCAACAATTAATTTATAAATAGCATACCTCCGGCCATTGTGTTGAACATGTTTATCATAGATTTTGAGTTTTTCTGAACTTTTTCCCCTCTCCAATTGCTGGTGTATGCTGCCTTTAAGAAAGAATGGGCTACGGACCCAAAATCATAATAAATTTTGTTTTTAATTTTCCCATCAAAGAAAAACCTATATATATATATAAGAAGAATAAAATTTGATTATAAATAATTTAATCATTGGAATATGTTGGCAAACTTTCAAACCCACTTTGATTCATCCTTTTAAATTCAGCAACAATAATAGAGATCATATACGATCCTTTTCATCAATCAATTCAGCACATTTATAAAAAAAACAATAATTGAGAACAATTTTATCAGTTCATATAAAAAATACATATTATAATAGAACAAGTTAATACACAAAAACGTAGATACAGCTCTATATTTAATGCAAAATCTTCTCATATTCATATGATCTTGTAATATTTTCTAATTGCAGTGACTCGATGCTGATGCGGAAGTAGCCCAACGGTGAGTGATTTGACTAATCAAAGTATAAAGGTCAAATTTTTTTTTTAAATTTCATAATCAAGCACACTCATTCTAAGTAGACTTATGGCGAACCCGTCGAGCAGCCCCTTAATACCCAGGTCTAAGTGAGACCAAGCAAAAGAGGAAGAACTGAAGATTTGCTAGAAAAAATTAAGTCCATGATGATGCCCAGCAAATTTGATATAAATTCTCACGAAAATTTACATACATGGCACACAATTTTTATGTATTTACATGTCTCAAACTTAAACTTTCATATATTTAGATACATAGAACTTTGGTGCATTAAATCAATTCATGAAAATGTGTATTTCACCTTTAAAGAGTGATAATATTGACATCTTTGATGTGTTTTTTAAAATTTTAGCTCTATGTGTGTAAAATGAAAGTTTTGATGTGAGATATATAAATACGTAAGAATTATGTGCTATGTATTTAAATTCCCATTACTATTATTAGTTATATTTGATTAAACTAATTAGTTGCATTTGAATATTATTTCCAATTATTTTATTTTTTTTTGTTTCCCATTTTTTCTCCTTTATATATATATATATATATATTAGATTTCAATTTTCAGGAACATCCCTTGGACTAGTAGCATACTATCATCAGTTACTCGCAAGCAACTTCATTCCTAATATATCACCAAAAAAATTAACATTATCAAGCTTAAATCTAGACGCACCTTAAATAAGACAATTTCTAAAGTTAAATTGAAGATCATCTGAGCTTTAATTTCAACAAAGTTGCAGTTTAGCTGAGCATCTCAACAAAAGAAACCTAACGACATCTAAAGTAATTTAATATGAGTCTATAATTGGAAGCCTTGAAGCATTATTTAAGAAGTCCAATGAAATCTGAATTTGACATGCTTATAGTTGAATAGGCTGACTTGATGAAAGCAATCAAATAAGCCCAAGATGGCCCAACTTTGAGGTTGTTTAGGCAATTAAAAGCTGAAAAAATAATTTATGACAAAAATAATCAACAATATAGTTTGAGATAACGTGTTTAAAAAAAATTGATCAAATTTACTAAAATGTCACTCACAAAAATTATAAATAGACCTACAATATTTAAATATGAGATGAAGGAAAAATGAGCTAAAAGCTAAAATTTGATTTTATCAAAAGAGCTTGAACCCAACAATCACTAGTAGTTATTATAACCCAATTGCTATCATAAAATTGTTATTGTCGGATAGTTATCTTTAGGTTATTACTAACTTATAGCTCCAAGATATCGTTGACTAACAACTGTCGCCTAATTGACAATGTTATCGATAACCCCTAAACTTGTTTCTATTATAATTCTTCTGAAAATTTAATCCAAGAATGATAGATTTTGTCATCGTCGCCGGCCTACACCCCTCAAACAAGTTCTATTATTTTTGGATTCAAATTCAACATGTGACTTCACCCTGCTTTAATTATCTTAATCCTTTTTTGTTTACAGGATAATGTGCATGAAATTAGAGGGCATACATAGAACTAACAAGTCCTTCAATATACCGAGGAGGCATTGGAACAAATTTAAAATTTCGAGTCTCAAAACATCAAAAGAATTATACAAATTACGCCACACTCGAGCCTTTTCACACTTTTAGACACCCTAAAACACGCGCACTCCACACCAAATACAAGAGAATTCAAAATCCAACACAAAAAATTGTAGAAAGAATTGCTTAAAACTGACTCTAGCTTCGCTGCGATATAGCATTGTGGTGCCATGCTGTTGGGTTTTAGCGCAAATTTTCTTCCAAGACTAGCATTACGGCTCTGATACTGTAGGGTTATGGGTATAGCTCCGAACATGCCAATGAAATTAAGGGCTCTGAGTTGACAATTGATCGACACAATCTGGCTCCACATAAAAATAAGGTGTCTTTCCCCTATAGGCCTTTAGAATGAAAACAGTGCCAAAAATAAAAAATGGACCAACCAATCAAAGCAAAAGCATTATGGGTGATGCTAAAGATATTCCGCAGTCTCGCCCTCTCTCATTCACTTGGGAGGGCAGGGCAATGGCTGAACTGCCCAGACCATGACCAACCAACTAAACCAGGATCAACTGGCCACTTAGGGGCACTAGGAAGGATATCAAAACCTAGACAAGATGATCAAAGGCTAGATGAGGAAGTGTTCACCAAAAGTGTATCAACAGCCCATCAAAGAATGGAATGTCCAATTTTACCTTAAACCAATCATAATCTCTATCACGTTGACCGATTCATCTAATGAGCAGGGGCATTACCAGACTGAATGCATCATCATTTGAATCAGAGATATAAAAACAACTCCTACTCCTACATCTTTTGATTCAGGCTTTAACTGATTCTCCATAGGTTTGAAGCAGTTTGTGGCTGTCAAGCTTCTAATTTTAAGACCCAAGGTTTCTATTCAAATTTGAATAGCTCAGAGGTGAGCTCATCAATTTGTTGCGCAACATTAGCCTGTGTCATCAATAAGAGCCCCAAACTATGATCATTTACTTTCTTTCGCCATTCTTCCATCGCTAGCTCTAATAATACAACAGCGTAAGAGTTGCCATAAGGATAAAACAGGAAAACATAGAAAAATGAAAACGAATTAAAAGGGTTTTTCTTCTTCTATCCTCTGTACATGCCTTGAATACATCCATTTATAGTACTACAATATCAATAAGATATCTCCATACTGATATAAAATATTAAAAGCTGCAACAAACGTGGCTAATATAACAGATATATAAGTGGAGGTGAGCTTCCTGCAGGTACACTGCTTGATGCTGATGTTATAGAATCGTTGTTTGTGGATGAAATCATATTTTTGAAAGTGATGATTTTGTTTTAAAAAATTATTAATATGGTAATAAAATTCACTTATGGGGGAAGTTCATGCATCCATACCGTCAAAATCCGCATCGATGTCAAACTACATCCAACAGAACGATGAATTCTAATAAAGTCGTGTTTTTTTAAAATAAATTTTCTAAATTCAAGCAACCAAATATGCCACAAACTAAATTGAAAAGCATTTTCCTCCAAAATACACACTTATTTTTGTATATCCTACTAAGGAAAACAGAAGCAAATTTTAAATTGAACTTGAATATGTTACTATGAGGAAACCTTAAGCAAAACTAATCATCATCTCCATAGTCGCAGTTCGTCGAACTTCCAATTGACCAGAAGTTTGAGCCATGAACGCTGCTCAGGCAATAAGAATTATGCATCAGAAAATGGCAATAATTATTTTCAACCAAAAAAAAAAACAAAAAACAAAAAAAGACTCTCATGCAATAAAACAGTCTTTAAATCAGCGGAAGGGCAAAATTTTAACGAAGTATCTCGAATATGCAAAGCTTCTGTATCAATTATAGTTTGCTGCCATTCTTTAGTTTACAAATAAAAAATAAAAAAATCTAAATTTTTATCATGTTAAGAATTATAATAGAAAATAATTATTCCTATAAGAAGTTATGAGGAATAAATAATTTCCTCAATATAAGGAGATATTTTCTTTCCTATTTTATATTTATTTCCTTGGATTAGGAATTATTTGTTTTCATATTTTATGTTATTTCCTATATGTCCTAATAATTAATATGAATTAATTATTGGAGATATCAGGTGATATATCTTTCCTTTTATATCATTTCTTTTTTACTATTTTTCCTATTATAGGATTATTGTAAGAGTTATTTATAATCTCGTTCATATCAATAAATAACGAAGTATTCTACTTTGTTCCGCATTATTTTGAATTTCAACATGATATCCGAGCAAGGTTTCATACTCTAGCCACCGGCCCTTCTTTGAGAATTGTCGGACTCTTTTATTGTCATCCTCTGTGCAGAAACAGAAAAAGAGAGAGGGACACTCATCTTGATATTTGAAACGACGATTTTTTCTTCTTCTCCAAATCCCTAATTCCTCGCCGTCTCGTTAGGTTACAGAAGCCATTGAAAGAATCATAAAGAAGCGCTCCCGTGAGTTCGATCTTGATGTTGTCTCGGAGTCCGAACCAGAGGCGCTATCCCTATCGCCATCTCCGTGTCCGCACATCGGCGTCAACCTCAGCAGCATGGTCGTCAAGCCTTCAGCCAGCAATGGAGGGCGGAGCGATCTTGACATTGGATATGACACAGATAATCGCCATCGTGGTTCCCCGCTGCATCAGCGCTGACTTAATACTCCGCAAGATGTTCATCCCCGTGATTCTCCATCGTTCAGACGATGTCGTGGGGGGCTACTTGCCGCTGCATCGTCGGAAGTCTCCTCACGGACTCCGCCACTCTGTGCCCTAATTTGGTCTACAGCGTCATGGTTTTGCAATTGGTCTTCGACGCCGCGGGTCCCTTCTGGAATTCCATCCACGGTCTCAGAGGTTTCAGAATGATCCAGGGCACATACAACCGCCCAGTTTCTTTTTCCCCGCCGTGTCGGCCAAGTGTGGATGATGGTTATTTTGAACTAAATTTTAGGCACTCGCAGACCACGTTCAGGTCGTGGAATGCGAGGGAGAGGAGGAGGTGGCAAGTTTCACGACTTCTCACCCCCTACATTTGGGAGTGGCGGCAGACCATACACGAGAGATGAATTCAACCACACATATGATGTCCTCTCCGAGATTCTCCGAGATCTTTCAGAAAGTCGGGGGATCTTACTTCACTTTTGTACACGACTCCCAAGAAACCATCATAGCAAAGATGTTTTTGAGTTTGACCAGACATCACCACAAACCATCCAAAAACTTCCTGCATTGGTTGCCCCCCTGGATTCCTCCTATGTCGGCACCAGCGATGGGGCTCCAGCCAGGGTAACACCAGCGATGCCGCCGCCCGGCTCATCATCATCTATCATCTTGCCGGAGATATCACTGCCGTGGATCGAACAATGCCGGCAAAATCCATCGCCGACCCTTCCTGCTGCAGTATGTTTTTTTTTTCCTTGCCAAAGCGTCAGGGAGAGTTGCGTTTCCAGCCGGTCATTTCTCTTGTAGTATTTTTTTCTTCCCTGCCCAAGCGTCAGGGAGAGCTGCGTTTCCATCCGGTCTTTCTCCTGCGGTATTTTTTTTCCTTTCTTGACCCAAGCGTCAGGGGGAGCTTTGTCTCCAACCGCCCTTTCTTCTGCTGCTTTCTCTGTAAGCAAAATTTATTGTGTGTGATTTATATGTTTTTTTCTACAGCCAATGACAACCGCGGTCAACTAAAAGCCAATTTTCTTATAGGTTGTGTCTTTCCCTGCAAAACTCAAAATTCAGTCAAGTCTGAATCCAATAAATTCAGTCAAACCTAAATCTCTCTTCTATACTGAAACATATAGAAAACAAAACACAAAATTCAGTCAAGCTTGAATCCAGCAAATTCAGTCAAGTCTGAATCTCTCTTCTACTCTGAAACATATAACATATGACAGACCATATGACAGACAAAATTCAAAATTCAGTCAAGCCTAAATCTAGCAAACTCGATAATCCAAACGACCAATTTTTCTTCACTACTTAGCAAATTAGAAATTATTAACATACATTTCAAACTTGATGGGAAGTGTTAAGAATTATAATAGAAAATAATTTATTCCTATAAGAAGTTATGAGGAATAAATTATTTCCTTAATATAATGAGATATTTTATTTCCTATTTTATATTTATTTCCTTAGATTAGAAATTATTTGTCTTCATATTTTATGTTATTTCTTATATCTCCTAATAATTAATATGAATTAATTATTGGAGATATCATGTGATATATCTTTCCTTTCATATCATTTCTTTTTTATTATTTATTATAGTATAGGATTCTTGTAAGAATTATTTATACCCTCGTTCATATCAATGAAATAACGAAGTATTCCACTTTATTCTACATTATTCTGAATTTCAGCATATCAAACTTGAAAATAAATAGTAAAGTTAATATCTGGGGATAGAGAAGGCAGTTAGCTATTAAACTCCACTTCCTGTCACAATCAGCTGCAGAATAGTATATCTTAAATAAAATAAATGTGCCTAGGGATGACTTCATTAGTGTAGTAAGCCATGAAATGCATAAAACTAGGTCTAAAAATTGTAAATACTACTTAGTCAGTTATGCAGCTCAACAAGAACATGAACATAAATAAGGAAATTACTTTTCTTGATGAGAAATTACAAATAGATATTTAAAAGCAAATAAAAAAGGCCTGAAATTTCTTGGCAAGGTATTGTTTAGTTGTTTATTCTCAACCATCACTCTGTTTTTACCTGCAACTGTAATTAAACTAATTTAATCACCTGTAATATTGTGCAACTCCCAATAACAAATGGTAAGAGGTTATGGTATGAGACAGCTTTAATTTTGTTTTAACTCAAGTGAACCAACATCCTAACGAAGAAGCTAGGCACTACAAATATAATTGTCACTCATGCTAGTATCCCCCACTAATCAACCAGTGCAACACTTTTGCTAGAATCCATGGAATAGCGGAGTAATTAATAGATACAACTTAAGGGAAGAGAGTAGGAATGAGCGTTTAGTCACTTTGGATTGATTGATTTTTAAATTGTTCAAACCTGGTGCAAACAAAATTCAAAATAAAAAAACTGAGCCAATCAAACTTTGGATAAAACCAAATGGACTAAACTGAAATTTTAATTCAGTTTAAGCTGTTTAGTTATAAAAAACCGAAATTCAGCTCTTAGTTGTAGTTTGGTGATGAACAAACATCAAGAATTACATCTTATGTGTATGATACTGATTTAATTTCATGAATCCTCCATTTAATTTTAATTTTTTGCATTTTAAGTTCCTTCGGTTGGATGAAAATTTAAACCAATAATCGAAAACAGAATATTAAGGTTTTAAAAACAAAAAACCGAAATATAGTTTTAAAATTTAACTGAATCAGCCAAATTTGTTGGGTTCGGTTTGGCTTTTCAGTTTTAGCTTTTCAGTTTTAAACAAATAATGCACAACCTTAGAAGAGGGATCATGCCATATACAAATTTTGTAATCAATTTCATTCTACCGCTTTGTTATAAGGACTCTTCAAATTAGTTCTCATTTCAATCTAAAGTAAATTTCCATCCAGTCATAATAAATACTAAAAGATCTCTTGAACTCCAAGAACATATTAAAACACACGGTCTCCATCATAGTTTTCACCTACTTTCAAACCACCTACAACATAATGATGAAGCTATTTGTATAAAATGAAAAAATTTGAAAGGAACTTCCAACACTCTATGGGATAGGGGCAAGTGATTCCTCTTACGGAGAGATGTTCCCCATCAGCACTAGATATTCTTAAAGGGTAAGTAAAGCCCGATTATTTATCCCGTGGATAGCTTCCAAATTGAAATATTTTTCATTTGTTTACTTGTAGTTATTGTTTTAAAGTATTGTCGAATGATTTTATTATTTTGTGCAAAAATCTGACATTTGTTTTCCTTAAAGAGAATATGATTATTTTTTTGTCATGATATACTAATTTAATTAGTGCAAATAGAGTTGATCATTTTTTTGTCTAATATGTTATAGTTTTAGTGGTAATAGTGACTTCAACGTTTGACTTTATAATCATGAAATAAGTAGATGTGACGATGATTTATGCAGATTTATGAATTATTCTTGATTGAATGATTGTATATTTTTCTGTTTTGAGGCTTATAGCTCACCTTGCTATAACAAAATGTCTCAATTCCCAATTTTGTCCTTCTAATATTTGAGTAGCACAATAGGGGCAGCCACAAATGGTCACGAGTGGGTACCGGCTTTACAAAAGGGTAGGGTGAGGAAAGTATCAATGTGTGGTTTATAGGTATTAATGAAGAAGATAAGGGAAACAACAACGATTAGGGCACCAAATGGGATGGGACTGAACAAAATAGGAGGGAGGGAGTGAGGGTAGAGAAATATAACTTTGATGCCTTGAAGAAAACTCGTGTATTACTGGCTAAATCTTGGTGGCTATATATAGGCATAAAAGTTAAGAGTAAGGAAAAACAAAAAGCTTCAATTAAGAGGATACAAGACATTACAAGAATTTATATTCCGAACATAAATCTTGCCAAAAATAACATCTTCCAACCATCAATTAATGATAACTATTAGAATGTTTATTAATGGCTAGTTTTAGCCATTATTGATTCTATTTATTCTGATTTATTAGCTTGGATTCTTAATTATTCTTTTCCTTTTCTATTGCACCATGTTTTTATTTATTTCCTTACTAATAGATCCTGTAATTGATATTTATACTTCTCTTTGCATCAAAAAGATTCACCTTGGATCTATTCTCGCATGGCATCAGAGTCATGGTCCTAATCTAGTTGTTGTCGGCTGGCTCGCTAGTCCAGATCCCCCCAGTTTGTCGGAGCCCCTGCTAGTTCCATCGTCCCTTTTCAGCCGGGTAGGCCTACTTCAGGCCCATCTGCCTCAGGGTTTGTCGGAGATACCCAGATCTTGCCACTGTCCCTTCTCCTCAGCCAGCTAGGCCTATTTCAGAGTCGGATAGAGCCGCCTAGATCTTGCCGCCCTTGACTCCCCAACCGCCAGAACACCTCCCAGACGGTCGATGACCATCTAGAATATCCGTTCTGATCACCTAGGGCACCTTCCAATCGCCAAAAACCCTGCCCGATAGTCCGGCCTCCCTCCAGGTTTGTCGGAGCACCTCCTGAAAACTTCTTCCAGCTGGCCATATTCCTCCAGCAGCCGAAACTTTACGATGTCTCGACAGCCTAATATCTCCTTTGGCTCAATTAAAGCCAAGGCGGACTCCTCCAACACTGAGTCGTCATTAGAAGATATTCTTGATTCCACCAGAAAATCAATTACAACTTTCATTACTCTGCAGATCGTAGGACAGAAAAACAACATAAACTTCATGATTATATTCCATAAACTAAACTAAAATAGCTTTCTCCAATAGTCTCAATCCTTGTCCTTGTTCATCAAAGGGCATGGGAAATTCGGACATTGACCCAACATATAAAGCTTGAGAAGTGGAGAATTTATGATCATGTCGTGGCTAATCAACTCCATGGAGCCTTAAATTAGCCGATCATATATTTTTCTTCCTTTTGTTAGTGCCCTCTGAATGGCAGTCCGTGATACCTACTCAAATTTTGGGAATTCCAACCAACTATATGAGGTATCTAAGAAAATTTGTGAGATAAACAAGGATCGAAAACTGTGACCAAGTACTACAATGATCAAGTTGCATTATTGATGGAATGCGATCTGTATTATAAATACACTTGGGAATCTCCGACCGATATATCTCTCTTCCATAAAATTGTAGAAAATGACCACCTGTTCCAATTTCTGATAGGCCTCAACAAAGATCTTGACGAAGTTTGGGGTTGTATCCTTGGTCGAGATCTTATTCCTTCTACAAATTTCGGAAATTTTTCATGCTTGGTGCTTCCACTCAGTCTGTCGAAATATCCTCCTTAGACTCTCATAGTGCTCAACCCTGAGCTGGTCACCCTACTTGTGAATACGGTCACAAACTCAACCACACTTGTGATAAATGTTAGAAGCTTCACGGAAAACCTGCATCCAAACCTTCGGCCAAATCTTTTAAGGACCTTGCTACAACTTTTGAATCAAACACAGTACAACCAACCTCTACTCAAAATAATTTGGAACCCTCTAAATCTCTTAAAAGCCAAATGGAACACTTAATCAAGCTGCTTAGATCCAGTCAGCTCTCTTCCGACCTGTTAACTTGTTCGTCAAGGTACCAATCCTATGGATGTCACTTCTTTTGCCCCTTCTAGTCCACAGATCATTGATTAGGGTACCACAAACCACATGATTGGAAGTTCTCAAGCCTACTAAACATATTATCCTTGCTCAGAGAAAAATACTATTAAAATTGTTGACAGGTCCCAAAGTTTCATTACGGGTAAAGGGCCTGTTATTTTAACAATAAGTCTAACTAAGAATCTATATTACATGTACTTCTGCTGAAGTGCAGCATTTCATCTGTTAGTAAGCTGACATATAACATTGATTGAGCTACTCATTTTTCCTCTAATGTCTGTGTCTTTCAGGATCGTCATTCGAGAAGAATGATTGAAACTGTTAAGTGAGTTGGCGGGCTCTACCTCTTCCAAGAGAAAAGCATGGAGAACTAGAACACTCCACTCAGTAGTTGCAATTTATCTAAGTTCATTGAATGTCTTATTATGTTGTTACATTGTTATTTGGGTCATCCTGGTTTTTAGTATCTCAAATAATTGTTTCTGTTGATATTCATTAATAAAAATCTTTCTGATTTCAAATGTGAAACCTATCAGTTAGCTAAACATCATCGTGTTTCTTATCCACCCCACAATTACACATTTTCAATTTTTTTCTTTCTCATTCACAGTGAATTATAAAGTTTTCACATCTTCATTTTGTCTCAATTTAAAACTTTTATTCAAATCCTTCGAACTAACAATGATCGTGAATTTTTTAACTCTATATTAGGAGAATTTTTGGTAAGTAAAAGCATCCTCCATCATAGCTCATAAACCGACACTCAACAAAATGAGACAGTCAAGAGAAAAACCCAGTATCTCCTTGACGTTACTCGCTTCATTATGTTTAACATTAATGTCCTAAAATGTTTCCGGAATGATGTCATTTTCACCGTTACTTATCTAATCAATAGAGTTACCTCAGAAATTGACAACTTTCGTACCCTTTTAATTGTCTTGAGATTGTGTTTTTCTAGGAATCGGGTATTCTTCACTTTAAATCCCAAATATTTTTGGGAGCACAGTCTTTGTTCAGAACACAGCCCCAACTCGAAGTAAACTTGATCTCATGTCCATAAAATATGTTTTCCTCAGATACTTTGAACTCAAAAGGGGTATCGATGTCTTGACCTTACCAAAAATAAGGTCTATGTAAGTGATGGTGTCTCTTTTTTGAAAGTGTCTCTACTTTCCTAACTCAACCTCCAATGAGAGGGGCCTAGAGCTCTCGGACATTGTTCCTTACCCAATTCCTATGGATGTTCCCCCACGTCACTTAGCATCAAAGAACCCTCTATTCCTTTGGTTGCACCCATTTCTCCTACCACCAAGGAGCCTCTGTCCCTTTGGTTCCATCAACTCATCCTCCCACTCTCAGTGCCTACACTCGACGCACTCATCTGAAGCGCCTACTCTGGAACTGGCTAACCCCTTATTGGCCCCTATAGCCCCTCCGAATGACATCCCCAACACTGCTCCTACTCCAAATGATAAGGGAAACAACAACGATTAGGGCACCAAATGGGATGGGACTGAACAAAATAGGAGGGAGGGAGTGAGGGTAGAGAAATATAACTTTGATGCCTTGAAGAAAACTCGTGTATTACTGGCTAAATCTTGGTGGCTATATATAGGCATAAAAGTTAAGAGTAAGGAAAAACAAAAAGCTTCAATTAAGAGGATACAAGACATTACAAGAATTTATATTCCGAACATAAATCTTGCCAAAAATAACATCTTCCAACCATCAATTAATGATAACTATTAGAATGTTTATTAATGGCTAGTTTTAGCCATTATTGATTCTATTTATTCTGATTTATTAGCTTGGATTCTTAATTATTCTTTTCCTTTTCTATTGCACCATGTTTTTATTTATTTCCTTACTAATAGATCCTGTAATTGATATTTATACTTCTCTTTGCATCAAAAAGATTCACCTTGGATCTATTCTCGCATGGCATCAGAGTCATGGTCCTAATCTAGTTGTTGTCGGCTGGCTCGCTAGTCCAGATCCCCCCAGTTTGTCGGAGCCCCTGCTAGTTCCATCGTCCCTTTTCAGCCGGGTAGGCCTACTTCAGGCCCATCTGCCTCAGGGTTTGTCGGAGATACCCAGATCTTGCCACTGTCCCTTCTCCTCAGCCAGCTAGGCCTATTTCAGAGTCGGATAGAGCCGCCTAGATCTTGCCGCCCTTGACTCCCCAACCGCCAGAACACCTCCCAGACGGTCGATGACCATCTAGAATATCCGTTCTGATCACCTAGGGCACCTTCCAATCGCCAAAAACCCTGCCCGATAGTCCGGCCTCCCTCCAGGTTTGTCGGAGCACCTCCTGAAAACTTCTTCCAGCTGGCCATATTCCTCCAGCAGCCGAAACTTTACGATGTCTCGACAGCCTAATATCTCCTTTGGCTCAATTAAAGCCAAGGCGGACTCCTCCAACACTGAGTCGTCATTAGAAGATATTCTTGATTCCACCAGAAAATCAATTACAACTTTCATTACTCTGCAGATCGTAGGACAGAAAAACAACATAAACTTCATGATTATATTCCATAAACTAAACTAAAATAGCTTTCTCCAATAGTCTCAATCCTTGTCCTTGTTCATCAAAGGGCATGGGAAATTCGGACATTGACCCAACATATAAAGCTTGAGAAGTGGAGAATTTATGATCATGTCGTGGCTAATCAACTCCATGGAGCCTTAAATTAGCCGATCATATATTTTTCTTCCTTTTGTTAGTGCCCTCTGAATGGCAGTCCGTGATACCTACTCAAATTTTGGGAATTCCAACCAACTATATGAGGTATCTAAGAAAATTTGTGAGATAAACAAGGATCGAAAACTGTGACCAAGTACTACAATGATCAAGTTGCATTATTGATGGAATGCGATCTGTATTATAAATACACTTGGGAATCTCCGACCGATATATCTCTCTTCCATAAAATTGTAGAAAATGACCACCTGTTCCAATTTCTGATAGGCCTCAACAAAGATCTTGACGAAGTTTGGGGTTGTATCCTTGGTCGAGATCTTATTCCTTCTACAAATTTCGGAAATTTTTCATGCTTGGTGCTTCCACTCAGTCTGTCGAAATATCCTCCTTAGACTCTCATAGTGCTCAACCCTGAGCTGGTCACCCTACTTGTGAATACGGTCACAAACTCAACCACACTTGTGATAAATGTTAGAAGCTTCACGGAAAACCTGCATCCAAACCTTCGGCCAAATCTTTTAAGGACCTTGCTACAACTTTTGAATCAAACACAGTACAACCAACCTCTACTCAAAATAATTTGGAACCCTCTAAATCTCTTAAAAGCCAAATGGAACACTTAATCAAGCTGCTTAGATCCAGTCAGCTCTCTTCCGACCTGTTAACTTGTTCGTCAAGGTACCAATCCTATGGATGTCACTTCTTTTGCCCCTTCTAGTCCACAGATCATTGATTAGGGTACCACAAACCACATGATTGGAAGTTCTCAAGCCTACTAAACATATTATCCTTGCTCAGAGAAAAATACTATTAAAATTGTTGACAGGTCCCAAAGTTTCATTACGGGTAAAGGGCCTGTTATTTTAACAATAAGTCTAACTAAGAATCTATATTACATGTACTTCTGCTGAAGTGCAGCATTTCATCTGTTAGTAAGCTGACATATAACATTGATTGAGCTACTCATTTTTCCTCTAATGTCTGTGTCTTTCAGGATCGTCATTCGAGAAGAATGATTGAAACTGTTAAGTGAGTTGGCGGGCTCTACCTCTTCCAAGAGAAAAGCATGGAGAACTAGAACACTCCACTCAGTAGTTGCAATTTATCTAAGTTCATTGAATGTCTTATTATGTTGTTACATTGTTATTTGGGTCATCCTGATTTTTAGTATCTCAAATAATTGTTTCTGTTGATATTCATTAATAAAAATCTTTCTGATTTCAAATGTGAAACCTATCAGTTAGCTAAACATCATCGTGTTTCTTATCCACCCCACAATTACACATTTTCAATTTTTTTCTTTCTCATTCACAGTGAATTATAAAGTTTTCACATCTTCATTTTGTCTCAATTTAAAACTTTTATTCAAATCCTTCGAACTAACAATGATCGTGAATTTTTTAACTCTATATTAGGAGAATTTTTGGTAAGTAAAAGCATCCTCCATCATAGCTCATAAACCGACACTCAACAAAATGAGACAGTCAAGAGAAAAACCCAGTATCTCCTTGACGTTACTCGCTTCATTATGTTTAACATTAATGTCCTAAAATGTTTCCGGAATGATGTCATTTTCACCGTTACTTATCTAATCAATAGAGTTACCTCAGAAATTGACAACTTTCGTACCCTTTTAATTGTCTTGAGATTGTGTTTTTCTAGGAATCGGGTATTCTTCACTTTAAATCCCAAATATTTTTGGGAGCACAGTCTTTGTTTAGAACACAGCCCCAACTCGAAGTAAACTTGATCTCATGTCCATAAAATATGTTTTCCTCAGATACTTTGAACTCAAAAGGGGTATCGATGTCTTGACCTTACCAAAAATAAGGTCTATGTAAGTGATGGTGTCTCTTTTTTGAAAGTGTCTCTACTTTCCTAACTCAACCTCCAATGAGAGGGGCCTAGAGCTCTCGGACATTGTTCCTTACCCAATTCCTATGGATGTTCCCCCACGTCACTTAGCATCAAAGAACCCTCTATTCCTTTGGTTGCACCCATTTCTCCTACCACCAAGGAGCCTCTGTCCCTTTGGTTCCATCAACTCATCCTCCCACTCTCAGTGCCTACACTCGACGCACTCATCTGAAGCGCCTACTCTGGAACTGGCTAACCCCTTATTGGCCCCTATAGCCCCTCCGAATGACATCCCCAACACTGCTCCTACTCCAAATGAGAAAGTTAGTTCTCTGGTAAGATACGCAATCAGACATGCTCTCTCTATCCCATATCAAACTATGTTTTTTTATCACAGATTATCGCAACCCTACATAGCATTTGTTATGACCCTGACCACTCATCGGCTTCCATCTACTATTAAGGCTGGAAAGTTGCCGTTATGGAGGAGATGAATGCCCTTCAATGGAAACATACTTGGGACATCGTTGATTTTTCTCGGGGCAAGAAAACAGACGGATGCTGAAGAATTTTTAGCATAAAGTTTAAATCTGATGTATCCTTTGAACGCAACAAGACACGATTGACCGCCAAAGGGTACTCACAGACCTACAGATTTGACTATGAGGAAACATTTGTTCCAGTTGCTAAATTAAACATCATTCGATCTCTTTCATCTCTTGCAGTAAATCTGGATTGAACCTTATTCCAACTTGATGTTAAGAATGTCTTCCTGAATAATCTTATAGAAGAGACACATGTCTCTTCCTCCAAGCTTAGACTCCACTAGCTCTTAGGGGCAAGGATGTAGGCTAAAAAAATACATTTATGGATTAAAGCAATCACTACGGGCATGGCTCGGGAAGTTCACAAAGGTGGTCGTAGGTCGTGGATTCACTCAATTGAACCGCACTCTCCTCTTTTGACATTCCTCCAATGACCAGGTAGCTATCCTTATCGTCTATGTTGACGATTTTATTCTCACAGGTAATGATCTATCAACATTGGAGTCTCTGAAAAACATTTTTGTTGTTTCCTTTGAAATAAAAGACTTGAGATCTCTCTGGTATTTCCTAGGCATGGAAGTTGTTCGGTCATCTCAGGATATTTGTCTGTCTCAATAAAAATATGTGATTGACTTTTTGATAGAGAATAATCTTCTCCTATGCAAACCAGTGGTTGTCCCGATGAATCCTAATGAAAAACTTCTTGACGTTCCTAATGCAATTCCTGTAAACAAAACTCACCACTAGCATCTTGTGGGAAAACTCATCTACGTTGTTCATACATGCCCCAACATTTGCCACGCAGTTGGAATAGTCAGTCAATTCACGCATGATCCTTATGAGAACCATTTCCAAGCTTTCTATCGGATTCTCCGCTATTTAAAAGGTACTCTGGGCTCGGGTTTATTTTTTTCCACCATACCTCTCATTCTATTGCAGTTTACACAGACACAGATTGGGTGTTGTTCGTCCATGATTGAAGATCTACCTCGGGGTACTGCTCATTTGTGTGGGTAAATCCGACCACGTGGAAAAGCAAGCAGTGTGTAGTTGCTCGGAGCAGTGCGGAAGCCGAATTTCGATCCATGTCCCTGGGATTTGTGAAGCTCTCTGGTTACACATCATACTCCACGAACTAATACGACATTCTCTACTACTCTATAGTCGTTCTGTTATAACAAGCAGTCATTAGTATTGCTCACAATCCGTTCCAACATGATCGCACCAAGCATCTTGAGATTGACCGACACTTCATTAAAGAAAAGCTCGAGTTCAAAGAAATTTGTGTTCTGTTTGTTTCATCTAGTCGCCAGCTAGCAAGTATTCTCAAAAAGAACTTTTCTCGGCCATTGTTCGGCGAATTCAAATCCAAGTTGAACATGATTGACATTTATGCTTCAAATTGAGGAGAAGCATTAGAATATTTATCAATGACTAGTTTTAGTCATTATTAATTTATGTTTATTCTAAGTTATTAGCTTGGATTATTTATTATTTCTTTCTTTTCTATTGTATCTTGTTTTTATTTTTTTCCTTACTAATAGATCTTGTAATGAGTATTTATATTCTCTTTGCATCAATAAGATTCACCTTGATTTCATTCTAATAATATTAATTATCTCACGATTGAGGGCTATTTGCATCTTCATTGACTATCACAATAAACTCTATTATGTTGATAATCACATCCAACTAGTAGTGAATCCTTCAAGCATTTCAAAAAGTTTCTTTCCAAAATATTTTAATATCTCTGGTAACTATCCTACCTAGATAACTAGTTCATTTGGACCTAAAGCTTAACTTGTATCCATGTTTTGCAAGGCTATTTCAACCTCATTTATTGGATGAATTTTAACATACTTTATGTTTCTATCATTTTTTATTTTCCAAAAAAAAATTCTTCTTCAAACTCTCATTTAAAAATTCTTAAACATTACCAACTTAACTTGAAACATGTAAATATCCTTTCAATTTCTCGTCAACATACTCCGCTCTACCTACTTATTAGTCGCACATTGGGAATTTTTATTTTTGAAAAGAAAAAGCTGTTAAAGTTCAAAAAATAGTGGTGATGTTGTTTGCTTTATTATTCATAAATGCATAAAAAATGGCTAGTTTCTAGGTTTTCGTCGGCTAGTTTTTAGGTTTTCGTAATGATAGATTAATTTATTAAAGTCTCTTTAATTTTATTATTTAGTCAAAACTCAGCTCGATGAAAGCTAAACGAGCTTCTCCATTAATGAAGCTCAATTTGAGCTCAAATTTGAACCAAACATGAGCTAATTCGAACAAATAAATTTAAATTAAGTCGAGCACAAATATGCTATTTACGAGCTATTTTGAACACAAGTTTATTTCAAACAAAAAAATATGTGTTCATGATAAGTGTTGTTATGATCTTCATAATAAACTCCATTTGTCCTGCATTTGAAAGGGCCCAACTATAACAAACTATTCTGAGATGACTCATTCAAAAGATATCTCTAATTGTAGCATAAATCTTCTCTATTGCTTCTAAACTGGTGGTTCAATGAAGATATGAATTATCATGTATTGACAAAATTGAGAAACTAGGGCGAGGAAAAACTCCAAAAAGATATTTAGGGCGAGGAAAAACTAGAACGACACAAATCCAGAAGAACAAAAAGAGATTTAACGAGGTTCAGCAAAGATGACTACGTCCTCGGGAGCAGAGCGGCGGCTTTTTATCAATTCAGAAAAGAGGTTACAGAATAAAGGGATTCAGAGATCATCTCTAGGGTTACATACAAGCCTAATTTATAACCCTAGAAAGTACATAAAAAGGAAACATTAGGTATAATATGTAATTACCAAATTACTCATGTACCACAACCCCAACCCACATAAGGAAACTCTCCTAATTTGAACAGAATCTTCTGTTCTGCTCCGCTCCTGATTTATCACAGTCCATTTATGGTATATGAGTCATATCTAACAAATCTGCACCTTGGCGAATATTCAGCCCCTTAAGAGAAATAAATCATGGAGTTCCTTTCATACCAGAAGTGGGTTGGGCCACCATGCATCTCTAGCAACTGTAGACATTCAACAAGTCCAAGCAATGCAAAAACTTGTTGATAGTAACTGTCTTGGTCAACATATTAGCTGTATTCTCATCAGTATGAACCTTCTGCAACAGTATCTCCCCAGAAGCAATCAATTTTTTGATCTTGTGATACCTGACCTCAATGTGATTGGTTCTCGCATGGTACACCTGGTTCTTAGCCAAATAAATAGCACTCTGACTGTCACAATGCAATTGAACTCCACCTTGCTCAACGCCCAGTTCCTTTACTAGCCCAGCAAGCCATCAGACTTCTTTAGCAACTTCAGCTACTGTCATGTACTCCGCTTCAGTTGTAGATAATGTCACAATAGACTGAATTGTTGATTTCCAACATATAGGCCCTCCACCAAGAGCAAACACATACTCAGTTGTAGACCTTCTGTCATCAAAATCACCTGCATAGTCTGAATCAATGTACCCCACAACTGAAGGATCATTCTGCTGACTGCCAAAAATAATTCTATGTCCTACAGTACTCTTCAGATACCTGAAAATCTACTTGATTGCTTCCAAATGTCGTCTTCCAGGTTTAGCCATGTATTTGCAGACTTGACTAACAGTATGAGCCAAATCAGGACGAGTACATACCATCGCATACATCAAGCAGCCAACTGCACTGGCATATGGAACATTTGTCATGTCTTCAATTTTTGTATCTGTCTTAGGATGCTGTTCTGAAAAAAAATTTAAAATGATTTGTCAAAGACAATGGAGAGCTCACAGGCTTTTCTTTGCTTGTCTCAAACCTTTCCAGCACTTTCTCAACATAGTCTCATTGAGATAAACATAATCGTCTTGAGTCTTTATCTCGATGAATCTCCATTCCAAAAATCTTCTTTGTAGGACTCAAAATAAAGCTTTCAAACCACAGACATCATTCATATTTTTCACAACACTCAGTATATTATCAACATACAGTAATAGAAAAATAATAGAACGATCATCAAGGCTTTTCACATAAACACAACAATCATACTCACATCTCTTCTAGCTGATCTGAATCATGTAGGGGTAAAGTTGCTTGTACCATTGTTTTGGAGACTGTTTCAACCCATACAACGATTTCTTTAACCTGCAAACTAGATGCTCCTGTCCAGGTTGAGTGAACCCTTCTGGCTGCTCCATGTAAATCCAATCCTCCAAATCACCATGCAAGAAAGCAGTTTTAACATCCCTCTGCTCCAAATGCAAATCCCAAATGACCACTCTGATTAAAGTATGTCTGACCACAGGAGAAAAAATTTCATCATAATTTTTCTTCTGCTGTGAAAATCTTTTTACAACCAGCCGAGCCTTGAACTTTTCCCATTTTTTTAAACTTTTCCCCTTTTTTTATGATACTGTTGGTTTCCTTTTGTAGACTCATTTGCACCCGATAGCATTATTTCCCTCTAGAAGCTGAACTAGCTCTCATGTACGATTTTTCTGCAAAGACTTTATCTCCTCAACCATTGCACCCATCTATTTTTTTTTCTCTTGTCTAGTGATTGCTCCTTGAAAAGTGGCTAGGCTGCTGATGAGAAGTGCACAAGAGACCAAGTCTTCATAACCCAATCTGCTAGAAGGTCTTACATTGGTGTGTCTCTGTCTATCTCTGGCTAGATCATAATTTTACAGATCATCTGGAATAGAATTACCAGGTGTTGGATTTGAATTTTCACCTCTCAGAAGCTACTAATTGTTGATCTAAATTCATCTGCACTGCATATGAACTGGAACTCTTCTCTGACATCTTCTCTTGATTCTGTTTAATATAATCTGTTCATCAAAAACTGCATCTCTGTTAATCACCATCTTTTTTGCAATCGGATCCCAAAACTTGTATCCTTTCACACATTTCTTATAGCCCAAAAAGATGTACTTCTTGGATTTTGCATCAAATTTTGATCTTTCATCTCCAGGTACATGCACATAAGCGGGACAACCAAAAATCCGTAAATGATTGAATTTAATTGGATTACCTGTCCATACCTCTTCTGCGACCTTGTCACCCAACGATGCCCGAGGTGATCTATTGATGAGATAACATGTCATATTCACAGTCTCTGCCCAGAAACTCTTAGAAAGCTCTGCATTCAGTCTCAAGCACCTTGCCCTTTTAATTAATGACATGTTCATCCTTTTTGTCATATCATTCTGTTGTGGTGTCTTGCGCACTGAAAAATGTCTTTGCATCTCATGCTCCTCACAAAACTTCTGAAACTGCGAACCTGTGTATTCTGTGTTATTATCGGACCTCATTATCGATTCTGTGTTATTATCGGACCTCAAATACTTGATCTTTCTGCTAGTTTGGTTCTCCACCTCAGTTTTTCACAGCTTGAATTTAGAGAATACTTCGAATTCTGCTTCAAGAAATACATCTAAACTATTCTGAAGAAATCATCAATAAAGGTAACAAAATACTGAGATCCTCCCAATGACAACTCCCTAGTAGCGCCTCATACATCAGAATGCACATAATCAGGAATCCCTTCAGTTTTGTGTTTTCTAGTCATAAAACTGACTGTAGTTTGTTTTCTAAGAATACATAACTTATAAAGATCGAGCTTGCAGTTTTTAACACCATGCAACAGGTTTCTAATACAAAAGCACGTATAGTTAATTTCATCACAGTTTTATTTCTCATTGCATGCTAACCAATGCATTCTCACATAATAAAATTTATTAAAATTTGAATGTAAAGTACTAAAAAAAATTATCTTCAATTCATTAATTATATGTCATAGTAGTTCACTTTGTCTCAATATTGGTCAATATTGGTTGCTCAACAATTCTTTTAATGTGAGTAAAGTAACATAAGCACTAACAACATGTACACACCAAATTATTAATTTAACAACAATCATCCTACCACTAGTCTCATTTACCACCATAAGTTATTTATTTCAAATATGCTTACTCCATTTGCACCATTAAGCTTCCCAACACAAATAATATTGCCCCAATATCTTTGAAACTTTTATCTTTACATGTAATTTCTTATAATCACCAAAAACATCAGAAACAATAGTAGCAACAGTATCCTTATACCAACAATGAGAGGCTAGCTTAAATTCTAATGAACATGCGAAGTGTATTTTCTTCTATCATTATGCCAATTAAATCTCAAGCATTCACATTCAAAATCTTCAAATTACCAGAAAGAAATACTAATTTTGGTTAAAAACCAAAGAGTCAACATTTGCTTAGTTTTATCCACAAGCAAGGAAATTTGTGATGTGTTCAACGTACTTGGCCAAGTAGTTGGGTGTTCTGTCTCTAACCACAAGGTGATTTGTGATGCATCACTTACAAGTGATATCAAGCCAACCCTATATATCATGATAACGTATGATGTGCCAATTAAGGTGATGTTTTGATCCACTATCCCTTGTGTCCCACCACAATAAGATAAGATCATGGCACATCGCTTCCAAAAAACAGCTAAGCTGTAGCAATTTTTAGTTAGTTTACTTCATGAATTTAAATTTGAGTTTTCTGAGTGAATGTCAGCCTGCAATCAAATCTCAAGTTTCTTCATCTCAATTTGGGCCAGCCAACAAAAATGTTTTACATTCCAAAGTTCAATACAATGTGCAGCCCAGGATATACTGATGAAAGACTTTAAGAAAAGCAAAAGAGAAAGCCCAACTAAACCGAATAGCTACTAAATTATATGGTGGCAAAGCAGGGCAGGCACGGAAAAAAAGCCAGCCACGATATATTTCAAGCGCTGAGCATCGCACAAGTAGAGGAGATTCAGTGGTAGAAAAGCTCGGGGATATCAGATCGAGCAAGACCATCTCTGGTTTGCTAAGACAGATAAAGACTGAAAGTGATTAACATAAGGAGGAAGATGAACATGATGTTAACTGCTGCTATTTTTAAGGGTTTGCACATTCTCAATGGCCATTTGGGGAAGAAAGATCGAGGAAGGGAAGCGCACCGCTATCGCCGGCGGTTACGAGGTGATGAGACGCAGCGAGACGAGGGGGTTTCGACGGCAGAGTCGAGAAGCGATCGGAAGGAGAATCCGGCGTTACGGGACCTGCAGGGCGAGGATGCAGAAAGGAGGGGATTTTGATCCCGGGAATAAAGATTTACACGTCTAACACCTACGTTTTCAAATTTACTTGAATGTCACTCAAAGTTTTAAAATTTTATCAAAAATATCAATATTATTTTTATTTACGAAATAAAATACACATTTGTGTATATTGCAAAAATAAATATCAATGCTAAATATATAAATATATAAAAATCATGCAATATGTATAAATATCAATCTTTTTATTTTCTTCTAATTTCTTGGCCTGCTTAATTTATCAGCGAAGTTGGTCTCACTTCCGAAAATCCCAAGCTATTATCCCATCAATGTAGAATTTCCAAGATCGAGGTCTACGACCATCTATGAGGAGAGTGTGATAGGAGATACATCCCCATAGTGATGCCCTCTACCTAGCAAACACATCGGCTTGTCTAGCACCCTTATCAGGGAAGGGTGGCATTATTCTGTTGAACCAAGATCAATGGTGTTCCTGTGGGACCGGCCAACCGGCTAGAGCAAAGCTGATTCATCGGCTAGCATCATCCTCATCTACGATCAGCTCATATCAGTCATAGACCTTACTTGTTCCATCAATACCATAGCCAAGGTAAGTATCAAACTACAAATGATTTCCACAGTTCTTATTTTGATGTTAACCCCCACATTGAGGATTATCTAGATTTGGAGCAAGAATTGGAAATTTTGTTTTGAGGACCAAGTTATTCCTCAAGAAAGACAAATTAATCTTGTTATACATAAGTTAAAAGGAGAGCCATTGATTGGTGGAATCATGTGAACCTAGCTAGTCGTCATGAGAGTTGTAGTTATATCAGGACTTGACTCAAAATGAAATGTTTGTTGTGAGAGCAATTTCTTCCATCAAATTATGATCAATTATTTTATCGTGAAATTATCAAATATCTCAAAATGCATTGCACACATGAAATTTCATATTCTTGTCCTTGAGTAATCGAAAACATATTATTGAGAGAAATCAGTTTATTGGTGATTATTCAATTGAAGAGTATTCTGCAGTTCTGGATGATGTAAATTATGTAGTGCTCCAAAATTTTGATGCTCAAATAGAGCCTTTAGTTAATGGAGCATTTCGAGAAAATCCCCGTTGAGTTTCTCACTTTCGATAATACAGAATCACCGACTTCTAAATGTAGAACAATGAACTGTAGCTTTCTTGATAATCAAATGGAGAAGACGTTCGTTTGCATTCTTGCTCCAAGGTTTGACGAGACTCAACATGATAATCAAATGGAGAAAACATGTATTTGTCGAAATGGTTGAATCGAACCCATCTGCTGAAATATCAGAATCGAAATTGTGAGTCAATTCGATCATTTTCATTTTCTTTGAAACAACAACCCAGCCCACTTTTGCAATGTCAGCTTTAAAAAGAAATCATTATGACTACAAAGAAGTTATTATAGTTAATAAAGACATTTAACAATCCCTTATTAAAGATGATGTCTGATACTTCGACTCGTTCATGTCACCCAAGTATCAGGGATGGTCACCATACAGGTAATACATGACATCAGTCAATATTACTAGACATCCACATCTCAATCTTCCATCAAGACACTGAAGAAAGGCGACATATAGTACACAATATATTATTTCAATTATTTTATTGATTTTGTAAGTTGTGGGGGAGGGGGAAGGATAGCAAGGGACTCCTTTTGGTTTCTCCCTAAATCCTCTGTTTTTCTCCCCGCTCTTGAGATTGCCTTCCATCTCGATTATCTCTTATTCCTATAACTCATGAAACCTCTAAGGAACCGCCCCCCTCTAACTTGTCAGAGATCAAAATTTAATATTTCCGAAGGTTCATTCGAAATACTCTCATCCATCTTTACGATTAGAAGATCTTTTATCCGGTTGTATGTACTCACGAACGATGCGAGTCTCTACATCTCAAAAATATGTAACATAAATATTACAAGATATAATCAAAAAGAAAAAAAAAATAAGAAAATACTAAACCACCCTTAAATAATAATAATAATTCTAATAAATATATCAACAATATTATTTAAAGTTAATTTTGCTTTTTGGTTCAATTGAAACCTATTATCACTTGAATACATTCCTCACTAAATTAAATAAATAGATTAGATTAGGATTATCCTGTGAAAGTTCTAAGTTGACCCTTCTCTTGGATTGCTATTACAGTGAAATAGCCCAGAAATTTAGATGAGTTGAAAAGGCGCTTTGGGATGATAAATTATTTTGTCACTCTCTTTGGTCATATTTCAAAGCCGATTTGTTTCAATTCTCCACGTAATTATTTGAAATGGGAAGCCAACATGTGGCTGCATCCAGATTAATATATATATATATATA
>NW_018164654.1:639938-643540 GCF_001263595.1 Phalaenopsis equestris
TATATATATATATTAAAAGATAATTACGTACTTAGCAACTCAAATATTATTATTAATAAAATTTAATATTAAGATGATAATTTATAAATTTTGATATTTGAATGTGAATTTGAAAAATAGATAAAGGAGGGCTAGATTTGTAAATATCAGTGTTTCAGGTGTTGTGCATGGGATTGCTCTTTTAAACATAAATAAAATCATAATTGAAAAAAAAAATTGATGGGAATTATGATAATTGAAGATAAAAATAGAAAAAAATTAAAAAAAAAAATCAATTTCTCAAATAAAAAAAAACAAAGATAAAAAACACTTTAAAATAAAATCCAATTGATAAAATTTGTTCTATATAGGGGCGTAAACGACCCAAATACGAACGAACTGAGCTCGTGTTCATGTTCGATTTGTTTGAAATTATGTGTGTTTGAAATAAGCTTGTGTTTGAAATTGTTCGTGAAGTTATTGTTCGTGTTTGGTTTGATTTGTTTGAAATATATTTGAAATGTTTGAAATGTTCAAATTGTTGGAATTGCTCAAAATCTTTCAAAAGCTAAAAACTATATGAAATTAATGCTTAAAATTGTATGAATCAAAACACAAATACAAAATAGCTAAAGCACAGCTCACAATAAAACCATAATATCATATCTCATTCATAAAAAAAAAAAATCAGATCTAGAGGCAATGTGCTTGATTTCAATCCCAAAAATCATGTTTCCCTCAAAGAAACTAAATAAATCTAAGAGAAATGTAAGAATATTTAATCTAAGAGACAAACCTGAAGATAAATAAGAAATTATAGAATTTAATATAAGCTAAGAGACGAAAGTGAAGATCATATTATAATTTATAAAATTTATTTTTTTAAAATTTGATAAATTTGTAGAGTATATAATTATTTTTAAAATATGATAAATTATATATATATATAATTATTTTAAATTATTTTATATTTCAAACAATAACGATTCGAACACGATCAAATAAATAATTATTTTTGTTTGATTCATTTATAAATCAAATGAAAAAAAAAAAATTCATATTCGTCTTATTTACTTATAGAACGAATCCAACCCAAATTTCCTGACTAGCCGAACACGAATTGTTTAGTGAACAATGAGCTTTTTTTTAGAGCTTGATTCGTAGGTTTTGACCAACCAATCCACACCACACCTCCTACACCGCAAACCCATAGTGGCAAAAGTCAAGGGTACATCCGGCTTTTTCCCCTCAGCACAATTTTTCCGCTTTAAGAAAGCTTTATGCGGTCAAGTGGTACGACCGGCGCAGCCTCTTTAGCTCCATAGCCTTCCTCTCCCACCGACATGGATCGCGACACCGACCTCTTCCCATCGTCGCCGACGAACTCCTCCACCTCCTCCTCCGATCTGGACACCATGGTAAGCGCAAGCAACCTGTGCTCCCCTCTATTAACAGCCATTTTCTGACTCTGTTCTCCGGCAGTCGACGGGATCTTTCTTCCACGACCGCAGCACGACCCTCGGCACACTGATGGGCCTCACTTCGCCGGGAATCCAGCCCACGCCCATTAGAGCAGCTTCCGGTCGGCGAGCCACCGCCGCCGCCGCCGCCGTTTTGCGTGGAGATGGAAGCGGGCGTAAGACGAAGGCTAGACGGGCCGGATGTTGGCGGCTGTGTGGCGGGGATGTGGGACCCACATCGCTGGAGGAGTTCTTGCGGGCCGAGCGACGGCTTGGGGAAAATTTTATGTGCGGCGATGTGGTTGTGGCGGAGGGCGGCGGAAGGTTGTTTATGGACGGGAGAGTTCTTCCTCCGCCGGCGGCGAGTTCTGTGGGGAGGCGGCGGAGGGAGGGCGAGGCGTCGGGGTCCATCGGAAGGCTGCCGGTGATGATAGCCGGGATTTGCAACGGCGGGGAGTGGTAGATTTGTAATTTTATTGCTTTTTTGGGTCGAATGAAAAAAATAAAACATTTTTTTTTTAATTTTTGTGAAACCTTTTTTCTTTTATTTTAAATGTTTTCTGAACTATTTCTTAAAAAAAAAAAAAATAAATAAATAAAAAACTATTTCTTTTAAAAGCCTGGCTCTGTAGGCGAGCAGTCGTTGCGTGTAAAATGACGCTGTCAGTCCACGAAATATTTATCTTCAATTGTCTTTTTCTCTAAATATGAAGTTCTTTTTGGGTTAATATGTCATTAAGTGATAACTAATTATTAAATGACAATTATTATGCTAAAAAAAGGACTCTTTACAGACATACCGCCCCAAACATCACTATTTACAAAAACTATTTTTCATCTATTTTTCAAATTTTCACCCAAATATCAAAATTTATGATAAAATCTCAAAATTTTTTTTCATTTTTATTAAATTCTCAATGATTTGAGAAAAGTTTAATGTTTTTTTAGGGAATTTGCATTATACTTATGATGTAATTTTGATCTATTTATATTTTAATGTCATAGTTACTTCAAAAATATTTTACATTAGAAATTGCATTACAATTATGGTATTTTGATGTGTTAATTTATAAATAAATATAAAAACTTTATATATTTGATATGTAAATACATCAAAAGTATGATGTTTGTGTATAAATCTACCCGTCTCCTCAATTGAAGACTAGGCTACAATACTTGGATTGTGGAAAATTTTGCGAAATGGTGGGGGATAATGGTTGATGGTCGAGCTATCATGATTGTTGATGTGGTGATAGCAATGAGACGATAATTATTATGCAACGATGAAAGTTATTATAGGAAGTTGTCATTTGGGTGATGACGAATGCTAGATATTAGTCGACGAATGTTGACAATAATTTGAAGACGATAATCATGTGACAATTGGTGGGCAACAATAGTATTGATTGGTTTATAGGGCTCTGCTATTATACATATTTTTTTTTAATTTTATTTAATTTAAAGTATCTTTCATGTGGGGTGGAATCAACTTTAAAATTTAATTTTATTTGAATTTTGTTTAAATTTATGATATATGATGATCACAACATATCATATAATTTCGATTTAGTATGTATGAATAGGTCATGCGTCCCCCAGCCATGCTCGATGAAAGGAAAATCAAAAGATATAGACATGTGGTGAGTGTTCATCCAATCAAATTAGTTTTTGGGTGTAACAGAATAAAAATAGAGAAAATGAAAATGGAATAGAAATTTAAATAATAAACGATAAAATTAAAATTCATTTAATTTTATTCTCTTATTTAGTTTGGGAGAAAGTGGATGGAACAATTTTTTTTTTCTTTTTAATTGATTGTCAAGAAACATGAATATGAGGATATGAACACCATACAACATACATCTAGATAGATAGATATATACATGCATGCATACATATACATACATACATACATACTTTAAAAAAAAAAGGAAATCGATATTTGGCAGTGGCCTAAATATCGATTTCTCATGCGCATCAATGCCCCATGAAGAAAACCCGCGCCATGTGCCTAACTATTCGAGAATCTCACGCTACTGGAATTGAACTTGTGACCCGAGAAGACTTACAGTGAGCCCCGCCAACCAACATGCCCCATACATACTATGTATGTATCTATGTGTGTGTGTGATATATATATATATATATATATATATATATATA
>NW_018164654.1:643616-648914 GCF_001263595.1 Phalaenopsis equestris
TATATATATATAAAAGAGAATATAATGATGGAAAATAGTGATATTTAGAAATGAAAAAAATGAATAAATGATTATTATATTATTTATAAATCAAGATAGTAAGACAAAAATAGAGAAAATAAGAAAAAATTTATGTACAGCTTACAATAAAAAATAACATGTAATCAAAATTTTAAAAAATAAAAATATGAACATCAACAATTTTTATAATATTTCATATGAAAATAAACATTGATTATTTGATACAACATAAATCATTAAAATTTATATTTCATTATATGTAAATATTTGATTTTTTTTTTTAATAGGACATGATGGTGAAACCAAGTTATATTTTTAATAATTATGCAATATAGTGTTATATATTATGAAATTTGCCTCATCTAAAACTAATAATTATGTAATATCATGTTATACGTTAATAATTTTGCCCCTTGAAACTTTAAGTATTTAGTAATAATTATATATTTAATTTAATAATTACTTTAAATAATTCCCCTCTCCCAATTTCAGTCAAAATCATCATGAAACCCCTACAACACAATTTTGATTAGAGCAACACTTAACTGGGAAAGCAATGACAAGATCAGAAAGTAGAGAGACATCAAAAACTCCCACTTTCTTCTTCTGCTCCTAGAAACCCCTACAACACAATTTTGATTAGAGCAACACTTAACTGGGAAAGCAATGACAAGATCATAAAGTAGAGAGACATCAAAAACTCCCACTTTCTTCTTCTGCTCCTAGAAACCCCTACAACACAATTTTGATTACCTACACGAAATGATTGAGGAAGGTAAACATCATCTTTCACTCCCTTTATTTCTAACAATCTTTGTGCGCTATCTTCTAACTGGATTTACAAAATCATGAATTTAAATCAAAACAGAGAAAAATGAGACTGTAAATCTTGTAGCAATTAAATATGTTTATTTATTTATTTATTTATTTATTTATGTTTGATAGGACCTAAAAAATAGTCGAAATTGAATCAAGTTGGTATTAAAATGGCGCGAGATACATGTTAGGGGTCAAATTTGAGTCATCTTCATAATCCAGTGAATATGCATTATGTCACATGATTGATGATTTCAATATCATAAGCAACATCAAACATAACTAAAAATGTTTTTTCATAAGAATATATTTTTACTATATATATATATATATATATATATATATCAACACATACTTTTTTGTTTTATTTTATTTTTTTAATTATTATGTTTAAAAAATAATCATTTTAATACAAGTCGGGATGCATGTCTCACTTATGCCCATGCCAGACGTTATCTAAAATTCTTTATTCATGAGTATATATAAACCAAAGAGTTAGATGAATTTATATTCCCGAATATTAGCTTTAGTTTTTATATGTTCGTGTTCTAATTTTATAAAAACTATAGTATTTATAGTGGCTGTCACCCAATATAAATATATAATACATGTGCTGCACAACCCGTGCCTTTTATCACGTCATGACTCAAAACAGCTTCGCAGCAACGGCACTTTATGTATTTAAAAATGTTGTTATGACTAATCATTCTTAATTAAGCCTTCAATCAACACTAATTAATGTAAGATTAAGCGAGCTATAATTGCGGATGTTGAATAGACGAAGAATGAGGCGATATAGGGAAAAATTGTTACATCCATCTTCGGATTCTGATATCACTAAGACACCTAAATACTCGATTCGATCAAAAATATTACTTTAGGCCATCTGATGTCATCAATAGACTCACATTATTCAGCACAAATCTCGAGACATTCAACACATATCTCGAAATATTTTGGAGCAAAAAAAGTTTTGATTCAAATTTAAAAGCATCCAAAGCTTTGGTTAAATCGACTGGCTCGATAAGACGAATGTAATGATAATAAAATTGATCAAATATGAGAAATCAATCCCATAGCAAACTTTTAAATCACTTTTTAAAGCTTTGGGTGGTCAATTGGAATATCAAATGGATTCTAAATATGACAAGTTTATAGTTGAATCAAGCGTCTCGAAGAGATGAATCCAACGAGCTCAATAAAACTTGATCTTGACGTCATTAAGGCACTTAATTGTCCATAAAACACTATCTGACCTAAGGAATCGCTCAGGGTCATCTGATGAAATGGTTCAGATTTTTGTCTTATTTACAAAGGATGTCACTCCTAAAATATATAAATAAAGCCCTACTCCCCTTATGAAAAGGGTGAGGGGTGTTGAACCTAAAGGAGGAGAGAAAGAGCTAATTTTCAGAGCTATTCTCGATTAAAGATTTGATGATCACTTTTTACTTTTGTGGCTGCTAACCACTTTCGACCACCAACCACCATCGAACATTGTCAGCTGCCCGATCTCGTTGCCATTGGTGGACCTTATAGAGTAATGATGTATGTTGGAACAAATCACCTTGCAGAATAACGACATGCACTGCAGAGTAAGGAAGCACCATGCAGAGTAATGATATACATTAGGAAGTAACAGAATACCGTACAATGTGACACAATGTCTTAAATGTTGTCTAAGGACATACCTCAGACGTAGTGTGTCAAAGTTTCAATGGTGAATCAAAGCAATAACTACTTGCAATTGTCAAACTCTTAATTTAATGACCTTTTTGGGACCCTGATGTTCTCTCCTTATGTCATATATCAACAAGTGACATCTCTATTGCAACAACCTGTGGATATAACACATGCTAAGATTTCTGGTGGTCAAATGACACTCCTGCAGCTCACTACTATCGCCTATGTGAACAAATACAACCTACAAGACTCACAACTCAAACAACTTCTAACTCCAACCTCTATGACTTAT
The DNA here is from genome assembly GCF_001263595.1 of Phalaenopsis equestris. Lineage (NCBI taxonomy): Eukaryota > Viridiplantae > Streptophyta > Magnoliopsida > Asparagales > Orchidaceae > Phalaenopsis > Phalaenopsis equestris. The sequence continues at coordinate 646,429 of NW_018164654.1, forward strand.
GAATGTTATCACAGCTCAATATTATGTCCTATGTAATCAACAACTACCTACGTGACTTTTAACTCTAGCCTCTATGGCTCACGGACGATATCTGTTGCTCATCACTACAACCTATGAGCAACTACGACTTATGTGACACACAACTCATGCAATTTCTAACTACACTTTCTATAGCCTACAGATGTTATCACAATTCACCACTATGACTTCTGCGACCAAATTTGGCCTATGTGACTCACAACTTATGAAACTTCTAACTCTGGCCTGCATGAACTACTAATATTATTGCAACTCATCACTATGACTTATGTGACCAACTACAACCTACAGGGCACACAACTCATGTATCTCCTAACTCCGACATTTGTGTCTTACGGATATTATTGCGGCTCACCAATATGGCCAATGTGACCAAATATGACCTACGTGACTCATAGATCATGCAACTCTTAACATCAGGCTCCATGGCCTATGGACGTTATTATAGCTTACAACTAACACCTTTGTGACATTATGACTAACGTGGCTCACAACTCAAGCAGCTACTAACTCTGGCATTTGTGGACTACATACTTGATTGCAATTTACCGATATGGCCTATGTGACCATCTATAGTATATGTAGCTCATAGCTCATGCAACTCTCATTGTAGTTCATGCAAGTAGTTAGTATTTCAGCTCACCACCGTGTGACTTATAAACAATATTTCAGCTCACCACAGTTGGAATCATTTTTTGATGTCACACGTGTAGGGTGTCAACTTGATTGACTCGTGATGATTTACCGCTCATTTATAGCGCCCTGTAGCTCAAGGCATCCATCTAGACCCTCTGCGTGTTCAGGGCAGGAACCAGAGTCCATGATGGTTTGACATTGTCTAGGAGAACACACAATTGAACGGATTGTCATAAAATTTAAGAATTTTTTATTTTATTTTATTTATATTTTTTTTTTTGTAGGGGGAGCATTATTTGTTCAAAATTGTGCTCTTATGGGCCGCGTTGGAGGCCAGCAATCAAGTCAGTCAAATCACTTTGAAAAAAATCAGGTCAATAAAATCATTTTTATGATAATTTTAAGTTTATCAAATTTATTTTAATATTAATATAATATAAAATTAATTTAATTATTTATATTTTTATAATCGCCTTGAATTAAAATTACTAATTTTAAGATCTATCATCATCATTTTTTTGTCATAAGATTTTGATATAGAAATTTTCAGTTACATTGAATGCCACAAGGTTTGAATTTTTGAAAAAAAAAATTATTAAAAAAAACATAAAATTAGTGGACTCCGAATAAAGCTTCTATTTTTGAAATTTTTATAACCACAAAAATAAGTTTTAAATTTTAATTTTAAGGCATTAAAAGTAGCCTTTATAACTTCGTTTCTATGTATAATAAAAGCATAATAAAAATAAATATATATGAAATATTATATTATTTCTACAAAATTACAGGGCATTTACATACATATGACCAAGTTCTTATATATTTGTATTTATACTTAAACTTTAATTTTTTACATTTATACCATCCAAAGTGCTGTAAATGTAACTACATAAGAATTGAGAGATATGCAAGCAAATTTTCCTGAAATTAATTAATTAATAAATAAAAATATATAGAATTAATTACAAGTAAGGAGAGTTTTTAAGTAGGTCTGTTTGAGGCAGCTGCAGCTTAACGAATAAGCTGTTGTAAAACAATCATATGTTCAAAAAGTTGCGGTGGACATTACAATTTTCTTTTTTTTTTTAAAAATGACTACAGCTAAAAAGTTGTCACCGCACATAGCCTGTAACAGTGTGAAAATGCTGATTTCAATAGTTTGAAAACATCAATTTTTAATAAAACGCCAAAAGATTTTTTTATCCAAACAGTCCTAGGCGTATTTTCAAAACACGACGGTCAAATAAATTGACTCAAACAACCCCAAGTCAAATGAACAATATATTGCTTCTCATTTGATAAACAGCACATAAATTTTCGCCATTTCCCATCTTATTTAAAGGATGCCAGAGTTTTGCAGTTTTCCGCGCAACAAATTTGTTTACATGACAAGTGGAAGAGCACTAAAGGTCAATTAAATCTGACAAAGAAACTAAGAAATGGTATAAATTATAAATATATAAGGTATTTTCTATTCATTTTTTTTTTAAATTTATGGTCACATAATTTATTTTTCATGATTTGAAATTATTTAGTTTATTGCAAATAAATTTTAGATTAGTGGACCATTTTGCAAAAAATAATTTGAAACCAAGATACATTCATACGAGGATATTATGTTATGTCGTGCATCCTGATTTGTTAGTTGGCATCTGCGAGTGAGTTGTAAGTGTCTCCTTAAGATCGGGGGTTCAAATCTTCTTTTGGCGACGGTTGCTTCTCCAACTCGAATTATTAGTAACATTAGGAATGATTGAAGATTCATATAATGATCAGTATCCCATATATATATATATATATATATATATATA
>NW_018164654.1:648982-653782 GCF_001263595.1 Phalaenopsis equestris
CTCTCATTCAATGATTAATACACTTTTTTTTTTTTTAGTTGACAACATAGTAAATAATTGCTAAGACAGATATTATGCAGCTCAATTAATAACCTGATTTTAATTATGACGGATTTTATAAATTTTTAATATATGTTTGTTAATATATGATGGATTTTATTTATATTAATCATGTATTCCAATTTGGGCTGTCAAAATGGTTCGTTGTTTGCGAATAACTCATGTTCATCTCGTGCTCGATTCGTTCGCTAATTTAAAAGGCTGAACCCGAACATTTTTTTAGTGCACCATGTATAAACGAGTCGAACACAAATAAAAATTTGTTCGTTCGTGTTCGGCTCGTTTTGACTGTGTTCGGCGTGTTTTGACTAAAAATTCTCCTCATTATATATATATATATATATAATGAGTAGTATTTTTAGTCAAAACGAGCCGAAGAGGAACAACAAATCTTTATTTTGACTCGTTTTGACTAAAAATATTACTCATTATATATTAATATAATATAAAATTAGTTTAATTAATTATATTTTTTATAAGTGATACGCCACCAACAAATTTTCATCATCCGGCACAAATCTCAAGGTATGACGCACAAATCTTGATAAAAAGTCATCCAGAGCTTTGATTTCAACAAACTTACAATCAAACTAACCGGCTTGATGAGACGGACCTAAGCGGCTTGATGAGACGGACCTAAGGATATGAAAACTAGCCCAATCCAAGTCAAATCAAGCCCAGATCAATTTATTGAACCACACTTAGATGATTTTCGAACACATTTAGAAAATCAAAGGGTTGTCAAATATAACAAGTTTATACTCGAATCAAGCGACTCGACAAGACGAATTTAACGAGCCCAAGATCACTCAATTTTGATATCATGAAGGCACTCAAATGTCCAGTAAACGCTGTATGATCGAGGAAAGCTCTCCGGATCGTCCGATCGAAATGATTCATATTCCTACATTAATTGCACCTAGAACACTATATATAGAGTCTCATCCTTCTCATGACAGCGATGAACACCGTCAACCACTATTGACTTCCGACGACGACCGCCGACCTCCAACTACCACCGCCAACCATCGTCGACCACCGCCAACCTTCGTCGAAACCACTGAACATCGTCGACCTCCGCCAACAGTCATCAACCATCACTAACCACCAACCAGACGCCGTCAGTCAACGTTGTAATCTGAAAAATATAGTTGCCCTTTCCCGTATGTCGGACAAGAGATTTCTGTAATCATCAATCAATAATGGATTCCGTAACTGGGTCAAGCCCCGTGATTTTTCTTTACGGGTTTTCCACTTAAAATTTATGGAGTCATCACCACTTGTTTCTCTTTTATCTGTGTGTGTGTTGAACTTTCGTACAATGCTAAGACGATAGTCCGTTACTATACCGCCGTGAGTTTTCTAGCACGCATCAGTTTGACAGCGTCTATTGGAAATGAAGTCCTGTTCGACATTGTCTTCAACTCTAAGAAGTTGATCCTCTACTTCGTTTCCCAATGATGTATATCATCCAACTGGCTAAGGAACCTCCTTTACGTCTTGAAGACCTTCTCAGAAGCATTCTTTCAGGCTGGGGGGCAATCTTCACTAGGGCAACCTTTACTGTAGTCTTGAAAGGTCGTTCACATCAACGTCCCGAGCATGATTATAGTGAAGTTGTCTTCTCGCATCCTATTTAGACACAATATTTCACAACTTCTTCCAGGCTGGGGGGCAACTCTTCACTGCAGTCTTGAAAGTTTGTTCATGTCAACATCCTGGGCACTACTGTGGTGGGAGAAGTTTTCATATATTTTATTCAGATTACAAGTCTTCGAGAATTTTCATTGGCCGGGGGGCAATCTTCACTGCAAAAAACTCTTCCTCAGTGCCCTCATCATATTGGAGTTCCTCTTCAGCTAGACCAGAAAGCTGATCTCTTCAAGTCCCAGTACTTGTGTTGTTTTACAAGATTGTATGAAAAATACCCCCGCTAGGAGAGTCCGCTAAGGGAGTAAAAGATTCAAAAACAGCAACTAATAAGTTGTCAAATATTTTCTTGAGTATGACTGAAACCATATTTCCAAGAAAACATACGGTCTATTGCAACATTCACCCTAGTCTCAAGAATTGCAGACCATATTTTACACCTCATTTTGGGATTAATCAATCTCAAGGGGACTTGATTCGACCTCTTCCATTACAGGTTGCAGTAGGCAAACAAAATTCTTGGACGAATAGCCTCGGATGGGTCACAAATCCTTGGTGGATTTCCTTCGACCTCTTCCATAACAGGTTACAGTCCTCAAGCAAAAACTTCGATCAACAACCTAGGATAGGTCAACCATCCTCAATGGATTTCATATGACTATTCATTACGAGTTAATACCGTCGAGCATCTCTGGTTATACAACTCAAAACTGGTCTTACATCCTTAATGGATTTTTTCTTTCAACCATACCCCTGGAAGTTGATCTCAGGAGACAAGACTCGATGAAAAACTACAATGCTCCAAGAAGTCAAGCCTCAAAAGGCACAGATACACGAAAGACCTCAGAAGGCTATGAGCCTCAGTAGGTACTAGTTCAAGCTTCTATAAGACATATGTTCGAGAGAGCACAACCTCGAAATGCAAGAACCATGAAAGATACGCGATTCTTCATTCTAAAAAATGAGTGTTCTAACTTTAATTGCAAAATTTCATACGGTTAAAAAGCCACAATAACCTCATAAGCAACGTAAAAGACGTACAAAGAAATACATTATTATCATCTACAAATGTCACATTAAAAGACTACAATAATCAACATATACTTGTACAAGAGTTACAATAAATCTGCTCATCTCCAAGTAGAGTCACCACCGCCTCCCAAAAACTCCAATACTTCTGATGATCGTCAAGGGGTCTCCAGATATCACCACCACAAGCATGAAAATCTTTCTCTCAAAGTGCGATAGAAAAACTATAACATTTATTCATCACATTTGGAATGTGCAAGAGCGACACTGGAATCTCTTGCGGAATGCACAACATCAACGAGAAAGAAGTTCCTGTTGCTCACCTGCTACGCAGGTTGAGGACGACTTTCACTCTGCGCTGCAACTCAACATCACAACTCTGCGCCCTAACTCGACACTGCAACTCTGCACCATAGATCGATACCACAACTCTGCACCGTAACTCGACACAAAAACTCTGCATCGTAGCTTGATATCACAACTCTACACTGTGGCTCGGTACCACATCTCTACACCGTAACTCGACAGCGCAACTCTGTGCCGCAACTTGACACACCTCGACACCGCAACTCTGCGCCGCAACTCGGCATCGTAGATCGACACCACAACTCTGCACTGTAGCTCGACACTGTAACTCTGCATCGTAGCTCAGTATCACAACTCTGCTCCGTAGCTCGTTACCACAACTCGGCACCGTAACTTGGCACCACAACTTTGGGTCGGAACTTGGCACTGCAACTCTTCACCGCTGCGCAGAATGATTTTTTTCAGAGAAATCTTGAATCAGCTGAGGACTCCACTCTTATCTTCTTTCATGACATTGGACATCCAACGCATCGCGCCACTGCGATACTTTACCAGCACACCTTCGCGACACACTGCGCCAACACGTCGCTGTGCTGCAACGTGTCGCCTCGACGCACCATCCACAGTGTCGTGCTGCCGCATTGCGTTCCCCCACCGCGTCGCGTCGCGCAGCTGCAACGCCAAGCCGCTTCGCGTCGCGTCGCTTCGCCAGATAGCACCGCCGCATCTCTACCATCTTCTTCAGACCCATATTTATAGGTTTAAAAAATGTCTTGGCCAATAAATGCACATTAATATGAAAATTTAAAAAAAAAAATGCAAGCATTAAATGCTCATAAATAATAATAAATAAAAAATTTTTATATTTCAAAAAAAAGAGAGTCAAATTCTATTAATCTTATTTCGGAATTCAAATTCCTCTACAAAATCTTTAATCTCTTCAAATTCCTTATAAAAATATTATTTATTTTGTTTTAGACGAGATTTAAACCCGCTCTCTCTCACATGAAGCAAAACATGCTGACCAACTAAATTGGGTTCAGCTTTTTATTTATGTAAGGATAAAAATTATTCTTATACAAAGTATGATATATACATATACATAAATGCTCCAGATATTGATATTTTTGGACGTTAAAAATGATCTCGCCCGAAAAGACGGGGGCAACTGATACGCCACCAACAAATTTTCATCATCCAACACGAATCTCGAGACAATATTTTAATCAGAAAATATTAAAATCTTGATAAAAAGTCATTCAGAGCTTCGATTTCAGCAAACTTATAATTCGATTTCAGCAAACTTATAGTCAAACTGACCAACTTGATGAGACGAACCTAATGATATAAAAAATAGTCTGATCTGACTTAAATCACCGAGTCAAATCAAGCCCAGATCAAGTCATTGAACCACACTCAGATGATTTTCATACACATTTGGAAGTTTAAATGGTCGTCAAATGTGATAAGTTTATACTCGAAGCGAGCGACTTGACAAGACAAATCCAACGAGCCTAAGATTACTCAATTTTGACATAATTAAGACACTCAAATGTCTAGTAAATGATATATGATCGAGGGAAGCTCTCCGGATTGTTTGATCAAAATGATTCATATTCCTGCATTAATTGCACTCAGAATACTATAAATAGAGCCTCATCCCTCTCATGAGGGGGGCTGAAGTCTGGAGTGAGAGTCTGAGACATTGAGGAGAAGCTGTAGTTCAGCATCACCGCCAATCGTCGCCGAACACCA
>NW_018164654.1:653868-655395 GCF_001263595.1 Phalaenopsis equestris
GGGGGGGGGGGGGGGGGTGGGGGGGGGGCTGAAGTTGAGAAAGAGTGGTTCTGGCCTTGAGAAGAAGCTGCAGCTCAGCTTCACCACCGATCGCTGACGACTATCGCCGATTGCTAACAACCACCGCAGACTCCCGACAACCACAATCGACCACCGCCGACCTTTGTCGACCACAGACCTCTGTTGTCGACCACCGCCGACCGCCGTCAAACACCGCTGACTTTCGACAACCATCGCCGACCGTCGTCTACCTCTGGCAACTGTCATCAACCAGCACTAACAACCATCGATCACCATCAACTAGACACCATCAGTCGACATTGTAATCTGAAAAATATAGTTACTCTTTCTCGATTGTGGGACAATGAATTTTTGTAATTAACGATCAATAGTGGATTTCCGCAACTGGGTCAAGCCCCATGGTTTTACCCATTATGGGTTTTCCACGTAAAAATTTATAGAGTTATCACCATTTGTTTCTCTTTCATCTGTGTGTGTGTTGAACTTTCGTACAATGCTAATACGATAATCTGTTACTCTACTACCGCGAATTTTCTAGCACGCATCAAATATGAGTAGTAATTTTCTTAAATTTAATTGACTTCAATGCTACAAACATTTACAATCAATTAAATTATTAATTTAAAAAATTGAATAAAAATATTTTATATTACATTTAAAAATTATTTTAATATAAAGAATATGATTTAAAATCTTGTCCTAACCCTTAACATCCTACAACAACACGATCAGAATTGTCAAAACAACTCTTTTTTTGCACACAGCTCTTGTTCGACTTGCTAAGCAAAATAGTCGAACGCGAACACACCTTTTGTGTTCAAAATATAAACAAGTCGAACACGAATAATAATATTTTTTAACGAGCCTAACACGAGCTGAGCCCAGCTCATGTCCAGCCCTTTTACACGCATAATTCCAATTTAGCTGTAACTAAACAATTTATATAAAGCCTGTAAAGTTATTAAGTTACATTTGATTTAATTTGTACATTAAATTGTTTAATGGATAAAGAACTAATGGGGGATTTATATACATATCACAAATTCTTTTTTATTTACATATCTGCCACCAAAATCTTGATATTTACTCATATAGTCATATAATACTTAAACCTTTTAAGTCACATCAATACTTTAACCTAGCAGTATAAACAAACCGAACATGAATGAACAAACCTTGCGTTCGTATTCAGTTCGTTTGAAATTTAGTTTGTTTGAAATAAACTCGTGTTCGAAATTGTTTTTGAAGTCACTGTTCGTGTTTGTTTCTTAACGGACAAGCCGAACACGAGCTGTTCACGAACGACTAGCCAGTTTGACATCCATAATATTAATATATATAAATAATATATTATATTAATTATATAACTTATATTAGATAAATATATAATAGCTATAGTATATTACTATTTACTAATATAGTATATTAATATATTATTATTATTAATTTATTTTATATTATAATTTATAAAATTTAATTTTTTAAAATATCATAATTTTTTTATAT
>NW_018164654.1:655797-659075 GCF_001263595.1 Phalaenopsis equestris
TTTATTATATATTATAATTTATAAAATTTAATTTTTTAAAATATCATAAATTTTTTATATATAATTATTTTAAATTATTTTATATTTCGAACAATAATGATTCGAACACGAACAAACACATCACTGTTCATGTTTGGTTCGTGTAACTGACCGAACGAAAAAAAACATATTCATGTTTGTCTCGTTCACTTATCGAACGAATCGAATACGAACTCATTGAGGAACCGAACTGATCGCGAACAACTAGCTTTTTTGACAGCCCTAGTTTAACCAATACGAACTTCTTCTGCAAATAGTTTAATGTCATTTGCACCTTAAAATAGTATCAAAATATGAATATTAAATGTTAGATATTATATATGTAAAAATCCCCCCCCATCCATCATAATATTTGCGAAATATATTATAATCAGCATTTTTTAGTTATAATTATAATGTAAATATCATAAGATAATTACTCAATAAATATTCATGTTTGAATTAAAATACATAGCATTTAAAAGGCTTTCACAGCCATTTTTCAGAATTTGCATGGCATTACAAATCTATCTATTCTTTTCTGAATTTATTTAAAAAAATATTAAATAAATAAAATTTTGTTGCTATACAAATTCAACAATTAAGGGTGCATTTGGGACAGTTTGTGCGTTTCAGGATAAACATCTTATCCTGAAACGCGGGCCGCGGGTAGACCGCAGAGTTCGACCCGCAGCCTACGTTTAGTGTAAAAATAGAATTGCGTTTTCAGATAAGCGTGCAAAACGCACGAACTAAATAGTACCGTGACATTTTAAAAAAGGCTCTCGCACTTATAAGCTGCCCCAAAGAGGTCCTATGATAAAAGATCAACCCGTTGCAGCTTTAAATTTTACTTTTACAACCTATAAATCTTATTGCCATGTGGCATACAAATGTAGTTTCCAGTGTCCTAAAATGTAATTACGAAATTTTCAACGAATTCAAATTTAAAATCTAGGGAGTAAGAGAATAAATTAGTAATTGCGCATGTACTTGGCACGTGTTCAGTGTACGAAGACATGGTTTGTCTCGTATAAATATCTTAATTATTTTAAAGGAAGAAATGCCTTTCATTTAATCCCTTAATTCATTTAAAAAAAACGTCCTTCCGAAGCGGGCAACGGGATTTCAATTCCGATGACCGACAGCTTCTTACGGGCAAACCTCACACCAAAAATAGTGCCGACAGACCATTAATTTTTATTTAATGTCTAAATTCATAAAAGATGAAAAGAATGAATTACTTACAATGAGTTTTAATGAATTTTTAATAAATATTTGGTTAGAAAAAGAGTTGTTTGATCAAAGTATTCTGCCATCGATAAATAACAAAAGAAGTCGAGAATGATTACTCTACTTCTTTAAATTCCCACGGTAGTCAATATTTTGTTTGAGTTATGAATAAAATTTTGATGATATATTGTTATTGTTGTGTTCTTTTTTGTTTGTGAATCACACCCAAAGAATGAGCGCAAAGAATTAGAGAGAAAGAAAGTGGGAGAGAGTAGTGAAAGAGAGAGAGAACATTGGATGGCCGAGTTAAGTTTTTTATGAGCAAGACTTCAATAATCACATGTGTGTGTTGGTTCCAAAATTCAGATCTTGTTTTACATTTAATGCCCTAATTTTATAAGCTTTGGCTTCTCTGAAAAGACCAAAATAGGCCTTCATTATGCATAGACTTCAAGGAATGTGTGGTTATTTCTTTTGTCATATCATCATTAAATTAGGATCTTGTGATAAGATGTCCTTTTCAAAGTCAACTAGACACCTAAAAGTGACGATGATATCTTATTCTTAGTTACATTTCTTTCAATAATGAGTGCTTGGACTTGAGGACTTGAGTACTTGATCCTGACTAGTCGGCTCTAAGTATTCAATCTTGAGTACTTACCAGCCTATGCTCGACCATCTGACACCATAGGTTCGCCATATTGGTTACTCATTTTTAGGTTTGTCTTCTGATGGACTTGAGGTCAAGATTGTACTGAGCTTTGTATTTTGCAGATTTGGGTAGCTGCTTCTAGTTATGCATATTTAATTTCTCAATTATTTTTTCTTATAGAAAATCTTGTTGTGATAAGAATAAGAGAATTAATATACAACTATTGACCACCAAGTTATTTTAAATAATACATAGATATGAACACTCCCTTGAATTCCAGATATTGACTTTATAAATACTGCAATGAGACATCCTTTGAGTTTGTTTGTGTTCAACACCTTTAATTGCATCTTAAATTTAGTCACCTATTGTTCACATAATTTTTTGTGGTGGATCCTAGTCATTCGAGAACATACATCTCAAATAAGGAACTGTTGTAGGACATGTTTGCTAAGTAATGAGCGGTCGACTAGAGGGGGTGCAATATGCCAAAAAAATGGTGGAAGGAAGGTCCACCCTCTAACCAAGGAGAGGCATCGAGGGTGACTGCTAGAGTGGTCAACCAGAAAGTGGATTCAGATGCAGGGATCCAACCAATGAACTACTTCTAAAGGCAAATGTTTTGGCTTTTGCGATCGCACTCATCCATGAGGAGGCGATTATATGAGAACACACTCCTAAAATATTGAAGGTTTTAGCTTAATTAAAATCAACTTTTTTGTTTAGAATGTAATTGTTTTGTCCATATTAGGATAAGACATGCTTTGCTTTTACTTCCCTGCTTTTTGACCGACCTTTTTTTGTAAATCAACAATTACAAGAATTTGATGATGCTACTAGAAGATTTAAATTCCAGCAACGATGCCAAAAACTTGACTGCGACTTTATATATATATGTTTGATTTAATAGAGATGTATAGATATAATATTCAATAATGTTAAAGTGGAATTTGTCAATGCAAGTATACGTATCGCTCAAGTAATATAGGGCTTTAATGGAGTCCTAGATATCGATCCCTCAGGGATAAATAGAATACTATGGACTAAAATTTAATAAAAAATAATACTTCAACTACAACGACGTTCAAATTACTTATCTGTCACTAATTGGCAATTGAAGTGAGTAGATAATTTCGGTAATAACTAATTATAGAAAATAACATTTAATTGTGATATTCAATATATAAGAAAACATCCTTCTCCTTGCCAATAAATTATAGTGAATGGATAAAATGAATTAGTTCAATTGATATTGTGCCAAATAGGAGCATACTTATTCTTCACCCTTTGGTCCAAGCATAAAGAACATTGACTAATCCTATGCTTGGTTACTGATTCTGCGGTTAGGCTGGGAGGATACCGGCTCCCACTTCGA
>NW_018164654.1:659559-661087 GCF_001263595.1 Phalaenopsis equestris
TTATACGCTCTAGCAAGCTTTCTACGCACTAATGGATCCTTTCTAACCTCTAGGACTCCAAAAGTCTCTCCATTTTCGGCCAAAATGTTCTCTTTAAAGATATGGATGAGTTTTCCCAAGAATTGCTTACGCACCCCTCCAAAATCCAGCCTTATCCATTGTACATGCAGATAACCGTCGATCCCGCCGTCGGCGCCCTAGTGCAATTCTCCACATTTTGGTCCTTTTTGTTCCAAATTCGCTCCTTTTTGCATCTTTTTGCTCCATTGACCCTAATTCATTATTCTTGCAACAAAACATCAAAAATACCTTTCTTTAAAGTGCAATATCATTAAAAACAGTATAAAAGAGGTATGAAGATCTCAACATATTTTCCTTTGGTCACTTTTCTTGAAGAATGATTTACTAGTGAACTTCATTGCTCCGACCAATATGTTGAGATGGCTTGCTAGTTAAATCTGAATGTGTCATCGGAAGCCCCTATCAAGGGAGATAAGTAAGTGACCAAGGGTGTTGACCACCAGCTCTACAACGCGAATCCTCTAGTTGTAGTGGCTGATCAAGCCCCTATCTGGAGAGAGAAGTAGATTGAAGAGCTTCATGAGATGACATTCGGCCTCCTCTCTAATGAGGTCAAAAACATGCCACTATACCCTTTTGTTGTTGAATTTACTGAGGAAGTGGCTGATCAAGCAAAGTCGTAGGGTAATCTAGGGCGAGAGGTTGCTGCTATTAAATAGATGGTCATCAAGCTGTAGAAGGAGCAGGAGGACATGGGGGATAAGCATATGGTGTTCCAGAATTAGTCTAAGTATAGCCGTCTGAATAAGTTCAAGGCTAGACCATAATTTTTATTGTGGAGGCTTATTCGACTGGGCCATCTCTTGATCAAGATCCTTCTGGACCCCAACGTATATTCCTTAAATCTTTCCTAATTCAGTATATATGTTTGCTTTCAAACTCTTTGTAATAATTTATGATGCTTTCATGGCATAAACTCTTATTTTATCATTTTGAGTTTTGTGATAATTTATAATGCTTTATTTGCATAAAATCTTATTTTTTTGAATTTAAGTTATGTTTTTATAAAACATGACTCTTTGTATCTAATGTCCTATATTTTACTTTTTTACTCTCCTAAGACTATATATTTTTTTCTTATGAAAAAAGATCCCATTATGGTTATTTTGATCCATTTGCAGTTTTGTCCAGGATTTCTCTCAATGCATCTCGCTTCATGCTTCAACCTCATGGCATCTTTATGTTTGGTTGTTCTGATTGATTCATAAAAAAATTGCATGTCTTTGATTCTTCTGTCTAATTGAGAGCGGCAGAGAAGGACAAAGGGATCACCTTGTCCGACATCGAGTTAGTTGTCTATTGAGATTAATTCAGAGTCAAGTTGTGGTTGCCTCTTTATGAGGACTTGTTGATATCATCAGCTTCATTGGGTCGTTCTAGCCCAAGTGATGCTAAATTCATTCACTACCATTATGAATGTGGTGGTAAATCTAAGATAAATGAAGAT
>NW_018164654.1:661187-675586 GCF_001263595.1 Phalaenopsis equestris
TTTTATTTATATTTATAATATTTTGATGTGATAAATTTATGTTCAAAAAGAAATTTTTGCATTTTTATTTTAAGTTTCACTCTTAGCGCCTGAGTGGATGCAATGCTCAACGTTAATCTAAAGAAAAATGAAATGTAAATTGCTCCAAATAAAAAAAAAATTAAAATAAAGGTCTTAGGATTTTTATATATTAAAAATTTAATATTGTGAAAAGGAGAAAAATTGCGCAAAGAAAATAAATAAATAAATAAACCAAGTTTTTTAAAATATTAATACACAACCATTGACTTTAATTTATTAGCCTAAAATTTTAATTTACAGTGTTAACTTCAAGCAAATGAGTTACCTATAAGATATTCAGTAATTATTTGATGATAATAAGAAAATTATATATGTATACACTAGAACTATCGACATGAATCTCAAAAAAAAAACAATGAACGACCAGGAGTTAAAAGCTTCCCTCTGAGGTAAGCGATCGATCGATAATTTAACGCAAAGCATGAGAAACCGCGTTTCTAAAACCGGGATAGGTCAAAGATCTGGAGATGTTTTCCCGCTCGATAGCGATAAGATTTGCCATAGTGAGGTGCAAATCATCCCGACAGCGAGTCTCATCAGATATCTCGCATATGTAACGAATAAATCTGCACAAGACCTTGCGAAAGAGAATATCCAGCCGAGGCGATGAATCGACTAGGCAGACAAAGACACAAGCTATGTAAGACTTGAGCCAAATGTCAGACGAGCCACGACTCACCTGACGAAACAAATCGACCCGTCAACCGACCGATTGACTAGGGCGCAGGCGAGAACCTTCGACCACGGCTAATCGACAAACCCACTTTTCACCATGACAATCGAGAATACTCTATCGGATGCCTCAGTCTACCAACACAAAACAATGTCGCCACTCAGTCGGTCGTCTCAACCTGCCAGAGTCAAGCAAGTCAACCGGTCAATTATCGTCATTTTATACTTCACACTATAACATAGATATGATAAAAAGTCCATATAATTAATCAAAGCATTAATTATATTAAGAACGGTTTCCATAATCGTTCTCTCATTTCTATAATTGTACAAAACACATTTCTATAAATAAGAGACAAAAGAACGAGCAAAGAGGAGGCATGCCATTTGGGCTCTCCCCTGGCTCCCTGGACAGTAATGTCTTGACTCATTCTACTTTTTTTTCTCTCCTTCACTCGACTCTAACTCTGAACATTTATTCACAAAGAAACAATCTAGGATTCAACACTGCAATTTTATTTATGACATGCAAGCTTAAATATCCACGGAACAGGGCGAGAATCAAAGTCATATTTTTACGCAAAAATTTAACATATATATAGAAAATATGAATTTCATAGATGTTATCTTCATTCTCATGTGAAACTCATAAAAAGCAAAACAAAATCACTGGGTTTGAACCAATTAGAATGGTTTAATTCGTACATTGAAGATTACTTGAACGATTTGAGTACAAATAATGTGCAATGGAATTCTGTACATAAGATAGACTATATCCTGAAACTCAAGTCTGAACCCCTGTACATTGATTTATGGTGATGCTGACTATACCATATTATTGGCTAGACGTTATAATGATTGACAGTACATATTAGTCTAAGTAGGCAGGCTACCGACTTTGCTAATGACAATATTTGGTTTGCCGAGCTATCATGTATCTCCATGATCGAGCTGTAGATTAGTGAACATGCATTCATAATTTTGGTCTTGCTTATTCTAAGTAAAGCTTAACTTTAAGATGATTAACTTATCTTTTCTAACAAGTGTTCTTTGTCTCTCTTACCAGCTTCAGAGAAGTCCAAGTCTGAAAAGAGTTTATAAGATAGCATGTTGCTCAAAGAAGTAGTTGCAGAAACAATTTGGACTGGAACTTGTTAGAGATCCAGCTATAATATTGATGGAGATTCATTTATGTATGTGACTCGACT
Source organism: Phalaenopsis equestris (assembly GCF_001263595.1). Classification (NCBI taxonomy): domain Eukaryota; kingdom Viridiplantae; phylum Streptophyta; class Magnoliopsida; order Asparagales; family Orchidaceae; genus Phalaenopsis; species Phalaenopsis equestris. The sequence continues at coordinate 663,149 of NW_018164654.1, forward strand.
ATGATTCGATCCAAATTTGGTTGAAAAAAAATTAGATTTGGGTTGCCAGAATGTTTTTTGAGTTCGATTTGGGTCAAACATGATTTTTTTTTTCTTTTTTTTCTTGGGTTGGGCTTGAGTTGATACAAATAACCTGAAATTGATCGAATTATTATTCATGTTTGGGTTAGACGCGTTCGAGTTGGATTAATTAGAATAATTAGTTCATGTTTGAATTAATTAGTTCTTGTTGATTCAAAGATTGTGTGATTCTTATGATTATAAGGGTTAAGAATCAGGCAATATGCTTTTGACCCATTAATAAAAGGATTAAGGTTTTCGATTGATGTTTGATTTTCGTTTTATGTTTTCTCTTTTATGCTCTTGATATAGAGTGAAAATACATGCAAAGGGTCGCCTTTTGGTTAATGGTGGATTATGGTTTTCCATTTGCTCAATCACCTTACCTTGGGTTAATTTTGGATTGTGGTACTGATGTGGTGGATGTGGAGTTGGATGTGTTTTTCTTGAAGGATATACAGTTGGTGGCGTAGGGTATTTGGTGTGTGGTTGTAGAGGTGGAGGTGGTGGTATAGGGAGGTTAGTGTGTGGATTTGGATGTGTGGGTGAGGTGGTGGTGGTTAGTGTGATGCTTTTTGTTTGAAGTTCATCTGAGCTCGGCATTACATGGGTTAAAGACAACTAAGAACCACTTTTTATAAGTTATGTTGTTTTATTATAGTGACAGATTCGTTGGTTTATATGTTAAGTTCTTTGAGACTTCACAACTGCACAAAACATTAATTAATTCCTTATGTTATTAATTTTTAGTTGTGTTATATCTAATGGTATGTTTTTAAGCCTTCAGGAGAGATGAGCTTAAGGATTTCTAATACCTCTAGATGATTACACTGTTACTGTGGACAACAATGTTCCCTACTTACTTCTCGGCAACCACATAACTATGAGAGACAGTTTTACAAATGCCCAAGGAGAATCACAGAAAATTGTGACTATTTTAGGTTGGTAGATGGGCCGGAAAATTCCACCACCGAGAGTGATTGTGTATGGAGAGTTTCCTTAGAGAATGACTTATCTCGTGAAATACACTGCCTGCATTTTAAAAATAATGTTGTCATATTATTAATTATTATTTTAAGTCATTTTCTTAATTTTGGTAGTCATGCTACTCATTGTTTAGTGACGTGTTTATTTTTATTTTGTAATGTGTTGCACTGGATATTTACTTTCAAGTTTGGAATATACTGGCATGAACTGTTCTGTTGTAAACACCATTGCAATACATAGGCAGAAAGGTCATTTGTCTATAAACAATTGTAGCACTGTTATTTTCAAATGATTAAAAATAAACAAAATACCAGCTTATCCACAGCAGCTTCCGCACAACAGCTTATTGCCACAACTTTTGCGTAGCAGCTTATTAAGAAGTCGCAACTGCCCCAAACAGACCCTTGATCTCACTCACTTATCTTCATACAAGTTTAGAAGTCAAAGGTTAGAAAGTTGGACTAAAATTTAAATTTATTAGGTCACTAATTTATTAAATCTATTGTAAACTATTGGTGATTGTGTACTATTTGGCACGATTTAATGAATCCCTACAAAATTCTTCAAAAACTTCTTCAATTATGAATATATTGATTGCAATCAAATTCATCAGCAAATTTTTATCAAGTATGGATCGTGAAGCATATCTTATAATGAATCTCTTAGATTGAAATTCAAGAACATTTAAGCCATGATTTCAGCAAGTTTTTAGTCACATGGACTATATCGACAAGAAGAACCCACTTATATCAAAATTGGTTGACTCTGAATTTATTCAAGCCTAGATTAAGTTCTTGAAGCACAATTGAAGGTTTGGGACCATATTTTAGATGTCAAATGAACTCTAAATTTTACATATTTATAATTCAATCGAGCATTTTGACAAGATGAATCAAACCAACACAATATTGCTAAATTTTGAATTCATTAAGAAATTTAAATCATTAAACAATCATATATGATTAATGGGGATCAATAGGGATGATATGATTGGGTGGTTAGAGAAATTATGAGCCAAAATACTAAAATATAGCTACGTAAAAGGTTGTAAATAGGTCTCATCTCTTCACTTGAGGAAAGTGAAGATATAAAGAGGAATTATAGAGTATATTTGGAGAGAATGCCATGTGATTACCACTGGCTTTTGTAACTGTTGACCACCATCGACCATTGCCCTTTGACCACAGTCGACCATCGTGAGTCGTCACCACCCGCTGTCGTGAACCACTGGTAGCAGGTGACCTCTGCTTGCAACTGTTTTATTCCAAATATAGTTGTGGCATCTAACACATATATTGAAGACCGAATGATAACCACTGGCTTCCTTAACTATCGACAATCTCCAACCACCACCATCGACATCATCAACAATTGTGGCCTTCACTACTTGCCCTCAACGATAACCCCTATTTGCAACAGTTGTATTTCAAATGCGACTATTGTGTTTAATACTTATATTGAAGACTCGACGATAACTAATGACTTCCGTAGTAGATGATCACTGTTGAACATCATTCTTTTGCTACCGTCAACCACCGCCAATTGTCATAACCGACCATCAACACCGCCGAACACCCTTGTTTGCCACCATTGTATTTTAAATATGGCTATTTTTGTGTCTAACACGTGTATTGAAAACTCTATAATAAATATCATACTCTGTAACCGCCTACCTCCATTGACTATCACTTATCGGCCACCAGATACCACCGCTACCCATCACCGCATATCACTACTGACCAACGACCTCCGACATTAATCTAGTGATTGATAGCTGGTGCTCGACAGCTGATACTTAGTAATTAGTGCAACTTGTGTTAAATAGTTGGTACTTGACAGTAGGGCTTCTAGTGAGTGGTCATTTTGTAAGGGGCCCACCAGGACATGTTATACTCCCTCAAGTGTTGGACAATCGTTTCTTTATATGTTGAACTGTCAAAGAAAGCTCCTCATCCGTGAACAACTCATATTCGACTCATTAACTAGCTCGTTTTCAATTCATTCGTTAGGCAAGTGAGTCGAAACACTAACAATTTTTTTGAACTCAATTTATGGACAAATTGAACACGAACAAATGTTCGTTCATTTGTGTTCGGTTCAAAATAATTAAATGATTTAAATAATAATATTTATTTATATTATTTTTATATTATATAAATCAAGTACGAGCTCAAATCAAACACGAGCTTAAACAATGTCTCATATTTAAAATTATTCGGCTACATTAGAGCAAAAAAAAAGAGTTAATTTGAATAAACAAATTTAAATCAAACCCAATCCGGCTATTCAAGAGAAAATTTTATCACAACCCCATATCAAACAAAAAAAAATATAAAAAAAAATTAAACAAGCTGAACACAAAAAAAACTTCGGACTCATTTAAGCTCATCTCTTACACCCTAATCTTCTACATTATCTTACATATTTTAAGAAAAAATTGAATTACAATAAATTCAAATATTAAAGAACATATACATTCTTAAAGACAAAAATGATTATAAATCATACAAAGGGTAAAATATTACGGCGTCACGTGTCTGAATGACGGTTCAGATGCAACCACGCATTGAATTGCACGATGGCTCATTCAGATCTACGTCCAGACATATATGATACATAGAAAGAGTAAATAAAATATTATGTTGGACGTCCGCACGGACGGCCAACTACCGGCGGCCACGTCGCTCGCCAATGACGTGTATAGCGATTTAGCCGTTAGTGATTGGCCGTCTGGACGAAATATTTCTTCACAAAGAACATCAATCCTAACCAATTAAGATGTGAACTCCTAGGAACCCATCATCCCCTCCCCCCTTCTTCCACCTCCATCATCCTCAACTCGCAACGGCTTGTACACATAAAACCTCGCACAGAGAACATAATACCCCAAATTCAGCACCTGCAAACCCGTTATAATCCAATACAAATACTCCAATCTCCCCTTGTTCAAATCATCCACCAACCAATCCGTATACCGATGCACCGCCCCCACCAACACCGTGCTCCCATAGCTCCCCGCCGATATCGACAGCCAAAACAAAGCCGCCGCCGTGCTCCTCATGCTCTCCGGCGACTGATCGTAAAAGAACTCCAAATGTCCGATCGATGTGAACGCTTCCGACGCCCCGAATAACCCGTACTGCGGCACCAGCCAGAACACGCTTATAGGATCCGCCGATTTCCGGCGCCGATGAAGCTCGACGAAGCCGGCGATGAGGGTGGCCGATGCGGAGATGGCGAATCCGATGCCCATGCGGAGGAGGAATGAGATCCCGCGGGGGAGGCCGGTGAATCGGCGGGCTAAGGGGACGAGGAGGCGGTCGTAGAGGGAGATGGTGAGGAGCATGGAGAGCATGGTGAAGAGGGTCATGGAGCCGGGAGGGATTTGGAAGGAGGAGGAAGGGGAGATTCGGCGGTTCATCGTGCGGGCTTGTTGGAGGGAGAAGGTGTTCTGTTGGGCGGCGGCGGTGATGGCGAGGATTCCGGCGGCCCAAATTGGGGCCATGCGGATTAGGGATTTGAGTTCTTCGACTCGGTGGACTGTGCTGAGATGCCAGAGATTGGGATGGCTGTAGGTGTTGGGGGTTAGCTTGTCTTGTTCGGTGAGGATGGCAGCTTTGTCCAGGAATCTGCAGGTAATTGCTTCGATCATTAGCTAGCTGTTAGTGGGGGGGAAAAGTGCTCAGAAAAATTTTATAATTTTGTGGTATTTATGTAAATTTTTCAATAAATTACGATTTATTTTATTTTGAAGAATTTACATAAACATATATAAAATATGTATATTTAAGTGTCTTAATGAAATTAGGTTTGAAGACAATTTTATTTTCAAAAAGTGGTGTAGAACTTCAAACTAGTTTGTGTAATTGATTTGGTTCCATTTGTAAAAGCATTTCTAGTGTCATTGGGCATATATCATTGCAATATTTGTTTTTATGATACATTTACTGAAAATATAATTTGGACAATCTCTTCTTATATTTATGTTAAGGGTAAACTTTTAAACTTATTTTAAGATGAGTGCAATAAAAATTTCCTAGTCATGGAGATTTGATTCACCTCAAACTATTTTATAGAGTTTTAAAGCTAATTAAGATTTCAATTAGAATAATGAGAGCAGTGTTGTTTATCAAAAAAATTTTATCATCAAGCATGAATCTCGAAGCATTTTGAGTTAGTAACATTCTAAATTCAAATTCAAAATCATTTGAGCACTGATTTTAATAAATTTATAGTCAAACTAAGTATATTGACAAGATGAATCCAATGACACTGAAAGTGATTGGTTCCGAGTTCGAAATAGCCCAGTTCAAACACTTAGTGATTTTGGCACATATGTTTGAAGACTAAATGATTTGTATGGTTATGGTCAAATCGAGTGTCTCGACGAGAGGAATCCAACGAGCCCAAAATCATTTAATTATGATATCATTAAAGTACTGAAACGTTAAAAATATAAAATGTAATCAAGATATTTAAACCATCTAATGGAGTGTTTTGAGACATTGGTTATATTTACCAAAATGCACATCTCAAAAACTACTAACAAGCCTCATTCTTTAGTTGAAAGAGGTTGAAGAGAGAAGAGAGTGGGATGAGTATTAAAATTTAACACTTGAAGTCACGATGGTTGTCGACAACCACTGAAGATCATTGTCGACCACCACCATTAATTTGATACAACCAATTACAACCATTATAACAACTAACTATAGCTTGTTAAGCCAACTGCTGCTACTGTAACCTCCAACAACATCTTATCATCCCATTTTCCATTATACATGAGAAGAGTTAGCATATTTACATTCAATTTTCTAGTGCTTTTTTACTTTAACGGGTTCGGGCACTACGGTGTTTTTCAATTTTAGGGTTTTTCCATGTAAAAATTCATGGTGTCTCCTTTCACAATTTTTTTATTTTGTGTGCTAGATCTTTGTGTGACGCTGAGACGATAAATTATTACACTACCACAATGAATTTTCTAGTACGCAATAGTTTGGCGTCATCTACAGAAAGCAAAATCTTATCCTTATAAAAGTGTGAGCACTCTTTCAATGGCTAAGAAGCACTGTACTTGAAACAGTGAAACCTCTTGCTTTCATACCAACCATTTCAGGAAACAATCTCGTAGTCAAAATGACAAGCCTCTACATATTTTCCTCGATGGGCATTGTCTTGTTGGTGAAGATGTCTCTTCTTTTCCCCTAGAAGACTGAATGCAAAGAATGAAATAATCTCAAAATGAGATTCTTCAACTTCTATGTGAAGCTCAACAACCATTATTAGCACAAATGGGTGAGGTTCTTTTATCCCAAGTTCAGTCACCAATTAGGAACATCTAAACAGAGAACGCACCTTCAACAATCCCCTCTCGTACATGAGTTCTTCCTCAATAAAGAAACTTACTTTATGAATATTTCTAGTTTCACATATTTATCTCATACAACCAGACAAAATTGTCATCCACCAACACACTTAGAGAACTTAGCGCGACCCTATCATGTAATTCATGATGAACTAAAAATTATTGTTCAAGAAGAATTCTCTTTAAGAGTAGAAATCATTTTCTTACTCATCTTAGTTCCCAAGTGTCATCGCCTTTGGCTAATATAGTCATCCAACACCTATTCTAGTCCAGTTCAACCTTCCAAATATAGACACTTATGACGAGGTATTAAACTCATATGAAAACATTGACCATTATAGAAACATCATCCATATATAACGGGCATTAATTCACCCTTCTATCATGTTTTTCTTATCAACCTCAAAGGTTAGGCGAGTGCTTAGTTCTATTCACTCCCGAGAGACTATTCATAGCTTTGATCAACTTATCAAACTCTTTGTGCAATAATTTATAGCAAAATAGAGGATTAAAAAACTCCTTTAATTTTTCTAAAATTTGTCAAAATGAGATTCATTTAAGGAGAGTCATTTATGGCTCATCAAATTCTAAGAATGGATCCAGAGTTATTAAGGAGCGTCTTTCTAGGCAGATGTCTTAGGCCCTTCTACTCATCATTAATGTATTAACTAGTTCACTCATATACTGACCTCATTCATTGCACTTAGTCTCAAATCACTGCTAATGAAGTTATAAATACCATTCGAAGACAATTTGAACAATCTTTTGGCAAACACAAACACACTCTTGTAGAAATTATATAAATCTCTTAAAGAAGGAAACAAGAAAAGTCAATATATGAAAAAAAAAATTTCAATCAAAATTAATATGAGACATCAAATAATATTCCACCGAACATATTCAAAAATGATATTTTAACAGAGATTCAAAATTTTAAATACCTTAAGTAGTCAAGGCAACTAAAAAATCAAAACGGTTGGACAAATCTCAATATTATCATTCTCACCGTTCAAAATGGTATTCAATTGAAAGATACATCCACTTAATATAGGAAATCGATCGTTGATATGCTAATATCACCTGGTTCATTACTTATAAGAATAATGCAGAGAAGATTAGAAGAGTCATGAAAAAGAATTTATTAGAATAACTTAACAAAGAGTACAACTATAACATATTCTTATCTCTTTAGAAAATTATTTGCTCTCATATGTTGAAGGATCTTATCATGGAAATTTCTAACTTTATTTCTTATAAGAATTTTTCTTTTGTTTTTGTTATTAGATGCAAGTATATATCATTCAAGTAACTTTTTTTATTATCAATGAACATCTTTTATAAATAATATTATTTATTATAATACTCATTGAGGAAATGTGACAGACACAGTCGCCATGTATACCTCTGAAAGACATACTCATCAGATAATCTCGATAGGAAACAAGTAGTGGACACATTCCTTACTAGAAAGACTCATTGAGGGTAGGTAGACGACACAATCCACGTATATAATATGTTTATAAGATAGTCTTGATAGAAAGCTAGTAATAGACACAATCATTTGTAGAAAATCCCATTGAGGGCAAGTGGCGGACACAATATCCACTTATATCTTTGGAATACATGCACATGAGGTAATCTTGATGGGAAGCTAATAGTGAATACAATTCTCACTAGAAAGATCTCTTAAGGATAAATGGCAGACAAGATTTCCACTCATACCCCTGCAAGACACGTCTCTGAGGTAGCCTCGATGGGAAGCTAGTAGTGCACATGGTTCTCACCAAAAAAACTTTATGAGAGTAAGTGGTTGATAGGATATACGCACAAAAATCTCATAATGTTAGAAGTCTTAGAAGTTACATGTAAGTTAAAAAATTTAGAAGGCTATAAGTCTAAGAAGATAAATGTATACTAAAAAAATCTCAAAAAACTATAAGCCACGTAAGGTACATGTATTCTATAAAAATCTCGGAAGGTTATAAGTCTTAGATGAAACAAATACATTCAAAAATCTCAAAAAACTATAAAAATAAAAAAGTATTAGTATATTTTAAAATCTTAAAAGGCAGCAACCTAAAAAGATACATAATATTTATTCATATAAATAACATGTGTTAACTTCATTCGAATGTATTTACTTATTCAAGAGCCTAAATAATCATCTAAAAATAATTTTTAAAATCTTCTATGACCTTCAAAGTTCTCTTTAACTTTCATCGGATCATTTTTCTCTCAATGAAGGTTATAACAAAAAAGAAAAATATGTCTCAACTATAGTCCATTTTAATGGCATCAAATCCAACATCTATAACTTTAAACAAAAAGCTTCTACTTTCTCAAAGCTATTGATATCACAGATATGAGTAGTATGAAGTTGAAGATCAAATAGGTACAAAGGAGACAATATGATTAACTCAATTTTCAAAAAAATAACAAAATTTTGTCATTATGGGTCTTGATTACCTTATTTATGAAGAATGGTAGCCTAAAAATAATCAAACAATTGTTTGAGTTTGAGTAGACAATAGTTGTCTGAATTTGGATAGATCATAATTGCTCTAATTTATGTAGGCAACAACTGTCTCAATTTACATAGGCAATAAATTTAGATGTGTAACAATCGTCTCATTATGGGTAAGCAACAATAGCCTCAAGAAATTAGGCAACCGCTACAATAAGCAAGGCAACTAGAGCCTTTACAGGAGATATGTGGCTTCTGTCATTCTCGAGAGGAATATTTATAGTTGAGATTTAGGAAAAAGGGAGAAAAATTTTCAAAGTTTGAAGGTCAGCTCCGCTAACAAAGCTACGAGCTTGCAAGTGCGCACTACTGTGCAGGAACGATTTGTGAATCGTTCCGCCCGTGCACAAATGTCGGCACCCACACCTGCGTGCACCGACGAGCACGTCAGTGCACATGCGCAATTGCGCGGCCACCGATGCATTCGTGCACTCCCCACGCAACTCACTATGCCTCAGCTAGAGCTCAGACTATCCTGCGAGCCCATCTACTTTCTCAAGCACACTTTTGTGCTCAGTTTTTCACACACACTTATATGTGCACCCGAGCATACATGCACATGCGCTTAGACGCCAACTGCTGCCAACAGTGACAACAACAATTTGACTAAGCATTTTTCTAAAAGTGCTTATTTTGCTTTCTTTTTTTTTTATTTTTGCATTCCTACTCAATTTTTGCATTTTCAGAAAATGAAAAATCTATCAGTAAATTTAGATAATTTGAAATGCCATAGCTTTTGTTACAGTCAACCTACAGATTTTTATAATGTCTAAAACTATAATGGAGACTTACCGATAATTAGTATTTTTGAACGGCATAAGCTTTGACATTCAAAAATAGGGGCAATTGTTGTGTCATCAATAAATTTTAATCATTAAGCTTGAAAATTGAAGCATTTAGAGCAAAAAAAAAACATTCCAATTCAAATTCAAGATCAAATTCAAGATCATGTGGGCCCCAATTTAATCAAATTTATAGTCAAATTGAGCATCTTTCAAGCCAAAGCAAATGACATTGAAAGTGGTCCAATTCAACTTCAAAACAGCCTAGGTTGAACATTTAAATGTTTTGATGCATCAATTGATAGGTCAAACAATATTAAAATTTGGCATTCTTATAGTCAAAACGAGCGTCTTGACAATAAAAATCCAACGAGCCCAGGAACATACAATTTTATTGTCGTTAAGCACTTGAATATTAAAAAAATTACCTATAATCAAGGGAATTAAAGAGGCGGTTCAGTGGAATGTTTTGGGAGACTAGAAAATTTTATCAAAATGCCCCTCTCAATAATTATAATTAGCTCACATCCTTCGCTTGAAGGGGGCAGGAAGAGAGAAGAAAGTCAGATAAGTACTACAACTTAACTCTTGGAGTAACTGCAGCTGTCTCCAACCACCAAAGTTCATCGCCAGCCACCAAAAGTCGTCGTCGAACACCACAAATAATTCATTGCAACCAATCACAACATATTTGTCATTAAGTTTAGTGCACCCTTTCCCAACAATGATTAGGATATTTTTTTGAATTTTGAGTGAATTTAACCTCAAACACACATACATTATATTCACTTTGAACCCAAGATCTTTTTGTTGACAACAAAACTCTCAATCACTATGCCAAGGGAGATTACATATGAGTTAATTTCAATCTCACGGACGACTCTTCAGACCCAGTTTAAAGAGTTTGTAGAGTTTGCAGACTAATTTGACACTTTTATAAATATTGAGATTAAAATAAAAACATATGGATAATCACGAGACTATTTCGACACTTTACTTGATAAACCAATTATTGCTCAGTGATTGTGAGCCCTAGCATAAGATAGAGATAAAAACTTACACACATTAATTATAAATTATTCAGTAATTATTATTAAATTAGCTTAAAGTTTTAAAAACCACAAATAAAAAAAATTATTAGACTACCCAAATTCAAGCTGGAAGATAAGTGTGCTTGTCACCATGGATGAGATTCCATAGGTTCAGTCCTGGGCACGTCAGCCTCCATAGACGGTCAAATTGTGCAGTAGGAAGCGTGACAACGTGTTACTATACTCACCTTATTTTATCCATTGAGAATCTTTTTAATCAGTGGAGCAATAATGGGATGTAAAATGAATTTTTTCCCCAGAGAAAAAATATATTTTTCATCTCATTATCCTACATATATATTGCAAGATTAATGTCCTTCATATATAAACTAATCTCATCTCAGTAGTATAACCTTCTCCCGACATCTTCTTAGGAAAGTGAAGTCGAGGTCTTGACATATTGTCGGCTAATGTCAGAAAGTGTCGCTATGATGACTATTCTTTTAGATGATGGGATTGAAATCCCGGTGTTGGGCTGCGTCCTTAAATGAGAGACAACGGGTGTCCAAGGTGGCCCTAATGACCTCGAATTTCAGTCTTTATTGGAATAGATTTGAGGCTTTTCTCAAGGAAGACAAAGCAAGAGTTGAATCCATTACTTCGACGGATGGGACTAGTTTAGTAGCTTCAGCAAGTTGAACAAATCCAATCACTTTGACAGGTGAGCTCGATTCGATCACTTAGCCGAGTGAGCTCAATTAAACCACTTCCACAGATGGTTTCAATCCAACAAGATATAATTTAATTATGAAATTCCCATACATAAATAAATTTAAACATGTTTATAAATACTAAAATGATAGATGTACATGCTGAATTTAATATATGCTTTTATGGTGCTTAGTTCATTTTTTTATTAAATTATTTTTGTTAGTGAAGATAAGATAATTATTTATGCTTGTTAGAGGCTTGATTTTATTCATATACTTTATTCAATTAAAATTTTACTTTTAAGTTCAATAAGTTATTGCCCATATTGTTGTTTGTTAATAAGCCCAATAAGTCTTATGTGATAAGACAGAGCGATTTCATACCAAGCTTATACACTTATAATTTTATGCTAATCTAAGTTGACCAATAATATTTGATGAGCTCGAGTTGAAATCTAGCAAACAAGTCCAAACCCAAGTAAACATTTGCTTAGTTATGCTCGACCAATTGTTTCGTCTCATAGAGCTGGTCAGTTTGACTGTAAGTTTGTTGAAATTGAAACTTTATGTGACATTTTATCGAAGTTTGAATATTAATTGATAGAAAAAATTACATCAAAATTCGTGTCAATGATTATCTTAAAACGTATGTTTCACCTCTAAGAGGATAGTATTGATGATATTTTTTTTATGTGATGTAAAAGATTTGAGTGGCATGCATGTAAATATGAATGTTTAGGTGTTAGATATGTGGTATATATGTAAAATAAAAAATGTGCATACATACCACAATTAACAATTCTTATGTAAGAGTAGAAAAACTCGCCTCAAGCTACTGGTGTGGCTCAGCTTCCCCGCCATTGAAATCCCCTTATCAATCTCATCGTTCTCATAAAGCAATCCCGGCTCCCTCCCCACCTCCAACCTCCTCTTCCTCACCGCCGCCGCCACCACCTGTGCCAACCTCGTGAACGCACTC
>NW_018164654.1:675866-676821 GCF_001263595.1 Phalaenopsis equestris
GTCGGCCATGTTGATGCCTCCGGGCGGGGGGGAGCGGCGCCGCCGGAGCAAGGCGGCGGGCGGAATTGGGGGAGAGTTGCTGAGATAGTGAGGCTGGACATTCCCTGTGAGGAAATCTGGGTAAGTTTTAGTTAACTAATCCTTTCCCTTCTACAATTATGTTTCCAAAAAATTTAATTTTGGAAATTTACAGAAGTGGCGCCCAATTCTTATGTATTTAGATATCTCACACTCAACTTTTAATTTTTTGACACGGTTAAAGCACCTATCTTTATGTGTGGAAAGGTAGATTTGTAATTCACCTTTCCATACATGAGTAAAGTTGATTGGGAAGTAAAAATCAAAATTTGGGTGTGATATATGTAAATGCATCAGAATTAAGTGCTATGTATGTAAATTCTCGAAATTTTTAATTAGGAAATATACACTTCTTATGCATTTATTAATCTCACTTAAAGCCGCGTACCGTTTGGTTCGCGCGTTTCGCCAGCTTATCCGAAACTGCATTTGAGTTTTTACACTAAACGCAGGCCACGGGGAAACTGCGTTTGAGTTTTCACACTAAACGCAAGCCGCGGGTCGACCCCTGCGGCCAGCCCCCGGGCCACGTTTCAGGATAAGCCTGAAACGCACAAGCTGCCCCAAACGGACCCTAAAATTTTAATTTTACAAATGCAGCACTGGGGGTCCGTAAAAATGAAGGTTTTAGTATGTAAATTCCCCCTGCAAAAGTTTCCTATCAATTTAAAAATGAAAAACAGTAAGAATATTTATATTTTATTTCCTTTTCGAGTGAGAGTGAAAGGAGATCCATTAACTAAAAGTAGGTCTGTGAATTTAGCTTGAAATTTGTTAATTACTCAAAAATTATTTTAAATTTTAGCTCGGACTGAAACAAATGAGCCGAGTTATAAGTCAAAATTTTGGATCGAATCTTTTTCAAGCCGACCCGAGC
>NW_018164654.1:676921-678331 GCF_001263595.1 Phalaenopsis equestris
GAGTTTTAATGAATTTTTAATAAATATTTGGTTAGAAAAAGAGTTGTTTGATCAAATTATTCTGCCATCGATAAATAACAACAGAAGTTGAGAATGATTACTCTACTTCTTTAAATTCCCACGGTAGTCAATATTTTGTTTGAGTTATGAATAAAATTTTGATGATATATTGTTATTGTTGTGTTCTTTTTTGTTTGTGAATCACACCCAAAGAATGAGTGCAAAGAATTAGAGAGAAAGAAAGTGGGAGAGAGTAGTGAAAGAGAGAGAGAACATTGGATGGCCGAGTTAAGGTTGTTTTGAGCAAGACTTCAATAATCATATGTGTGTGTTGGTTCCAAAATTCAGATCTCGTTTTACATTTAATGCCCTAATTTTATAAGCTTTGGCTTCTCTGAAAAGACCAAAATAGGCCTTCATTATGCATAGACTTCAAGGAATGTGTGGTTATTTCTTTTGTCATATCATCATTAAATTAGGATCTTGTGATAAGATCTCCTTTTCAAAGTCAACTAGACACCTAAAAGTGACGATGATATCTTATTCTTAGTTACATTTCTTTCAATAATGAGTGCTTGGACTTGAGGACTTGAGTACGTGATCCTGACTAGTCGGCTCTAAGTATTCAATCTTGAGTACTTACCAGCCTTCGCTCGACCATCTGACATCATAGGTTCGCCATCTTGGTTACTCATTTTAAGGTTAGTCTTCTGATGGACTTGAGGTCAAGATTGTACTGAGCTTTGTATTTTGCAGATTTGGGTAGCTGCTTCTAGTTATGCATATTTAATTTTTCAGTTAGTTTTTCTTTTAGAAAATCTTGCTGTGATAAGAATAAGAGAATTAATATACAACTATTGACCACCAAGTTATTTTAAATAATACATAGATATGAACACTCCCTTGAATTCCAGATATTGACTTTATAAATACTGCAATGAGACATCCTTTGAGTTTGTTTGTGTTCAACACCTTTAATTGCATCTTAAATTTAGTCACCTATTGTTCACATAATTTTTTGTGGTGGATCCTAGTCATTTGAGAACATACATCTCAAATAAGGAACTGTTGTAGGACATGTTTGCTAAGTAAAGAGCGGTCGACTAGAGGGGGTGCAATATGCCAAAAAAATGGTGGAAGGAAGGTCCACCCTCTAACCAAGGAGAGGCATCGAGGGTGACTGCTAGAGTGGTCAACCAGAAAGTGGATTCAGATGCAGGGATCCAACCAATGAACTACTTCTAAAGGCAAATGTTTTGGCTTTTGCGATCGCACTCATCCATGAGGAGGCGATTATATGAGAACACACTCCTAAAATATTGAAGGTTTTAGCTTAATTAAAATCAACTTTTTTGTTTAGAATGTAATTGTTTTGTCCATATTAGGATAAGACATGCTTTGCTTTTACTT
>NW_018164655.1:0-1796 GCF_001263595.1 Phalaenopsis equestris
GTTCATTAATTGGGGGTCAAAATAACAAAAACAATTATAGATGAAGGCTTTAGGCTAAGGCTCTTCAGCGAAATATATAAAAGAAAATTAAATTGTTGCAGAGTTCCGCCATCTTCGTCCCCGCCATCTTCGTCCCTGCCAAAATATTTCGGATAAGCTTCTCAAAGAAACTTTGATCCTTTCTTGGGGTTCGTAAGTTGAGATATTTAATAAATAGTGATATTTACGAAAATCTTACATATTTAATGAGAATGTCTTCATAAATATACTTAGTGAAGTAGATAAATATACTATTCTATGAATTTGATAAATATAACTATTTCAAGCTTAAAGTTGTATATATTGTCTGCATAATTTAAAACTTTTAAATTTTTTATTATGCTAACAATAATTGATAGTTTAGATTAAATACCAAAAAGTAGAAATAATTACTTAATAATTTCTTAAAACCCTTGATCTATTCTTAATTTGATCACTGTATTTGATTCACACTTTGACTTTTATTCTTAAAATAGTTATATAAATTGTGATTATTGATATTAATTGATCAATGATTAATTAAAATTAATCACTTTGAAAAGCAAGAGACAATTAATTAAAATGATATTCATCAAACATTATTGTGTAGAGATAAGAGTACGATAAATTGGATAAAAAAAATTATCAGAATATGTTACGGTTAATTTAAATCTTTTAAGTGATTATTTTATATACACTGACATCATAGAATATAATTAATGGAAGAAAATTTATAAAAATATGTCGTAATACAATGTTTTTTTATGAAATTGGACAGGTATCTTTAAAATACTATAAATAAGAAAAGTAATATATTTTGTTTGAAAATAGAATTAACAAATTAAAACTTGCATGAAAATATTTTAAATGTGCTTTTGGGTTTCTTGAAACTACTACCATTTGAATTTATAGTAAAATATTTGTATGACTCCTAATATTTTTCATGATTTTTATCCTATTTATAACTTGATCTATAGAATTATATTAATAAGGTTTTAATTTCTTGATGATATTTAATAGTCTTCATTAAGTATTTTGCAGATCTCCAATTTGTATAGCGAGCAATTTTTATGTATTTGCATATCTGACACCTAAACCTTCATATTTAACTATTATTCTTAAGGTAATAACATTTTATCCAAATATTAAACTCTTAAAAATTACATTAAAATAACGGTTTTTAAGATCAACTTAACACTAATTATCTTTTATATGGCAACTTAGGTATTTATAAGTGTTTTACCTTTCTTGTAATTAATAAAATATTTGTTTTATAAAATAACTTTTTGTCATAACAAAAATAAATGCTATCTTAAATTGACTTAAGAAATTTAAATTCCAACAAAATTAATTGGTCAGATATAATAAAGAAATACTAAAAGATAACAAAGAATAAAATTAGTAATCAACGACAAAATATCACACTCAAATGAGTAAACTATTTCTTCAAAACTATGCAAAAAGCCAACACTGCCGCACCAGCAATAGCTATGAAAGGCGCAACAACAGAAATACGAGGAAACAAACTCTTTCTTTGTTTTCCATGCCCGCTTGCTTGCTCCATCGTTCCAATGTTCTCTTTTAACTCAGTCAACTCTTTCTCCTTCTCATCTTTTTCTTTGGTTGGAGCAAGCAGCTCTATTTTTTTCTCAGCATTGACCTCTCTAGCGACCGCATCGATCTTCTTTCTTAAATTTTTCTCTCTCTCTGAAGCAGCGATCATCTCCGCCGTTGCTCGAGAGACAGTTTCGCGGAGGCTAGAGGAGACAACAAGCGCA
>NW_018164655.1:1896-23355 GCF_001263595.1 Phalaenopsis equestris
TACTTATAGATAGAGGCTTAAGGGTATGGCTCTTTCAGCGAAATAGATAAAACAAAATTTAAATTGTTTTAGAGGTCCGCCTCATCTTCCTCATCGCCTAATTTTTTGGCCTCCTCTAACAGTTTCGGATGATCCCTTCTTGGGATTTGTAAAATTGTACTTAATTGCATCGTTAAGCTTATATTAATATAATAATTATTTCTTAAAACTGAAAAACGTAGCTTCCTACACGGAAATTCCATTATATATACTTTATTTTACTTGCAAATAAATTTTATGAAAGTATTCTTATAATATATATATAAGAA
This sequence comes from Phalaenopsis equestris, assembly GCF_001263595.1. Classification (NCBI taxonomy): domain Eukaryota; kingdom Viridiplantae; phylum Streptophyta; class Magnoliopsida; order Asparagales; family Orchidaceae; genus Phalaenopsis; species Phalaenopsis equestris. The sequence goes on from NW_018164655.1 coordinate 2,205, forward strand.
TTATTATATTTTTAAATTATTGACTTTGCTAAAATCTTGATTTAATGAGAATTAAATATGATATTTTACTAAAATCTTAGATATTTATTGAGAATGTCTTCATAATTAATTTTTGTTGATCTTTACTTAGTGAAGTTGTTAAATAAACTATTCTATGCAATTGGATAAATATAACTAATTCAAGGTTAATGTTGTATACACTTTCTACATAATTATTAAAGGATTTTTTATGATAACTATTTTACTTTTTGGTGATAACTATTATATTAAAAAAAATTATTAAGAGGAATTTTAAAATTATTTATAAAACTCTCAACATTCTTGCCCTTATGCGACCAAAAGAAGAAAAAAAAAAAAAAAAAGAAATTATGGGCCATATTGTATGTAGCCTCTTAAGGTTTGTCATTGATGAGATATGTTCATGGGAGTTAGGCGACTCGTAGATGGGCATGGATAGTGATAGGTTAGAGTTTGCTCGTCCTGCACGATTTCTCCTGTCGTGCAAGCAACCTTAAAGAAATATTGCTCAACGAACTTGTTGATGTAGCTTGATAAATACTCATGAGCTTAACAAAGAAACTCGATAAGTATTGGCAAGCTTAGGAGGGAAAGCTTGCATGAATACCGACGAGCTCGATAGAGGAGTTTGCCAAGGCCTTCTGAGAGGCAAGTCCTAGACTCAGAATACCCATTTAATATTTGGGCTTTCCTCATAGCTTAAAAAATCAACTTTTTGATAATATATCTTCATCAATTATCTTAGTCAATCATTCTTGATGACTACGTCGAGCAAAGTTTAACATCTCCTGTATTAAATTACTTTTACTTAATAATTTATTAAAATTCTTAATATATTCTTAATTTGATCACTATATTTGATTCACACTTTCACTTTTATTCTTAAAATAGTTATAAATTGTGATTATCGACATTAATTGATCAATGATTAATTAAAATTAATCACTTTGAAAAGCAAGAGACAATTATTTAAAATGATATTCATCAAACATTATTATGTAGAGAGAAGAGTGAGATAAATTGGATAAAAAAAATTATCACAGTATGTTACGGCTAATTTAAATCTTTTAAGCGACTATTTTTTTATGCATTGACATTGACATCATAAAATAAAATTCATGGTATGAAATTTATAAAAAAATTATCGCAATACAATGTTTTTATGAAATTGGTCAGCTAGCTGTCTTTAAAGTACTATAAATAAGAAAAGTAATATATTTTGTTTGAAAATAGAATTAACAAATTAAAACTTACCATGAAAATATTTTAAATGCGCCTTGAGGTTTCTAGAAACTACTACCACTTAAATGGGTAGTAAAATATTTATGATTTTTATCGTACTTATAACTTAATCTATAGAAGTATATTAATAAGGTTTTAATTTCTTGATGATATTTAATAGTCTTATTTTGCAGATCTCCAATTTGTATAAATGGGTTTAAATGCAATTTTATCAGTGGAAATTTAAATATGTCGCGAACTATTTTTATGTATTTGCATGTCTGACACCTAAACTTTCATATTTAACTTTTATTCTTAAGGACATAACTTTCTATCCAAATATTAAACTCTCAAAAACTACAATAAAAATACGGTTTTTAAGATAAACATGACACTAATTATCTTTTATATAGCAACTTAGGTATTTATAAGTGTTTTATAAAATAACTTTTTGTCACAACAAAAAATAATGCTATCTTGAATTGATTTAAGAAATTCAAACTCCAACAAAATTAGTTGGTCAACACAACTCAAAAAAATTTAAAAAGTGATAGCTATAAAGATCAAAATAATGAAATTATTACCCCCGAAGATACATACATATTATTAAATTTTGAACATAGATACAATGCAAGAGCAAATGGTAAATAATTTTAATATTATCAGCAACCTCAAAATCCCTCTATATATAATTTCTGACTTCATTGTAAAATAATTAAAAAAATAAAATATTTGATTTTCTTTTTAAGAAAAAGAAACTTTAAAAATAAATCACTTTCCCACATAAAAAAATAAAACTCTTCCAATTGATAAATGAAAATAAAAGATACTGAAAGATAATAAAGAATAAAATTAGTAATTAACAGCAAAACATCACACTCGAATGAGAAAACTATTTCTTCAAAAATATGCAAAAAGCCACCGCTACCGCACCAGCAGCAGCTATGAAAGGAGCAGCAACAGCAACACGGCGAAACAAATTCCTTCTTCGTCTTCCATGCTCGTTTGGTTGCTCCATCGATCCAATGCTTTCTTTTAACTCCACCAACTCTTTCTCTCTCTCATCTTTTTCTTTTGTTAGAGCAAGCAGCTCTATTTTCTCAGCATCGACCTCCGTAGCGACCGAGAGACAGTTTCGCGGAGACTAGATGAGACAACAAGCGCAAAGACATCATTTTGGATGTCGTGAAAAATATCTTTTTCGGCAACCTGTGAAGTGAGCTGGATGTGGAGGCGCTTTACCTCTTGTCGATACTGCATCGCCTCTTTCGCAAGACAAATTTTGAGTTTCTCTATCAGACGACTATTAGTTGATTTTTCTGAAGCTTCAGAGATTGACGTCTTCCTGGTGGAGATTTTACTCTTCTTGCCCATTGGAAAGGGTAGTGGATGGGGATTGAAAAGCTAGTTTTTTTTTTCTTCTTTTTTGAAGTGAGATATGAGGTTTTAGGGTTAGGAGTACTCTGAGAATGGTCTTTATTTATAGATGAATTTTGGGGAATTTTGAAATAGGTTTTCAGTGTTTAAAATGTGGAACTGTGCCGGAGAAATGGGACGGGCGAAGGATTAGGAAGGAAGGTTAAGCCTTTCAGCGAAATAAATAAAGAAAATTCATTTCTTTCAAAGATCCGCCTCCGTTTTCTTCGCCTCTGCCATCCTTTTCGGTGTTTGTTACTTCGTTGGCGATTCCTCCGCCTTTTCTTTATATATATTTTAGTATTTATACAAATTATTTGCTTAATAAAAGATTATAAGCGTCAAAATTGTATTAGTGAGAACAAACAGAAGAGACATTTATATGCGTAGCACACAATTCTTCTCTATTCACGTACCGCACACCTAAAATATTTTATTTAGATACATATCATTTTCTCACTTTTAAAAGTAAATTTTAATTTTGCTTGCATAAATCTAAAACTCAAAAATATTATCTAAATAAATATAATATTTTAGGTGTGAGATATATAAATTTTCTTAAATAAAATTAAGAAATTAATGTTACTGTTTGATATAACTTTAAACAAATGTTCATCCTACGACACAAATCTCGAAGTATGACAAATCTCGGTATAATATTTTGAGCAGAGAACATTCAAATTTTAATTAAGAATCATCTAGAGCTCCAATTTTTGCTAACTTATAGAAAAATTGGCTGGCTTGATGAGATAGATCCGATGATACCAAAATTGATCTAATTCAAGTCAAATTAAGCTCAAATCAAGCCATTAAACCACTTCTGAAAGCTTTTTAAGCATATTTGAGAAATCAAATGATTGTCTAATATGATAAGATTATAGGCAAATCAAGCGTCTCAACAAAAAGAATCTAACGAGCCTATGATCACTCAATTTCGATATTATTAATACACTCATATGTCCATCAAACACCATCAGACCAAATGAAACTCTCAGGTCCGATCGATTAAAGTGGTTTATATTTCCACATTAATTGCACTAAAACTTTATAAATAGAGTCTCATCGCTCTCATGATTGGGAGGAGAACTTGAGGCTAGAGAAATAGCTTGAAGTTTTGAGAAAGAGCTGAGGTCCAGCATCACTCCTGTCGTCGTCGACTACCACCAAACACTAGCCACCTTTTGGCTACCACCTATTGTTATTGGTCATCTTCCATTCCTTGCAACAAGTTTATCCGTACATCGACATTGCAATTTGGGAAACTTCTCCTCGGGTATTGACCACCCAACACAGGCACCACCTAGTGTTTAAGGATTAAATATTTAAAATTTTAAATACTTATTTTAACTTTTAAGCTCAAATTTTAAGAGATGAAGTTCAACACACTAGGGTGATTTTCACACAAGTGTATGTATCATTCAAGGAGTATCAGATCATTAATTCTGTATTATCGATCCCACAGAGAACTGTGGAAGAAATGTGGAAGACAATCACATTAGGTGAAGTTCGAGTCAACTATTGTAAGGTCCTTGTTTGGAGTGTCGATAAAGGTAATTTTGCTATCACTACTTCTAAGTTACAAAATGTTAAAACTTATCAAGAGCAATAAAAAAGGTGAAATCCAAAACTGATAAAAAGTACTTTTCTCTTGCGAATAATTAAGTTGGTTGTAGGTTTGAAGTTTAAGAATGTATATTAAGTTGTGACAAAAAGAGTATATGTCTACCTACCCACTCGCGAGTAATAGATACGATTAATTCACAAATTAGTTATTTGCTTTTGGCAATGGTGCTAGTTGGTGCCACATATAGGCTCCCCATAACTGTATGCCCCGCCTGTCACCCAGAAAGCTCTAATGTGAACTTTCCAAAATACTTATCTCCTTAACTTTGCACAACCACCTAACTACTGTGTTTCATAGTTAATTGGATAATGTGAACATTCTCATGTTGAGTCACCACCACTCATGGTCAAGTCAAATGGGTCACAACAAGTTTTAATAAATCATATGGCAGGTAAGATACGTAAATTTAAGTCTAGGAGAATATTCATCATATATAAAATTTTAAACTTCTATATCCTACACTTATTACTAAAGCATCACAAAAGAAAAGCACAGTTTTCAACTCACAATGCATGATAAATTCAATACAAAACTTCATGAAACAAAGCAATTAAACTAAATATGTGTTTTAAATGATCACAAAGCAATCAAACAATCTCTACTTAGCACAACAAGTTCACTAAATATGTTTATTGGATTACAATGCAATCAAAACATACACTATCTAGCTTTAATCTCTCTTAGATCCATCCACTGAAGTTCTCTACTGCTCCTTGCAATTCTTGATACAATCTCATACAAATGCTCTCAAAATCCCTTCCAAATCCCTCTAAATGCTGAAATCATGCTCTCGATATGGATTTCTTGAAGTCCTTGGGGAGTTCAAGACCTTGGAACTTTGTTCCCAGGTCCTCAAATGGCAGAAAATCGCTCTTTCCATCGTCCCGAACCACTAAAGAACTCCCAGAAAACTGCTCCGGGCAGTTCTGGCGCCTAGGCGTTGCCCTCTCTATCTCTCTTCAATATTGCTTCAATTGCCTCATTTTGTTCTCATTTCGCTCCAACTCACTCCAATTGTTCTTTCTGTTATTTCATCAACAAAAAAATATAAAAATATATTTCTTTAAAGTGCAATTTCATTCATAAATAAATGTACAAAGTAGATGAAATTAAGTATGTTAAAAGACATATAAGGTATATGCACATGATACAACTGTCCACCAAAAACCTATGTCATGAAGGGCCTATTAATTATGACAGGTTGTATAGTCATACATGCATCCCCTTTAAAATGAAAACCATGAAGAAAATAAAGTGAGGGTTTTGAAAAATCCAGAATGTTAGTCTTAATCTTTTATTATTAAGATTTTATAAAAGGTTTATTAAATTATTTTTTGTAGTTAATCCCAAAACATGAAAAAAAAATAGTATCAAACAACCAATCATGCCATAGAAAAGCAACAGCATGCCTAAAATAATTATAGATGAAGGCTTTAGGCTAAGGCTCTTGAGCGAAATAGATAAAAGAAAATTAAATTATTGCAGGGTTCCGCCATCTTCGTCCCCGCCAAAATATTTCGTATAACCTTCTCCAAGAAAATTATATATACATTATTTTACTTGCAAATAAATTTTATGAAAGTAGTCTTATATTTTTTTTTGATAAAAATAGCAACTCGTGACTCCTTACGCGTTAATCAAAGTAAATGCTACAGAATTTGATGTTGAGATAGAGGATCCCCAACTACCTATAGCGTTCCTATCTCCGCATTACAACTCCACTAAAAAAAAAGCCACAATACATGAAACAATTTTAAAACATGTGTACCCGCAAAGGAGTATACCCAAAAAACAGCCATTAAGAGACCCAAAATCAAATAATAAAGCAAAGTAACGCAGTGCCCAATCATTCCAGCAAGCTCCTTCCATGAAAAGAACAGAAGTATTCGAAGAGCAGCAGGCAGAGCAAGGCGTGGTATCCATCCGTTCATCCAGGTGTGAAATCCATGAAGCCAAGGAAAATATCGTTAAGAGCAGTTTTTAATTCCACCAATAACTTCCATACCAAAAGGATTCCTAAAAGCCCAAGAAAATCCGTGAAAACTAGAAAAAAAACCAAATCTATCAATAAGAACCAACCAAAGAAGAAAACAGTAGGTGCAGGGCCAACCAATACTAGGCTCGAACGTTAGGTTCGACCACATCACTCTTAATCAACTTAGCTAACATGGGGGGTGGATTAATGACAACAATAGGACCCCACACCCTTCATTTAGCAAGCCAATCAGCAGATTTATTGTCTTCTCTATAAGTAAATGAGAAAAGAATGTTTAAATTCTGCTCCTCCATAAATTGCCTAATACGTTTAAACCAAATTATTGCATACCAAGGAGGATTAATTTTAGCAGTAAGCATTTGAAAAAAAATATCTCAGAATCAGTTTCCAGAAAAAGAGTTTTTAGATCAAGAGAGACAGCAACTCTCAAAGCTATAATAACAGCAATAATTTCAGCCTCAATAGAAGAGGAAGCCATACAAGGAGAAGCAACAAAATAACAGCAATGCCCTTGATCATCCCTAAAAATCCCACCTACACCCTTGTACTCTCTAGCAAAACTCCCATCTACATTAATCTTAATCCTTCCGTGTGAGGGCGGTGCCCGTCTAACCAAGACGGGTGGCAGATTAATGTCGAATCATATAAGTTTTAAAAAAGAGTACAGACTTGAAAATTAAATTAATTTTATTATTGAAAATTATAAAATGAAGAAATATTTTTTTATATTTTCTAAAAATAAATAAGTAAAATGTCAAGTTTGTTTAATTTGCATTCATGCGTGAAATATTTTCTAATTTATCTTTGAAAATTGTTAAAATGAAATTTTTTGATCAAATTTAGATGAGAGTTATTAGATTTTTAAATTATTGAATTTGCTAAAATCTTGATTTATGTTGTGCTGATCTCGAATTAAGTATGATATTTTACGAAAATCTTAGATATTTAATGAGAATGTCTTCATAAATAATATTTGCTGATCTTTTCTTAGTGAAGTTGATAAATATACTATTCTATGAAACTTGCAAGCTTAGGTGGAAAAGCTTGCATGAATACCGAAGATCTTAGTGGAGGAGCTTGCCAAGGCCTTCCGACAGGCAAGTCTTATGTCATAATTTAGATGGATGCGGTTGATGAATACAATCTACATGCAGCTAGACTTTAAGTGTGTGACAACCCATTTAATATTTGGGCTTCCCTCATAATTTAGGAAGTTAACTTTTTAAATATAGGTACCAAATAATTGCTCCTAAAGGAGATGTTACATAAATAAGATTTGTAATTTTTTCTTATATGTCTACATCAATTATCATAGTCAGCTGTTCTTGATGATTACCAAGAGTTTATAACATTTTCTGTATCAAATTACATTTACTTAATAATTTGACTTTTATTCTTAAAATAGTTATAAAATTTGATTATGGATATTAATTGATCAATGATTAATAAAAATTAATCACTTTGAAAAGCAAGAGACGATAAATTAAAATGATATTCATCAAACATTATTGTGTTGAGATAAGCGTACAATAAATTGGATAAAAAAATTATCACAGTATGTTACGGTTAATTTAAATCTTTTAAGTAATTATTTTATATGCATTGACAGCATAAAATATAATTAATGGCACGAAATTTATAAAAATATGTCGTAATACAATGTTTTTAAGAGATTGGACAGCTATCTTTAAAATACTATAAATAAGAAAAGTAATATATCTTGTTTGAAAATAGAATTAACAAATTAAAACTTACATGAAAATATTTTAAATGCGCCTTTTGGTTTCTTGAAACTACTACCATTAAAATATTTGTATGACTCCTAATATTTTTCATGATTTTTATCCTATTTATAACTTGATCTATAGAATTATATTAATAACGTTTTAATTTCTTGATGATATTTAATAGTCTTCATTAAGTATTTTGCAGATCTCCAATTTGTATAGCGAGCAATTTTTATGTATTTGCATATCTGACACCTAAACCTTCATATTTAACTATTATTCTTAAGGTAATAACATTTTATCCAAATATTAAACTCTTAAAAATTACATTAAAATAACGGTTTTTAAGATCAACTTAACACTAATTATCTTTTATATGGCAACTTAGGTATTTATAAGTGTTTTACCTTTCTTGTAATTAATAAAATATTTGTTTTATAAAATAACTTTTTGTCATAACAAAAAATAATGCTATCTTAAATTGACTTAAGAAATTTAAATTCCAACAAAATTAGTTGGCTCGTATGATATATCTCTATCAACATAACTCAAAAAAATCATAAAAGTGATGGCTATATATATCAAGATAATGAAATTATAACCTTGAGATATAATGCAAGAGCAAATAATAAATAATTTTAATATTATCAGCAACCTCAAACTCCCTCAATATATTATTTCTAACTTAATTATAATTGTAGATAATTTTCCGCAAGCTTAAATTAATTACAAAAATAAAGTATTAGACTTTTTAAAAGAAAAGGAAATTTTTAAAATTCTTCCAATTGTTAAATGATAATAAAGAAATACTAAAAGATAACAAATAATAAAATTAGTAATTAACGACAAAATATCACACTTGAATGAGTAAATTATTTCTTCAAAACTATGCAAAAAGCGACCACTGCCGCACCAGCAGCAGCTATGAAAGGCGCAGCAGCAGAAATACGGTGAAACAAACTCTTTCTTTGTTTTCCATGCCTGCTTGCTTGCTCCATCGTTCCAATGTTCTCTTTTAACTCTGTCAACTCTTTCTCCTTCTCATCTTTTTCTTTGGTTAGAGCAAGCAGCTCTATTTTTTTCTCAGCATTGACCTCTCTAGCGACCGCCTCGATCTTCTTTCTTAAATTTTTTTCTCAGCATAGACCGCCATCTCCGCCGTTGCTCGAGAGGCAGTTTCGCGGAGGCTAGAGGAGACAACAAGCGCAAAGACATCACGTTGGATGTCGTGAAAAATATCTTTTTCGGCAACATGTGAAGTGAGCTGGATGTGAAGGCGCTTTATCTCTTGCCGGCACTGCACCGCCTCCTTCACGAGACAAGCATTCACAGTTTTGAGATTCTCTTATCCTTCTTGCCCGTTGGGAAGGGTACTGGATGGAGATTGAAAAGCTAGTTTTTTTTTCTTCTTTTGTGAAGTGAGCTACGAGGGTTTAGGATTAGGAGCACTCTGAGAATGGCGTATATTTATAGATGCATTTGGGGAATTATGATTTAGGGTTTTCAGCGATTAAACTGTGCGGGAGATTAGGGAGGAAGGTTAAGCTTCTTTATGCGGAATAAATAAAGAAAATTCCATTCTTTCAAAGCCCCGCCCCCTCAATCTTGGCCACTGCCATCCTTTCTGGCCTCCTCAGCTATTCCTCCGACTTCCCGTTGTATTTTTTTTCTTATTTTTCTACACAAATTGTTTGATTAATATATGCTAGGGATGTTAAGTGAATCCAGTCGTCTCTTAAGTCGACTCAAGCTCAACTTGACTTGTGGCCCATGAACTGAGCTAGAGAAGCTAAGCTCGTGCCATGCCCAATTCAGACTCGTTAGCTTCTTAGCCATCCCCTTTAAAAAAATATTAATATAAAATATTCTAAAAATATATTAAATTTTGAAGTATTTATCTTTAAGGTTATAAAAATATTTAAAAAATATTTTTTTTTATTGTATATTAGTAGATTTCTTATTGTTTATCTATTAATTGCTCATTCTATTTATTATATTATTATAAATCTAATTTAAATTAATATTATTCTCTCTCTTTTATATTAAACAAGTCGGTGATTCGATCTCATAGACTTAAACTCGAGCTCGATGAATTTAATCAAGCTCCAACTCACCGAGGGTGGCTCAAACTCGACTTGACTCGCTTTCACCTCTAACGTACTATTTACACATATAGGATTCAAATCCTTAATATGATATTAAAGTAGCATTGTATTCTTTTTAAATGTAAAGTTTATTTTTTCTTGCAAAAATTTAAACACTAAAATGCTATCTAAATATAATATTTTAGGTGTGAGATATATAATTTCTATTAAATAAAATTAAGAAATTAATGCTACAGGATATTTATATATTTCTCAAGTAATGACCTACTAATTAATATTCAACTCATATAAAGTTAAATAGTTTTTACAAATCCAAAAATTATAAAGAAGAAAAACTTATATACATAAAATTAAATTTACATAAAAAATAATCATATTAATTCAAAGGTTATAAAATATTAAAAAAAAATTATTGTATATTAGTAGATCTCTTCATATTTATCTCTTAATTGAGCATAGATTTTAAAATTATAAAACTTGTTGCAAGGAACGAGTGGTGACCAATAGCGATCAGTGGCAGCCAATAGTGATGGTTGACAATGGTCGGCGGTTGTAGACGGCAGCAGGGGTGATGCTAGACCTGACCTCCTTCTCAATGCTTCTCTCAATCTTCAAATTCTCCTCCTTCAGACTTCGAGTTCTCCTCCCCCTCATGGGAGGGATGAGATTCTTTTTATAGAGTTTCGGTGCAATTAATGCTGGAATATAAACCACTTTAATTTAATAGTCCAAAAAACTTCCTTTGATCTGACGGTGTTTGAGGGACATCTGAGTGTATTAATGATGTTTGAATTGAGCGATCTTGAGTTCGTTGGAATCTTTTTTTCAAGACGCTTGATTCACCTATAATATTGTCAGATTCGACATTCATTAGATCTCCCAAATATGCTCGAAATGCATAAAAAGTGGTTTAATGGCTTGATCTGAGTTTGATTTGACTTTGATTAGTTCAATTTTAGTATCATTGGATCTGTCTCATCGAGCCAGTCAATTTAACTGTAAGATTGCTAAAATTGGAGCTCTAGATGACTCTTGATTAAAGTTTAGATGTTTCTTGCTCAAAATATTACATCGAGATTCGTGTCAGATGATGAAAATTTATTAAAATCGTATCAAGCAGTAACATTAATTTCTTATTTAAGAAAATTTATCTTACACCTAAAATATTATATTTATTTAGATAATGTTTTCGAGTTTTAAAATTATGCATGGAAAAATAAATTTAACTTCAAAAAATGATAAAATGTTACTCATCTAAAAATGGTGAGTGCAGAAGAATTATCCGACAAGAGATAAAGCGCCTCCACATCCAGCTCACTTCACTGGTTGCCGAAAAAGACATTTTTTCACGACATTATTAATCAAATAATTTGTATTGAAAAATATTAAAATTATATATAACGGAATGGACGGAATGGCGGAGGATTTGAATTTCTTTATTTCGCTCAAGAAACTTAACCTTCCTTCCTAATTCAAGATTCCTCAATTTCATCTATAAATAAACGCCAATTTCAGAGTAGTCCTAACCCTAAATCCTCATAGCTCGCTTCAGAAAAGAAGAAAAAAAACTAGTTTTTCAATCCCCATCCACTACTCTCCCCAATGGGCAAGAAGGATATAATCGCCTCCAAGAAGAAGCCAATCTATGAAGCTTCAAAAAAATCAAGTAATAGCCGTCTGATGGAGAATCTCAAAACTGTGAATGTTTGTCTCGTGAAGGAGGCAGCGGAGTGCCAACAAGAGATAAAGCGCCTCCACATCCAGCTCACTTCACTGGTTGCTGATAAAGACATTTTTCACGACATCCAACGTGATGTCTTTGCCCTTGTCGTCTCCTCTAGCCTCAGCGAATCTGCCTCTCGCGCAACGGCCGAGATGGCCGCAGCTTCAGATAGAGAGAAAATTTTGAGAAAGAAGATAAGTCAATGCTGAGGAAATAGAGCTGCTTGCTCTAGCCAAACAAAAAGATGAGAAACAGAAAGAGTTGACAGAGTTAAAAGATAGCATTGGATTCATGGAACAAGCAAACAAGCGTGAAAGACGAAGAAGGAATTTTTTTTGCAGTTTTGTCGTCGTCACGCCTTTCATAGCTTTTCTTGGTGCAGTGCTGATGATTTTTTGTATAATTTTTTAAAAATAATTTACCGATTAGAGTGTGATGTTTTGTCATTAATTGTTAATTTTTATTCTTATTATCTTGTAGAAGTTCTTTATTATCATTTATCAATTGAAATAAATTTTTTTTTTGATGTGGGAAAGTCATTTATTTTTAAGGCTTCTTTTTCTTTCAAGAAAAAAAATATATATTTTATTATTGTAATTAATTTGAACTCCAGGAAAATTACCTAAACCCTCTAAAAATTATTTATCATTTGCTCTTCAATTATTTCATTATTTTGATCCATATTCTTATCACTTTTTAGATTTTCTTGAGTTGTGTTGGTGGAGATAAATCATAATATACCTCACCAACTAATTTTGTTTGAATCTAAATTTTTTAAATATATTTAATATAACATTATTTTTCTTGTGGCAACAAGTTATTTTATAAATAAAATATTTATTAATTACGAGAATAACAAAGCACTTATAAATTATTAATCTGCATACAAAAGATAATTAGTTTTAAGTTTATCATAAAAACCGTATTTTTAATGTGGTCTCAGAGTTTTATATTTGGATAAAAAAAATTTATTTCCTTCAAATTTTAAGTTAAATATGAAAGTTTAGGGGTATGATATGCAAATACGTAAAAATTATATGCTACATATATAAATTTCCCATGATAAAATTGCATTTAAACCCTCTTTTAGATTTTATATCAATCAATTCTATTTGCTTGTCACTGTTTGTTTTCCTTCATTTATACTATATAATTCTTTCATATCACATCAAAAGATGCCAACTAGTGGGATAATAAATGATTATTATTTCAGTTATATTAACATTATACAATACTATATTGTTCACATTCATCTTTTAAAAAGTTTGTTTTTTACTATTAGCGTCCACACACACACATTTTTTTCAGAGATTTTATGATTATGATTATTATAATATTCACCATCTATTTATTTTGGTATAAAGATGGAAGAGATCTTTGAACATAATGAAGAACATTAATCTAATATGTTTGATTTTGAGAATTGTATGAAAATGGTTCAATTTTTTTAGGCAACTACTATCATTGCAACAATGATGATTGCATTTTTGTACAAGCTTGGGATAGAAAGAAAAAATTACAATCCTAGATGGAATATATAACATTAATATATTTATTGATATTATACCATGGAATTGATTCTGCTTGCAATGATATTGTTCGAATGAAAAGAGCACATTGTTTAACATTATCAAATGTGATGCGAAAAAGAATATTACTTTTGGACACATTTATTGTAAGAATTGAGAAACAAGCTGTTATATTATTGCATAAATTAGGACACATTATTCGTAATCGAGTCATCAAATTCAGTTTTTATTTTTTTTGGGGAAACTATCAGTAGGTACTTGAACACTGCATTGCAAGTCATGGGAGTGTTGTGAGATATACACCAGTTGTTGATGTAGTATATACATAAATCAAACAGAAGAACAATAAACAAAGCGAAAAAATAGAACGAGAAAATTCACACCAGAAAACAATAACACAGCGGAATACACAGATTGACGTGGTTCAGCAAATTGCGTACGTCCACATAGTTGCAGAGGATTTTACTACTCGAGGAATTTACATTACTCGATCGCTCGACTTACAAGAGGGACCTCTCACTTAATTCCTCTCTCTTTTTCTCTCTATGTTCTTCTCCTCTACAGCGAGATACACCGAAAAAACTCTACACCAAGATACACCGAAGAAGACAAACTTACAAAAGAAATAAACTCAATTTCTCTTCTGCACAAGCCACCAAAAAGAAGTCAATGGAGAACAATTTTCTTCTTCTTCTTTCTTCTTCCTTCACCGCAAGGAACTGCTTCTTGCACTTTCCTTCCTCTATCTCGAGAAAACCGAAGAAGAACACCAAAATCGTGGCTTTTTTCAACTAAAGGAGAGCCACCTTGCGATGCCTTTTATCACGAACAGGAAGGAGCAAAGGGATGCTTCGCTTCCCGTCAAAGAAAGGCGGAATGGTTCGCAAAACCGTAAGGTCACGGTCACAACCTTTTGTGATCAAAACAGGGAGGCGGGAGCGGGATCGATATCACGCCGATTTGCGACTTCGCTTCGCATGTGCACGGGAGTAGGCGGAGGCGCGATCTTCTATTGGGCTCCAGCGCTAACAGGGAGAAGTACATCATGAAATGGTTCAGCGTCCAAAGCTTCTAACTCCCTTAAAGATTAGATGAAATAATATGTCCATGCCTTATTTATAAAGATAAGATCAAATAATATGTCCATGCCTTAAAGATAAGATCAAATGATATTGATGGCACTATTTCCTCATACCGTGCAACAAGATATCAGTTGAAGGAATTCAATTATAGTCAACCATCAAATTATAAATAATTATTTAATCTCCGCCACTCGTCATTGTGTACTACAATGGAGCGTGTAATTGGTTTATTGAAGAATCACTTTACAAATTTGAAGTCAGAGTTTTGTTTTCCATTACAAACTTAATTTGACATTGTGCTAATTTGTTATGTTCTGCACAATTGGATAATTACCGAAGGTGGTGGTGAGTTTATTCTCTCTGAAGATGCGTGGGAAGAAAGAAGTCACCATAGAAGGAGAATTCTATCAAGTTTAGATTGCTCTCAGGATTAGTTGGACAAATAGAATAAAATTGCTAATATCAAGTGGAATCACATGATTAATGAGGGGGTGTTAACAATCATTTTTTAGATCAGAGTTTCTACTTGCATTTTCAATAGATAATGAAGTCGTTTTTTGTGTTGGTTGTTTATGGAAGAAGAGCTTTCCATAATATTTGCAAAAAAAAAAAATTATTCTAGTTTGTGTCTTTTTAATTGTTAGTCTACTTCAATGCTATGTGTTTTACCTTCCGTTTTAGCTCTTAACTTATATGCATTAAGGGGATGATTTACGTTTATAACAATTAAAATTGTCAAATTCATTTTTTTTTTTTAATTCCAAATCTGAATTTCTTATTGTCTTCTTTTCTCATATGTAAGACTTTGTGGAATTTCATTGATTTTTTTTATTATCTTATTTTCACGATGATGTATAAAACCTATAACTCCCATCATTTTTTGTAGGTGTTTTCACATGGAGTCCCTACAACCAATTAATCCTTCTTCTTCCAAAACTAGTTAGAAAATGAAACATATTTATTGAAGATTAAAGTCAGAATGGATAGCAGTTTTACTTCATATTCTATTAGATATTTGATAGGACATGAGAATTAAGTGTCACATATTTAGGTATTTCTTTAAGGAAATTATTATTTTATTGGTATTCATCTTAATAATGACTAATTATTTTTTAATTGTAGGCTTTCTCAAAAGATATTGCTTATCTCAATATGTCATTTAGAAATTATATGGAGTTGGAGAAAGTTTGTAGTGAAGGTCACAATACTTGAGATTGTGCTAATTAGGAGAATTTTAATATTCCAATTATGTTACAACAAATTAACTTGGAAGACGATGACTTCTTAAGTTTTATTGACATCATTGCTGATGCAACACAAGCTACTAATATTGTAGATATTGATATCAAAGAAGTTGTCATAGGAAAGATAAATCGATAAATGCCATCAGCTTCAAGAAGAGTGCCCCACAAGAGAAGAAGAAAGTGTCTGAGGTTGATCAAAGTTTCTATAAGTACATTATTATGATGACAGATTGTGTTGGGAAGGTTGCTACTGCAATCGAAAGCACAACAATAGAGATTAAGGAAAAAAAAGTTATTTACATAACTTATAAGAAAGCTTTCGAACATTATTGGTTTCTCTGATGAAGATATTGATGTTATATATGAAAACTTATACAAGAATCCTAGAATGATCCATTCATTCTTTTCCAAAGCTTTGGTTAGACGAGCCAGATTTATTAGTGGATTTGTTACTCTAACTATTTAATATTTTGAATTTTCTGAATATCATTTTGATCTCGATGATTGTATTGTCTTATTCGTAGGACTTTACGTTTTGAAAGCATTTCCTTTATTTTGAACATCTTTGTTTTTCATATTTTGATGACTGTATCATTATTAATAGATGAAGTCAAACTAAATGGGTTGATTCTCAAGGTTATTGCATGTTGGTATATCTTCGTCATCTTCTTTTCGTTTCTTCTTTTTTTTTTTGGTGTGTTTTATTGTTAACATGATTTGGCGTTTATTCATAGAAAGGTGTATATTCTGGTTTTGTGAGTTTCTTAAATTTTTATTGTCATATTTATTTATTGGAATAAATTTTTGATGTCACATACATGAGATGTTCGCTTGAATGATACAAGACTTTGCTCAATCTTCTGTAGTCCAAAATATCCGATAGAACTTCCTGATACGTGCCTAGAGTGCGAAATCAATATTGGTACTGATTCAGCCCTACCTGTGAGAGTTCATCGTTGGGTAGAATCAATATTAATACAACATACATATTTTGATTATTATGATGTTTAGAGTCTTCCGTGCCCAAGGTAAGTCATAAAACTCTTCCACGTGCATTTCAAGAAAATTTTGTTTCAGTCCAAGGCTCTCGTCAATACTCAAATCTTCAGATAAAAACCTTTGAAATGCTCATTCTTAAGTTACAAGATCTTATTTTAGCGATACATGGCTTCCCGTTGATTTCAGATCAGTGAAAACCTTCCTATGGATATTAGAGTACAAAATTTAGTTGCAGATCGTTCGAGTTATACCTGTCCCTGGGAGGCAATATTCATCTGATACGACACACCCTTTATGTCGACATAAATGTGATCAAACTTATTTTTATCCCTACATATTCTCCGGAGTTTCGAAAACCCATATAGCACTTTAGTGTGAGCATTTAGGAGAATCAGGGTTCAGTGTGTTGCACTTGTGCAACAGTTTCGGTGACACTTCTCGTTAAATGGTGTGCTACGCTAAGGCTAGGATGCCAAGTAGTATTTTTTTATGTTTGGTTATAGTTCTCTGCTGGATTGGTTGCCTAGTATGCGTTGTTTTGTTTGTGCTTTTATGTGTTTACTGAGTTTGGACATGTGCAATTGTATATTAGGTTTTTCTTATAGGGAGTCGTGTCTGAATATATACACACAAAGGTTTAATAAGGGTGAAGCAATGTTATGATTTCATTCCACTCATTCTTGCAGGCGTTGTTATATGCTCCTTCGGTTAGATACGACTCATGTGTGTTGCATCTTACCCAGTGTTAACATTTTCTACAGGTCGAGTCCTTTATTTTTATTTTATCATGTTTTTGATAGAGTCCTATGATCGATTATGTATTAGAAATAAAGTACGTGCACGTGTTTTGAGGAGGATGACACGTCAAACCACGTGATGAGGACCATGAACAGTAGCTCATGTTTTGTACCTTAAGTTTGAATTTGTACTTATATTTAGAATTAAGACAGAACGTGTATATGCCGAGTTCAACAACTTTTACTACTTTCTGGGAGATGTTACCAACCTAGCGGCACCGACCTTTCTCTGGTAATTTAGGTGTGCTTTTACTTTGTCTATGACATGATTGGGTGCTTGAAATTATTTTCTTCTTGTTATATTTTGTGGTCTGTCTCGGATTAATTACAAAAAATAATCTAGGTTCATTATGGAGCTTAAAATTTTATATCTTCTATAAAGTCTTAATAAATAAAATATTAAAACTAACATTATGAATTTTTCAAAACTCGCACTTTATTTTCTTTATGGCCATCTGGTTTGATTTTAAATGGGTTGCATAAATGACTATACAACCCGTCATAATTAATAGCCCATCACGCCATAGGATTGTGGTAGACAACTACATCATATTCATATACCCGAGGAGAAGTCTCCCAAGTTACAATGTTGATGTACGAATGAATTTGTTGCAAGAAATGTACGGCGACCAATAGCGATTGGTGGCAGCTAACAGGTCGTGATTGACAGTGGTTGACGGTGGTCGACGGGGACAAGAGTGGTGCTGGACCTTAGCTCCTTCTCAAAGCTCCAAGCTTTTTCTCTAGCCTCAAGTTCTCCTTCCGACTTCTAGCTCTCGTTCGCCTCATGAGAGAGATGAGGCTCTATTTATAGTGTTTCGGTGCAATTAATACTGAAATATAAACTATTTTGATTGGACGGTCCAAAGAGCTTCATTAGGTCTGATGGTGTTTGATGTACATCTAAGTGTCTTAATTATGTCTGAATTGAGCGATGTTAGGTTTGTTGGATTTTTCCTTGTCGAGATGCTTGATTCGATAATAATCATGTCAGATTCGACATTCATTTGACCTCTCAAATATGCTCAGAAACTTTCAAAGGTGGTTTAATGGTTTGATCTGAGCTTGGTTTGACTTGGATTACATTAATTTTGGTATCATCGGCTTTGTCTCATCGAACCGGTTAGTTTGACTATAAGTTTGCTAAAATCGGAGCTCTGGATGAATTTTTAGCAAGATTTGAATGTTTCATGCTTAAAATATCGTCTTGATATTCGTGTCATGCCTCCAGATGATGAAAATTTGTTAAAGTCATATCAAACACTAACATTAATTTTTTTATTTTTTAAAAGAAAATTTTTATATCTCACGCCTAAAATATTATATTTATTTACATAGTATTTCAGTGTTTTAAATTTATGCATGGAAAAATTTTTCTCTTAAAAATGATAAAATACAGAAGAATTGTCTCCTATTTATTTTCATTAATGTCTGTTCTGTCTTTTTCCTTTTTTTTGTTTGGATGAAAACATTTAAGTGTTTTTTTATATTATTTTAGCTAAACATCGACTAGCGGCGTATTTAACGCTCATAATCTTATATTAATAAAAAATTTTGTATAGAAAAATATTAAATATATATGTAACAGAGAGGCGACGGAATAGCGGATCAAGTAACAGAAGCCGAAAAGATAGAGCATAGAGAACTGAATTTTCTTTATTTATTTTGCTCAAAAGGCTTAACCATCCTTCCTAATCGTTCGCCCCTCCAATTTCTCCGCCACAGTCCCACATTAAACCTAATTCAAAATTTCTCAAATTTATCTATAAATAAATGCCATTCTCAGAGTGCTCCTAACCCTAAACCCTCGTAGCTCACTTCAGAAAAGAAGAAAAAAAACTAGCCTTTCAATACCCATCCACTACTCTCTATAAATAAACGTCATTCTCAGAGTGCTCCTAACCCTAAACCCTCGTAGCTCACTTCAGAAAAGAAGAAAAAAAACTAGCCTTTCAATACCCATCCACTACTCTCCCCAATGGGCAAGAAGGATAAAATCGCTGCCAAGAAGAAGCCGATCTCTAAAGCTTCGGGAAAATCAAGTAATAGTCGTCTGATAGAGAATCTCAAAACTGTGAATGCTTGTCTCATGAAGGAGGCGATGCAGTGCCGGCAAGAGGTGAAACACCTCCACATCCAGCTTACTTCACAGGTTGCCGAAAAAGATATTTTTCACAACATCCAAAATGATGTATTTGCACTTGTTGTCTCATCTAGCATCAACGAAACTGCCTCTCGTGCAACGGCGGAGATAGTCGCAGCTTCAGATAGAGAGAAAAATTTAAGAAAGAAGATTGAGGCGGTCGCTATGGAGGTCGATGTTGGGAAAAAAGAGCTGCTTGCTCTAGCCAAAGAAAAAGATCAGAGAGAGAAAGAGTTGGTGGAGTTAAAAGAAAGCATTAGATCGATGGAGCAACCGAACGAGCATGGAAGACAAAGAAAGAATTTGTTTCGTCGTGTTGCTGCGGCTGCGCCTTTCATAGCTGCTGCCGGTGCGGTAGTTGTGGCTTTTTGCATAATTTTGAAGAAATAATTTTCTCATTCGAGTGTGATGTTTTATCGTTAATTACTAATTTTATTCTTTATTATCTTTTAGTATTTCTTTATTAACATTTGTATATTTGATGGATTTTATTTTTTATGTGGGAAAGTAATTTATTTTTAAAATTTCTTTTTCTTCTTAAAAAAGTCAAATATTTAATTATTCTAATTCATTTAACCTTGAGGAAAATTTTCTTATGATTATTATTAAGCTAGAAATAATATATAGAGAGAGTTTGATGTTGTTGACAATCTAAAAATTATTTACCATTTGCTCTTGCATTATATCTTTTTTTAAAACTTAATAATATGTATGTATCTTCATGTTTATAATTTCATTATTTTGATCTATATACGTATCACTTGTTAGATTTTTTTCAGTTATGTTGGTGGAGACATATCATAAATATATCGGACCAGCTAATTTTGTTGGAGTTTGAATTTCATAAACCATTTTAAGATAGCATTATTTTTTATTGTGACAAAAAGTTATTTTATAAATCAAATATTTTATTAATTACAAGAATGGTAAAACACTTATAAATAACTAAGTTGCCATATAAAAGATAATAAGTGTCAAGTTGATCTTAAAAACCATATTTTTAATGTAATTTTTGAGAGTTTAATATTTGGATAAAAAGTTATTTCCTTAAAAATAAAATTTAAATATGAAAGTTTAGGTGTTGAGAAGATGCTTAAGAAATTATTAAATAAAAGTAATTTAATATCAGAGATGTTAAATATTTGATTATCAAGAACCGTGGACTACGATAATTGAAGCAGAAATACAAGCAAACATAACAAATCTCATTTAAGTAACGTCTCCTTTATATGATGCGAAAAAGAATATTACTTTTGGACACATTTAATATAAGAATTGAGAACCAAGTTATTATATTATTGTATTAATTAGGACACATCATCAAATTCAATTTTTATTTTTTTGGGGGAAACTGTCGGTAAGTACTTGAACGCTGCATTGCAAATCATTGGAGAACTACATCATGAAATGGTTCAGCGTCCAAAACCTCAAACTCCCTTAAAGATAAGATCAAATAATATGTCCATGCCTTATTTTTAAGTGGAATATCATTTTTTATTAATTGTTAGGAGATATAGGAAATAACGT
>NW_018164655.1:29872-36798 GCF_001263595.1 Phalaenopsis equestris
TTGAAGTTCTGCGGTGGGCGTCTGTGGTGGTTCTTGGACGGTGTCGTTGACAAAGCCTTCTTTGTTTTTGATGTTGAGAGCTATCAACATGACACGACTCCAGGAATTGTAGTTTTCTTCATTCAGCGGCTGCGTAACAAGCACCAGACCGGGTTGATCTGAGTAGTGAAGAAAAAAGGGGTCGTTCGGATTATCGAATTTGATAGATTCAGGTTTTGCTGAATTTTAAGTTTCGTCTGCCATGTGTTTTGGCTTAGAAAGAAGATAGATGGGGTTTTTGTGTGGAAGAGGAGATGGTAAGACTCAGAATCGTGTTTTCTCTGATACCATGTTAAAACTCAGAATAATGTGGTGGAATACATACCTTTTCATTGATATGAACGGGGTTATAAATAACCCTTACAATAATCTTGTAATAGGAAAATAATAAAAGGTAAATGATATGAAAGAAAGGGTATAATACTGAATATCTCCAAAAATTAATTCGTATTAATTGTTAGGAGATATATGAAATAACGTAAAATAGAAAAATAAATATCTCATTAATTCCAAGGAAATAATTTATTTACAAGAATAATTTATTTCATATCATAACTCTAATTTTATAAGAATAAATTATTTCCTATCATAACTCCTAACAAATAGAATTGTGATTGTGCAATAAATGAAACAAAAAATTGAAGTTAGAGTCCCTAAGGAGCATGAAGCTACATTTAGAGGTAGAAAATCACATCCAACTTACAATTGTCTTAGCAACACTTGATTTTGAATGCAGATTCATGTATTTTCTAGTTGGTTATGAAGGTTTAGCACATGATGCAATAGTACTAAGAAATGCATTATAAATGTTTGATGGCTTATGTATTTTAGAAGGTATCAATCTAAATTTTTTTTCTATAAGTCTTATATTTAAATGTAATATTTATACTAAAAAAATTGTCAATATTTCAAGAAAACATTATTTAGTTAATAGTTTTTATTCCATTCAAAATGGTTTTATTTCGTCATACCATGCAATAAGATATCAGTTGAAGGAATTCAATTACAGTCAACCTTCACATTATAAGTAATTATTTAATCTCTGACACTCGCCATTGTATACTATGATGGAGCGCGTAATTGGTTTATTGAAGAATCTCTTTACAGATTTGAAGTCAGGGTTTTATTTTCCATTACAAACTCAATTTGACATTGTGCTAATTTGTTATGTTCTACACAATTGGATAATTACAGAAGGTGGTGGTGAATTTATTCTCTCTAAAGGTGAGTGGGTAGAAAAAAATCACCACTGATGGAGAATTCTATCAATTATAGATGACTCTCGGGATTAGTTGGACAAACAAAATAAAATTGCTAATGTCAAGTGGAACCACATGGTTAATGAGGGGTGTTAACAATCTTTTTTTGGGTCAGAGTTTCTATTTGCATTTTCAATAAAATTTGATTTTTTTTTTTTTTTTTTTTTTTTTTAATGGTTGGTTTTTGAAGAGCTTTCCATAATATTTGCAAAAAAATTTATTCTTGTTTTGTCTTTTTAATTGTTAGTCTACTTTAATGTCATGTGTTTTACCTTCTGTTTTAGTTCTTAATTATATGCATTAAGGGGATGATTTACATTACTAACAATTAAAATTATCAAATTCATTTTTCTTTTTTATTCCAATTCTAAAATTTTTATTGTCTGCTTTTCTTTTATATAAGACATTGTGAAATGTCATTGATTTTTTTATTTATATTATTTTCACTCTGATATATACAACATATAATTGCCATCATTTTATGTAGGTGTTTTGACATGGAGTCCCTGCAACCAATTAATGCTTCTTCTTTCAAAACTAATAAGAAAATGAAACATATTTGGAATTGATGCTACATATCAAGGTGTTGCACGAAAATAAAAATAAAAATTTGGAATTGATGTAACCATTGAGTAGTATAAAAATCAACTCAAAGAATTATATTTGGTCATTCTTAACAGCTTAGAAAATAATCAGGTATATCGTATGAAGAGGATAAGATAATGAGTTTGATAGGACATGAGAAGTAAATGTCACATATTTAGGTATTTCCTTAGAGCAATTATTATTTTATTGGTATTCATCTTAATAATGACTAATTATTTTTTTAATTGTAGGCTTTCTCAAAAGAAATTGCTTATTTGAATGTGTCATTCAGAAATTATATGGAGTTGGAGAAAGTTGTAGTGAAGGCCACGATACTTGAGATTAGGCTAAATATGAGAATTTTAATATTCTAATTAGGTTACAGCAAATTAACTTGGAAGATGATGACTTCTTAAGTTTTATTGAGATCGTTGCTGATGCAACACAAGCTACTAATATTGTAGATATTGATATCAAAGAAGTTGTCATATGAAAGATAAATCGACAAATGTCATCATCTTCAAAAATAGAGCTCTACAAGAGAAGAATAAAGTGTCTGAGTTTGATCAAAGTTTTTTTAAGTTCATTCTTATGATGGCAGCTTGAGTTGGTAAGGTTGCTACTGCAATCGAAAGCACAACAACAGAGATTGAGGAAAAAAAGTTATTTACATGACTTATAACAGAGCTTTAAATCATTCTTGGTTTCTCCGATGAAGATATTGATGTTATATATGAAAACTTGTACAAGAATCCTACAATGATCCATTCATTCCTTTCATCACTCGTGCAATCCAAAGCTCGATGGATGAGGAAGTAATTAAATAAATTGGTTTGACAAGTCAAATTTATTAGTGGATTTGTTACTCTAACTATTTTATATTTTTAAATTTTGAAATATCATTTTGATCTCGATGATTGTATTGTCATATTCGTAGGACTTTAAGTTTTGAAAACATTTCCTTTATTTTGAAAATCTTTATTTTTCATATTTTGATGACTGCATTATTATTAATTGAATGAACTCAAATTAAATGGTTTGATTCTCAAGGTTATTGCATGTGGGTATATCTTTCTCATCTTCTTTTCATTTCTTCTCTTTTTTTGGTGTGTCTTATTGCTAACAAGATTTCACATTTATTCATAGAAAGGTGTATATTCAGGTTGTGTGAGTCTCTTAAACTTTTATTGTCAGTGTTATTTGTTGGAATCAATTTTTGATGTCACATACATGGGATGTCATCTTGAATGATATAATATTTTGCTCAATCTTTTGTAGTCCAAGATATCTAATAGGACCTCCTCATACGTGCCTAGAGTGCGGAATTAGGATTGGTACTGGTTCAGCCCTACCAGGGAGATCTCATCATTGGGTGGCATCAATATTGATACAACATGCATCTCTTGATTGTTATGATGTTTAGAGCTTTTTGTGGCCAAGGGAAGTCATAAAACTCTCCCACACACATTTTAAGAAAATTTTGTTTCAGATCAACCCATCCGCACGATGTCCAGGACGCCCGTCAGTACTAAAATCTTCATATTAAAACTTTCGAAATGCTCATTCTTAAGTTACAAAATCTTATTTTAGTTATACATGGATTCTCTTAACTTTCAAATTAATGAAAACCTTCCTACGTATATCAGAGCACAAAATTTAGTTACAGACCGTTCGAGCTATACCTGTCCCCGAGAGTCAATTTTCATCTGATACGACACACCCTTTATGTCAACCTAGATGTGGGCAAGCTTAATTTTATCCCTACATGTCCTCTGAAATTTTGGTAACCCATAAAACCCTCTTGTGCGCGCATTGGGAAGAATCAGGGTTTAGCGCGTTGCACTTGTGCAATAGTTTTGGGGGCATTTCTCCTTAAATGGTGAGCTAAGCAAAGCCTAGGATGCTAAATAGTATTTTTGATATCTGGTTATAGTTCTCTACAAGATTGGGTGTTGTTTTGCTTGTGCTTTTATTTTTTTGCTGATTTTGGACATGTGCAATAATATATTTCATTTTTCTTACAAGGAGTCATGCCTAAATATATACAAACAAAAGTTTAAAAAGGGAGAAGCAATGTCATAATTTCATTCCACTCATTCTTGCAGGTGTTGTTATAAGCTCCTCCGGTTAGACGCGACTAAAATTTGTTGTATGTTATTCAGTGTTAACATTTTCTACAGGTCGCGTCCTTTATTTTTTTTATCTTGTATTTGATAGAGTCATAGGATTGATTTTGTATCGGAAATAAGGTACAGACACGTGTTTCTAGGAGGATGACACGTCAAATCACGTGATGAGGATCATGAGCAGTACTCGTGTTTCGTAGCTTAAGTCTGAATTTATACTCTTATCTAGAATTAAGACTAAGCACGTATATGCGGAGTCTGACAACTTTTACTACTTTTCTGGAAGATGTTATCAACCCAGCAGCATTGACCTTTCTATAGTTATTTAGGTGTGCTTTTACTTTTCTATGACATGATTGAGTGCTTGAAATTATTTTCTTCTTGTTATATTTTTTGATATGTCTGGGATTAATTATGAAAAATAATCTAGGCTTATTAAGGAATCAAAAATTTTAGACCTTTTATAAAGTCTTAATAAATAAAGTTTAAGACTAAAATTCTGAATTTTTCAAAACCCGCACTTTATTTTCTTTATGGCTTTCTAGTCAGATTTTAAATGGGTTGCATGCATGAATATACAACCTATCATAATTGATAGACCCTTCACGCCATAAGATTGTGGTAGACAACTGCATCATTTGCATATACCTGAGGAGAAGTCTCCCAAGTTGCAATGTCGATGTGCGGATGAACTTATTGTATGGAAGGAGCAGCGATTAATAACAATCGGTGGCAGCCAACAAGTGGTGGTTGACAGTGATTGTTGGTGGTCAACGGCGACAAGAGTGATGCTGAACTTCAGCTCTGTCTCAAAGCTCCACGTTTTTTCTCTAGCCTCTAGTTCTCTTTCAGACTTCTAGCTCTCCTCCCCCTGATGAGAGAGATGACACTCTATTTATAGAGTTTCAGTGCAATTAATGCTGGAATAGAAACTACTTTGATCGGACGGTCCGGAGAGCTTCCTTTGGTCTGAAGGTGTTTGATGGGCATCTAAGTGCCTTAATGAAGTTAGAATTAAGAAATCATAGACTCGTTGGATTCTTCTTATCGAGACGCTTGAGTCTATAATAATCTTGTCAGATTCGACATTCATTTGACCTCCCAAATATATTCAAAAACATTCAAAGGTGATTTAATGGCTTGATATAAGCTTGGTTTGACTTGGATTACATCAATTTTGGTATCATTGGGCCCGTCTCATCGAATCAGATAGTTTGACTATAAGTTTGTTAAAATTGGAGCTCTAGATGACTTTTAATTAAAGTTTGAATATTGTCTGCTTAAAATATTACATCAATATTTGTCATTATTTGAGATTCGTTGTAGATGATGATAATTTATTAAAGTCATATCAAGCACTAACATTAATTACTTAATTTTTTAAGGAAATTTTTTATATCTCACTCCTAAAACATTACATTTATTTAGATAATATTTTAGAGTTTTAAATTTATGCATGAGAAAATAAATTTTACTTTTAAAAATGATAAAATGCTATGTATCAAAAGAGATTTTTGGTGTGCGGTTCGTAAATACAAAAGAATTGTCTCCTATTTAGCGCTCATAATCTTATATTAATAAAAAATTTTGCATAGAAAAATATTAAATATATATATAACAGAGAGGCGAAGGAACAGCGGATCAACTGAAATTTCCCCGAAAAGATAGAGCTTAAAGAATTGAATTTTCTTTATTTATTTCGCTGAAAAAGCTTAACCTTCCTTCCTAATCGTTCGCCCCTCTCATTTCTCCGGCACACTCCGACATTAAACCTAATTCAAAATTTCCCAAATTTATCTATAAATAAACACCATTCTCAGATTGCTCCTAACCCTAAACCCTCGTAGCTCCTTTCATAAAAAAGAAGAAAAAGTACTAGCTTTTCAATCCCCATCCACTACTCTCCCCAATGGGCAAGAAAGATAAAATCGTTGCCAAGAAGAAGCCAATCTCTAAAGCTTGGAAAATCAAATAATAATCGTCAAAACTGTGAATGATTGTCACATGAAGGAGGTGGAGTGCCGGCAAGAGATAGAGCGCCTCCACATCCAGCTTACTTCACAGGTTGCCGAAAAAGATATTTTTCAGGACATCCAAAATGATGTATTTGCGCTTGTTGTCTCATCTAGCATCAACAAAACTGCCTCTCGTGCAACGGCAGAGATAGCCGCAGGCTCCGATAGAGAGAAAAAGGTCGCTACGGAGGTCGATGCTGAGAAAATAGTACTGCTTGCTCTACCCAAAGAAAAAGATGAGAGAGAGATAGAGTTGGTGGAGTTAAAAGAAAGCATTAGATCGATGGAGCAACAAAACGAGCATGGAAGACAAAGAAGGAATTTGTTTCGCCGTTTTGTTGTTGCTACACCTTTCATAGCTGTTGTCGGTGCGACAGTGGTGGCCTTTTGCATAGTTTTAAAGAAATAATTTTCTCATTCGAGTGTGATGTTTTATCGTTAATTATTAATTTTATTCTTTATCATCTTTTAGTGTTTCTTTATTGTCATTTATCTATTGGAAAAATTTTATTTTTTATGTGAGAAAGTGATTAATTTTTAAAGTTTTTTTTTTCTTCTTAAAAAAAGTCAAATATTTAATTATTCTCTTAAAAAAGCCAAATTACCTCCCACATCCCTGCATAATATTTTTGGCTGCAGGTGGACATTCAAGACCAAATTGAATCTTAACGGAATTGTTTACAGTTTAGTTCTTCCTCACTATAACAATCACTTATAATTGGCAAATTCTTCAATTGGATATATACAATGCTTTGCATTAGGGGTGTAAATGAGCAGAACACGAATGAATAGGGCTTTTGTTCGTGTTCGGTTCGTTTGAAATAAGCTCGTGTTTGAAATTGTTCGTGAAATCACTGTTCGTGTTTGTTTCTTAACGAACGAGCCGAACACGAGCTGTTCAC
>NW_018164655.1:37008-37405 GCF_001263595.1 Phalaenopsis equestris
AAAAAAATTGTTCACGTTCGTCTCGTTTACCTATCGAACGAATCGAACACGAACTCATTGACGAACCGAACACGAATTATTCACGAACAACGAGTTTTTTTGACAGCCCTACTTTTCTTCATGGCAATCTACTTGAGACAGCCTATATGCAACAATCACACAGTTTTCTCAATCAACTTCATCAATCTTATATTTGTAAACTCAAAAAGATTATCTATGAACTAAAGCAAGCTCCTCGCTAATGGCATCACTCCCTTACTGCATATCTTTAGCAACTATACCTTAATTTTAACTCAGTCGAGCCTTCCCTATATTGTTATCATCAAAATAACATATATATATATATATATATATATATATATATTTATTTATGTGGATGACGTTTTATTTCTTGGAA
>NW_018164655.1:37486-45192 GCF_001263595.1 Phalaenopsis equestris
AAAATAACATATATATATATATATATATATATATATATATTGATTTACGTGGATGACGTTTTAATTACTGGAAATGACTATCATACCATTGACATTACTCTTCACAACTTACACAACATATTTAAAATGAAAACATTGGGAACCCTTTCAAAGTTTCACGTCATGCAGGCTCCTTCCACTTGTTACGGTCCACATCTTATAAATCAGGCAACATACTTTAAGTGAATACTTCATACTTCTAGTATGGAAGATTAAAAAATTGTTGAAAATCCTACAAATACTAGAAAATTTTCTGAACCCTATGATCAAACTTATTTTCATGATTCATCTTTTTATCGTAAACAAATTGGTTCCTTGCAGTACTTGACTCTCACATGACTTGGTATAAGACAAGCAGTAAATCAATCCAATCAAGCAATGCATCAACCGGCTCAACACAACTTTCAACAATTAAAATTTGTTCTCGGATACCTACAAGGCACCGCTAATCTTGGCTTGCCAATAACTCGAGGGACTTTAGAATTCAAGGCTTTTACATATGCAAATTGGACTGATGGTTCCCTTGATCGGAAATCTATAATTGATTATTGTATATTTCTCGTATCTACACTTATCTCATGGTCTGTTAAAAAGAAAATTACCATTGTTTGGTCCTCCGCTGAAGCTGAATCTTGAGCTCTAGCGATGATTGCGACAGAGATAGTCTTGCCCCATGTTTACTTCAAGATTCTCAAATTATTTTTCACTTCTACCCCTTTCTACCATAATAATACTTTTGCAATAGCTCTTGCCAATAATCTAGTCTTTCACGCTGGAATCAAGCATATAGAAATCAACTGTCACCACATCAGAGAATGTTAGCAGATCTCTTTACCAAACCTCTCTCCAATTCTAGGTTCCAGTCTCTTTGCTTCTCACCAAATTGGCAATCTAAAAGGGGGGCTATTATGGTTCTGGGATGGTTTGTTTCTGTGGTTATCGGTCCAGTTCATCTTCTCGTTTTGCAGTGCTTAACATATTAAATATTAGAATTATCAAATTTTGTTCAAGATAAGTGTAACATAAATTTGGATTAAAGCAAATTTTATAATTTTAAAATCTATGCTTATCAAACTTTGATATTATATATACTACATATCTCGTATTTAAAAAATATTTAATATTTTATTTGAATTAATATGATTATTTTTTATGTAAATTTAATTTTATGTATATAAGTTTTTCTTCTTTATAATTTTTGGATTTGTAAAAACATAAAAACTATTTAATTTTATATGAATTGAATATTAATTAGTAGGTCATTATTTGAGAAATATATAAATATCCTGTAACATTAATTTCTAATTTTATTTAATAGAAATTATATATCTCACACTTAAAATATTAAATTTAGATAGCATTTTAGTGTTTAAATTTTTGCATGAAAAAATAAACTTTACATTTAAAAAGAATACAATGCTACTTTAATATCATATTAAGGATTTGAATCCTATATGTGTAAATAGTACGTTAGAGGTGAAAGCGAGTCAAGTCGAGTTTGAGCCACCCTCGATGAGTTGGAGCTTGATTAAATTCATCGAGCTCGAGTTTAAGTCTATGAGATCGAATCACCAACTTGTTTAATATAAAAGAGAGATAATAATATTAATTTAAATTAGTTTTATAATAATTTGATAAATAGAATGATCAATTAAGAGATAAACAATAAGAAATCTACTAATTTAAAATAAAAAAATATTTTTAAAATATTTTTATAACCTAAAAGATAAATTCTTCAAAATTTAATATATTTTTAGTATATTTTATATTAATATTTTTTTAAAGGAGACGGCTAAGAAGCTAATGAGTTTGAATTGGGCATGGCACTAGCTTGGCTTCTCGAGCTCAGTTCATGGGCCACAAATCGAGCTGAGCTTGAGTCGACTTACGAGACGAATGGATTCACTTAACATCCCTAGCATATATTAATCAAACAATTTGTGTAGAAAAATAAGAAAAAAAATACAACGGGAAGTCGGAGGAATAGCTGAGGAGGCCAGAAAGGATGGCAGTGGCCAAGATTGAGGGGGCGGGGCTTTGAAAGAATGGAATTTTCTTTATTTATTCCGCATAAAGAAGCTTAACCTTCCTCCCTAATCTCCCGCACAGTTTAATCACTGAAAACCCTAAATCATAATTCCCCGAATGCATCTATAAATATACGCCATAGAGTGTTCCTAATCCTAAACCCTCGTAGCTCACTTCAGAAAAGAAGAAAAAAAACTAGCTTTTCAATCTCCATCCACGACCCTTCCTAATGGGCAAGAAGGATAAAATCTCCACCAAGAAGAAGTCAATCTCTGAAGCTTCAGAAAAATCAAGTAATAGTCGTCTGATAGAGAATCTCAAAACTGTGAATGTTTGTCTCGTGAAGGAGACGATGCAGTGCCGACAAGAGGTAAAGCGCCTCCACATCCAGCTCAATTCACAGGTTGCCGAAAAAGATATTTTCCACGACATCCAACGTGATGTCTTTGCGCTTGTTGTCTCCTCTAGCCTCCGCGAAACTGCCTCTCGTGCAACGACGGAGATGGCCGCTGCTTCAGACAGAGAGAAAAATTTGAGAGAGAAGATCGAGGCGGTCACTAGAGAGGTCAATGCTGAGAAGAAAATAGAGCTGCTTGCTCTAGCCAAAGAAAAAGATGAGAAGGAGAAAGAGTTGACGGAGTTAAAAGAAAGTATTGGAACGATGGAGCAAGGAAGCGGGTATGGAAGACGAAGAAAGAGTTTGTTTCACCGTATTTATGTTGTTGCGCCTTTCGTAGCTGCTGCTTGTGCGGCAGTAGTGGTTTTTTGCATAGTTTTGAAGAAATAATTTACTTATTCGAGTGTGGTATTTTGTCGTTAATTACTAATTTTATTCTTTGTTATCTTTTAGTATTTCTTTATTATCATTTATCAATTGAAAGAATTTTATCGTTTGTGTGGGGAAAGTGATTTATTTTTAAATTTTTTTTTCCTTTTAAAAAATCTAATATTTTATTTTCATAATTAATTTAAGCTTGCGGAAAATTATCTGACAATTATAATTAAATTAGAAATAATATATAGAGGGAGTTTGAGGTTGCTGATAATATTAAAATTATTTATCATTTGCTCTTGCATTGTATCTATTTTCAAAATTTAAATAATATGAATGTATCTTCACGGTTATAATTTCATTATCTTGACATATATACCCATCACTTTTATGACCTTTTTGAGTTATGTTGATAGAGATATATCATATGAGTCAACTAATTTTGTTGGAATTTAAATTTCTTAAGTCAATTTAAGATAGCATTATTTTTTGTTATGACAACAAGTTATTTTATAAAACAAATATTTTATTAATTACAAGAAAGGTAAAACACTTATAAATACCTAAGTTGCCATATAAAAGATAATTAGTGTTAAGTTGATCTTAAAAACCGTTATTTTAATGTAATTTTTAAGAGTTTAATATTTGGATAAAAAGTTATTTCCTTAAGAATAAAAGTTAAATATGAAAGTTTAGGTGTCAGACATGCAAATACATAAAAATAGTTTCGTTATACAAATTGAATATCCGCAAAATACTTACGCCACTGATTTGCAAATTTTCTTATTTTTCTTTGTTAAAATCACATAAGACAATTAAATATCATCAAGAAATTAAAACCTTATTAATATAATTCTATAGATCAAGTTATAAGTACGATAAAAATGGATAAAAACCATGAAAAATATTAGGAGTCATATAAATATTTTACTATAAATTCAAATGGCAGTAGATTCAAGAAAATATTGTATTACGACATATTTTTATAAATTTCGTGTCATTAATTATATTTTATTATGTCAATGCATATAAAATAATCACTTAAAAGATTTAGATTAATGTAGATGGGAGTTTTGCTAGAGAGTACAAGGGTGTAGGTGGGATTTTTAGGGATGATCAGGGGCATTGCTGTTATTTTTTTGCTTCTCTTTGTGTGGCTCTCTCCTATTAAGGCTGAAATTATTGATGTTATTATGGCAGCTTTGAGAGTTGCTGTCTCTCTTGATCTAAAAACTCTTTTTCTGGAAACTGATTCTGAGATATTTTTTTTCAAATGCTTACTGCTAAAATTAATCCTCCTTGGTATGCAATAATTTGGTTTAAACGTATTAGGCAATTTATGGAGGAGCAAAATTTAAACATTCTTTTGTCATTTACTTATAGAGAATGTAATAAATCTGCTGATTGGCTTGCTAAATGGAGGGTGCGGGGTCCTATTGTTGTCATTAATCCACCCCCCATGTTAGCTAAGTTGATTAAGAGTGATGTGGTCGAACCTAACGTTCGAGCCTAGTATTGGTTGGCTTTGCACCTACTGTTTTCTTCTTTGGTTGGTTCTTATTGATAGATTTGGTTTTTTTTCTAGTTTTCACAGATTTTCTTGGGCTTTTAGGAATCCTTTTGGTATGGAAGTTATTGGTGGAATTAAAAACTGCTCTTAACGATATTTTCCTTGGCTTCATGGATTTCACACCCGGATGAACGGATGGATACCAATATATATATATGTTTGGTTTAACAGTGAAAGTCAAAGTAAACAATAAAGGGGTTTGCTGGAATGATTAGACACTGTGCTACTTTGCTTTATTATTTGCTTTTGGGTCTCTTAATGACTGTTTTTGGGTATACTCCTTTGCAGGTACACATGTTTTACAATTGCTTCATGTATTTTGGCTTTTTTTGCGTGGAGTTGTAATGCAGAGACAAGAACCCTATAGGTAGTTGGGGATCCTCTATCTCAACATCAAACTCTGTAGCTTTTACTTTGATTAACACGTAAGGAGTAGGGGTGTAAACAAACCGAGCACGAACGAACAAAGCTTGTGTTCGTGTTCGGTTCGTTTAAAATTTAGTTTGTTTGAAATAAGCTCGTGTTCGTTTCTTAACGAACGAGCCGAACACGAACCGAACACGGCTTCATGGATTTCACACCTGGATGAACGGATGGATACCACGCCTTGCTCTGCCTGCTGCTCTTCGAATACTTCTGTTCTTTTCATGGAAGGAGCTTGCTGGAATGATTGGGCACTGCGTTACTTTGCTTTATTATTTGATTTTGGGTCTCTTAATGGCTGTTTTTTGGGTATACTCCTTTGCGGGTACACATGTTTTAAAATTGTTTCATGTATTGTGGCTTTTTTTTTAGTGGAGTTGTAATGCGGAGATAGGAACGCTATAGGTAGTTGGGGATCCTCTATCTCAACATCAAATTCTGTAGCATTTACTTTGATTAACGCGTAAGGAGCCACGAGTTGCTCTTTTTATCAAAAAAAAATATAAGACTACTTTCATAAAATTTATTTGCAAGTAAAATAATGTATATATAATGGAATTTCCGTGTAGGAAGCTACGCTTTTCAGTTTTAAGAAATTATGATTATATTAATATAAAAATAAGAACTCAACTTACGAACCCCAAGAAAGGATCAAATTTTCTTTGAGAAGCTTATCCGAAATAGGTTGGCAGGGACGAAGATGACGGAACTCTGCAACAAATTAATTTTCTTTTATCTATTTCGCTGAAGAGCCTTAACCTAAAGCCTTCATCTATAATTATTTTAGGCATGTTGTTGCTTTTCTTTGGCATGATTGGTTGTTTGATACTATTTTTTTTCATGTTTTATTTTGTGTTCTGTCTGGGATTAACTACAAAAACTAATTTAATAAACCTTTTATAAAATCTTAATGATAAAAGATTAAGACTAACATTCTGGATTTTTCAAAACCCTCATTTTATTTTCTTCATGGTTTTCATTTTAAATGGGATGTATGCATGACTGTACAACCCGTCATAATTAATAGTCCCTTCACGCCATAGGTTTTTTAGTGGACAACTGTATCATGTGCATATACCTAATATGCTTAATTTCATATATTTTGTATATTTATTTATAAATGGAATTGCACTTTAAATAAATATATTTTTATGTTTTTTTGTTGATCAAATAACAGAAAGAACAATTGGAGTGAGTTGGAGCGAAATGGGAACAAAATGAGGCAATTGAAGCAATATTGAAGGGAGACAGAGAGGGCAGCGCTTAGGCGCCAGAACTGCCCGGAGCAGTTTTCTGGGAATTCTTTAGTGGTTCGGGACGATGGAAAGAGCAATTTTCTGCCATTTGAGGACTTGGGAACAAAGTTCCAAGGTCTTGAACTCCCCAAGGACTTCAAGAAATCCATATCGAGAGCAGGATTTCACCAATTTACAGGGATTTGTAAGGGATTTTGAGAGCATTTGTAAGGGATTGTATCAAGAATTGCAAGGAGCAGTAGAGAACTTCAATGGATGGATCTTAGAGAGATTAAAGGCCCGTTTGGGGCAGCTTAAAAGTGCAGGCAGCGTTTTGAAAACGCCGTCATCCCGTTTGGTTAGCACTTATTGTCATATTGTCAGATTATCCAAAACTATCCAAAACTCAATTTTCAATTTTGTGAAAGACGTGGACCGCGCGACAACCCCCGCGGTCCGCGTTTTGTGAAATGGTTTTTACGTAAGAGCCCTCGTTCGCTCCCGTGTTCGCTCCGTGACCCTAATTCGCTCACTCTGCCCTCGGACGCCTTCAGCGGGAAATCCTTCGCAATACTCAGCAGGCAGTCGACATTCTCGGCTCCCTGCTTGCGTTCGGCGTCGCGCTCGATAAGCTTCTTCTTCGTCCTTTTCGGAATGCATTTATTTCTCCTCTTCGTCTGTAGTTCTTCCTCTTCCTCTTCCTCTGCATTTCTTTCTTCCTCTTCCTCTTCTTCTGCATTTTTTCTTCTTTGGTACCCATGGCTCACGACTCCCTGCTTCCGTTCTTCGGCATTCTCAGCTCCTTGCTTTCGCTCGACATCACGCACGGCAAGCTTCTTCTCCGTCGGCAGACATTTATTTTTATTCTTCTTCTGCAGTTCTTCCTCTTCCTCTTCTTCTTCTGCATTTCTTCTGTTTTTCTTCTTCTTCGGCAAGCTTCTTCTTCTGCATTTCTGATTCCATCAGTGGTTAATTATTGTAATATTTTGACAGATTTACATACATACAACTCAAGTCTGATGTATTTACATATCTAACACCTAATCGTCAACTTTTTACATAAGTACTACCTGACCTATACATGAGAAGATATATTTCACTTTTCAAAATTAAAAATCATGATATGTTTTTATATTATATGAAAAATTTGAGTGGTATAAATGTTAAAAATCAAGTTTATGTTTTAGTTATATAATTACATAGGTCTTGGTTGGTATTTTTGTAAATGCTCCACATGTGAGGAAAAAAAAATTTGTAAATGCTCCTATTTAGGTTAGAAATATGGCTTAGTATGGTTGCAAATCTTCCAAAAAATGAACAAAGTGTGACATTATTATAATAAAAATACATTTATTCAATCAATAAACAAACTACTTGTTGTGAGATATGTACTTCCTGACATAGAGATGAGACGAAAAGGAACACAAGCAAACACAGATCGTTTACGTGGTTCGATCCAACTGGATCTACGTCCACGGAAGGGAATCAATCAAATAGTTCACTAAGGCAAAAGATATGGAGAATACATAGCTTATACATAGAGATGAGCCCTCATCTTCCTTCTACGGCCTCCCTCTCAAGCGACGCCTTGATACAAGGCCTCAAGATGCTCTCCTCCTCTCTAACTCTATAGCTATTC
>NW_018164655.1:47784-49914 GCF_001263595.1 Phalaenopsis equestris
ACGGTAGGTGAACGGTAGGTGAGATGTGGTAGGTGAGCGGTACCACATTACAAAAGTGCCCTTTTACTTTAGTTCATTAATTGGGGGTCAAAATAACACTACTGAATGACAATAAAAATTTAAGTTCAATTTGTCCCCATCATACTACCGTTGCGAACATCTCCACTGCGCATGGTCAGAATGGTTTTTTTTCACATAAAGCTGCAAAACAGTTGTTCTCAAACTGCAGTAGTCAAACAGTTAAACAATTTATTCAGTTCAGGGGCAGACTGGTCATTTATTCATAAACAACTACAAATCAGCTATTTTCGAAATGCACAAACCAAACAGTCAGCCGACTTATCTGGATCAGCTGCTCATCAGCAGATTATCAGGATAAGCTGCTTATCAGCATAAGCTGGATAAGCTGCAGCTGCCCCAAACAGACCCTAAACCGAGCTTAAATTCTCTTTAAATGAAGCGACCAAACACCACCTTAGTGGGATTTAGAAAATTATATAAATTTCAATTTAATAAATCCTGAAAATTATTTGATATGATGAATTGCTTGTTTAAAACACATATTTAGTTTAATTGCTTTGTTTCATGAAGTTTTTTATTGAATTTATCATGCATTGTGAGTTAAAAACTGTGTTTTTCTTTTGTAATGCTTTAGTAATAAGTGTAGGGTATAGAAGTTTAAGAATAAATATTGATTTTATATGTGATAAATATTCTCCTAGACTTAAATTTACGTATCTTACCTGCCATATGAATTATTAAAACTTATTGTGACCCATTTGACTTGACAATGAGTGGTGGTGACTCAACATGAGAATGTTCACATTATCCAATTAACTATGAAACACGGTAGTTAGGTGGTTGTGCAAAGTTAAGGAGATAAGTATTCTAGAAAGTTCACATTAGAGCTTTCTGGGTGACAGACGGGGCATACAGTTATGGGGAGCCTATATGTGGCACCAACTAGAAAGTTCACATTAGAGATTTCTGGGTGACAGGCGGGGCATACAATTATGGGGAGCCTATATATGGCACCAACTAGCACCATTGCCCAAAGCAAATAACTAATTTGTGAATTAATCGTATCTATTACTCGCGAGTGGGTAGGTAGACATATACACTTTTTGTCTCAACTTAACATACATTCTTAAACTTCAAACCTACAACCAACTTAATTATTCGCAAGAGAAAAGTACTTTTTATCAATTTTGAATTTCACCTTTATTATTGCTCTTGATAAGTTTTAACATAGGATTACATTTGGAACTTAGAAGTAGTGATAGCAAAATCACCTTTATCGACACTCCAAACAAGGACCTTATAATAGTTGAGTCGAACTTCACCTAATGTGATTGTCTTCCACAGTTCTCTGTGGGATCGATAATACAGAATTAATGATCTGATACTCCTTGAATGATACATACACTTGTGTGAAAATCACCCTAGTGTGTTGAACTTCATCTCTTAAAATTTGAGCTTAAAAGTTAAAATAAATATTTAAGATTTTAAATATTTAATCTTTAAACACTAGGTTGTGTCTGTTTCGGGCGATCAATACCCGAGGAGAAGTCTCCCAAATTATAATGTCGATGTACGGATAAGTTTGTTGCAAGGTATGAACGACGACCAATAACAATCAGTGGTAGCTAACAGGTGGTGGTTGATAGTGTTTGGCGGTGGTCGGCGGCGACAGAAGTGATGCTGGACCTCAGCTATTTCTCAAAACTTCAAGCTCTTTCTCTAACCTTAAGTTCTCCTCCCCATCATGAGAGGGATGAGACTTTATTTATAAAGTTTTGGTTCAATTAATGCGGAAATGTAAACCACTTTAATTGATAGGACCGGAGAGTTTCATTTGTTCTGATGGTATTTAATGGACATATGAGTGTATTAATGATATCAAAATCGAGTGATCAAGGGCTTGTTGGATTCTTCTTGTTGAGACGCTTGATTCGACTATAATCTTTTCATATTAGGCATTCATTTGACCTCTCAAATATGCTCAGAAAGCTTTCAGAAGTGGTTAATGGCTTGATTTAAGCTTAATTTGACTTGAAATAGATCAATAGATCAATTTTCGTAATCATCAAGCCAATCAGTTTTACTATAAGTTAGCTAAAATTAGAGCTA
>NW_018164656.1:0-15793 GCF_001263595.1 Phalaenopsis equestris
GCAAACCCCACACCAAAAATAGTGCCGACATCCCACTATTGAAATTTTGCAATTAGTAGATCAATCTATCACTTATCCTAAAGGATTTATAGAAGATGTGATGGTTAAAGTAGATAAATTTATCTTCCGTGTTGATTTTATTGTATTAGATATGGAATAAGATTAAAAAATTCATATTATTTTGGGGAGATTTTTCCTTGCTATTGTACGAGCAATGCTAGATCTAGAAAAGAGGAATTAACAATGAGAGTTAATGATCAGGAAATTACAATTAATGTGCTTAAAATAATGAAGTATCCTGATGGAAAATGTTATAGAATGAATACCATTAATGATATGATTGCTAATATTTTTCAAAATATATGGAAGTCATTTTGGATAAAAAAAGATGAAGTCATTTAAAAAAAAAGAATAAGAAGCTGGACTGATAGAGATTTTGAAAATGAATCAAATGAGATAATTACTATGGATTCAAATTATGTTTAGGAAAATTATGAAATTCAAGATATTACTAAAAATTGTATACCTCTAATTCCATCTATTGAAAACTTTCCGAACTTAAGATGAAAGTTTTACCTATTGTTGACCTCACTATTGGTTGAGGTTTAGTTTCCTCCTTATTAGCCTAGAGTCTAGCCATAGTACTTTCCTGTTGACTATTCCTATAGGACTAGTAAAAGAACCCTCACCATTAGAAATTCTAAACCCTTATTTGCTCAACTTGAAGTTCCACATATTGGTCCTAACCTCTAGCACTTAGTAGGTGGGGTCAATATGAAGGAGCTCAAGAAGAGTTCCCATAGGATTGATTGGCATTAGGGTCAACCCTCTGGTGGTATGGTCTTTGTTACTCTCACTTACACACTTGCACATTAAGCTCACTCACTACCTTAAACCCAAGCCTACCTGACTTTGACCCCTTAACACTTTCGGAGACTCATGTAGCTGGTCCCCTAGGTCCACTAGCCCCAGGCTAGGGTCTAGTTAAGTCCAGTACATGGAGGACCCAAGTAGAAGATTCCATTGGTCCATAGCTCAAATAGGGTGGTTGGCACCTCACTTTCACCAAAATACCAAACTTAACCTTTTACCCCTAAATCTACCCAATTTACCAAATTGCCCTTGACACTCCAAAACTCCCAATTTCACCCAAAATACTCAAATTTGTCCAAAAATCATTTCAAACCATCCAAATTGCCCAAAACATCCCAAAACATCCCAAAATTACAAAAAATACCAAAATACCCCTGAAATTGCAAAAATTACCAAAATAATCTTGGTTGCCCAAACTTTCCCAAAACCTTCAAAATTATTTCAAATGTCCCCGAAGTCAATTTAGATTCTTTAATTGAACTCAATTTGATCAATTTGACTAATTTTTTCCAAAAGCCCCAAATTGCCCTTAAAGACCCAATTACCCCAATTCACCCCCAATGTCCACCAATTTTGTTCATTTTTTCCCCAATTTTGATTATAATCTCGAACTCATCATCAAAAAACTTAATTTAGACCAAATATTAACCCAATTGACCCATACATTGAGCCCAATTTCACCCAAATCCAAAACCCCCCAATTTTGCCCCAATTTAGCCATGTCTCTGAACGTCCCAAAATTGAATGCCTAAATCCCAAAATTGACACACAATTAATGTTGAAAACTCTTCATAATATTCTTCTATACCATTTTGAACTCTAAATTTAGACTTAGTTCAATTCTAGCTAACCTAAATCCATGTTTAACCCAACATCCCCAAATTGATCAAATGGCCAACATCCTTCAAATTGACCCTCCAAATCAATTCAAAGTCACTCCAAATATTATTTAAACTCTTTTTAACAATCATTTAAACCAAGTTTCTCAATAAATTGAGTCCAATGTCATGACTAACACAACCTAAACTCAA
Organism: Phalaenopsis equestris; assembly: GCF_001263595.1. Taxonomy (NCBI): domain Eukaryota; kingdom Viridiplantae; phylum Streptophyta; class Magnoliopsida; order Asparagales; family Orchidaceae; genus Phalaenopsis; species Phalaenopsis equestris. The sequence goes on from NW_018164656.1 coordinate 1,905, forward strand.
CTTTAAGCCAATTTGACCCAAATTGAACCCAGGCACCAAAATTGACCAAGCCGTCTCAAATTGATCAAGCCAAAGCTTCTAAAACCAGCTTTTGGACCATATTGACCAGGATAGACTCACCTAGCCCACCCTAAAGGAGCTATGGACTAATGGTCCCCTAATTTAAGGAACTTCACCCATATTTGGCCTAAACTTGAAATATCTCCTTTATCATTGCTTACCCTTGGGAGTTAATCATAAATAGCCATCCTCTCACCCCTTTAAGGTTAGAGGTGACCAAAATCTAGCCATACACCACCTCAACTACCAAAAAAAGTTACCCCAAATGGAGCCACAAATGGCCAAAACACAAAATTTGAACTCCCTGACTTGGCTCACCCCAATTGGATGCTTGTGCCTTTCTTCCCTCCACCTCAGGAAACTTTAACATCCAAAAAACCCCCCTAAGCTCCACCAGGTAGCCATGGCTATAAATTGACCTCTCCACAACCAATGAAGAGAGAGCTTGAAACCTTGGGAAAACTCTGCCAAAATTTATCCAGAGCCTCTCAAAACCTTCCTAAGTTCAATTTTCTTGCTCTTAGACACTCACAGCTACCCCATAGAGCCAATTTACTCACTAAAATTTGCCTGAAAACTAGGAAAGATTTCCCCACACCTCCACAATCCACCAAAGTTCAATTAATTGTGCCCACACCATCACTAGAGTGAGGGGAGAAGATTCCCCACAAAAGCCCCATCACAGAGAGCCCTTAGCATAAGAATTTGATCAACACCTGAAATTGAGGTTGATCAAAATCATATCTAAACAATTCACCAGGACCTAGGACTTCATCTGGAGGTCTTTCGGACCCAATCAAAGCTGCCACAACCATCTGATTAAGGCCTCCCCTCTTAGACAGTCGTATTGAACCTCAACTTTAAATTGAGCTTATTTTGATTCTTCATGTGTAATTTCTTGATTTTATGATTGATTAATTGTATGGATAGACGCGTCTTGAGTAGATAAAGCTTTAAAAACAAATCCCATGTGATTTGGTTGAGTCTAGCTCAAGATATTTAGGTTTTAGTGTGAATGGCTTACAAGTTAGGTCACTTGGGGATGATGAACGGATGCCATCCAATCGCACATTTATTTCATGATTAGTTGAGATAGTGTTGGATGAGCGGACGGAATAAAAAGTTAGGCTGATGAGGCAGCTATGACTGATGGCACCAAATAGTGGAGCGCCATGTGGAGACTTCAGAGATGCCCAGATTGAGGTGGCGCTGCGTGGAAAAGTACAAAATTATGGATTTATTTGATTTATTTAAATACGAAAAATTCAAAAATCCATATCTTTTCATAGAAACATCATAAAAATAAATTAAAAATACTCTCTTGCTCAGTGAAGAGAGGATAATAATGTGGAACAAAAATAAGAATTATTTGACAACACTTTGAATTTTAATTAATTAAATACCCTTTATAGTATTTCAATTCATTATGACTAAGCATTGATCACCATGGCCTAAAATTTTGAGGCTTCATTCCTCATGATAGAGGGCATGTTCTCTGCTTTTTCCAAGGTGAGAGGACATTTCTATTCTTCTAACACTAATTTTCAAGTTATGATGGCTATTTTGGCTTAACAATATAGTTGATTTTTTAAGAAACATTGTATTTTTGTACAAAAATAATTATGTTAAATTAAATACACTTAAGAAAATTATGAGAAGTGATTTCCTGACTTTCTTGTGATTAGGAGCACTTAGGAAAAATAAAAGCAATTTTTGATAAAATACTAGATTTTTTAGCTTTATTATGAATTAAAAATAATTAAAAAATAATTAACAAATTATAAAAATACAAAAATTTTTCATAATGTTTCTAATGGTTTTTTGATCACTTAGGACCCATTTAAAATATTTTCCTAATTTTTCTAAGTTAAAAATAAATTTCTAAAGGCTTAAAATGTATTTTCCTATTTTTCTCATTAAAATAACTGTAATGAATAAATTAAAAATAATAAAAATATAAAATTTATTTCTCTGAGTTCTTTGTACTTAGGGAGGTTTAATAAAAATATAAAAATGATTTTTTTAAATAAAACATATTTTCCATTCAAATAAATCATAAAAAACCATTAAATAATTATAAAATAATGATTAAAACTAAATTCAAAAAACCATAGAATTTTGTCTAAGTATTTCTCTAATCTAAGGGAACGTCTAATACTTTTCTTATAAAACAAAAACTTCTTTTTAATAGCTTAAATAAATAAAATTTTAAAAATATCTTTTTTTAAGTTAAAATAATAATTATTTAAATTCAAATATGAAAACCACATTTTTCTCCTTTCATGTTTTAATTACTCTATGGATAGGGTATTTCAAAATGTCTTAACTCATTTGAATGGTGCTTCATGAGTTATGAGGTGAAGAGCCCCAAGGGTAAAGTGGTCATTTTAGGATTTTGGTCCCTTAATCAAAATTTAGGATTAAGGAATGGGAAAATGGGTAATTTTGATCCTAATGAGTATATTTAGATGATTGAAATGGTAAAAGGTAGAAACCAACTTGCCACCTTTCCATCACAAAAATAAAATTATAAATTTTCTAAAATATCAGATTCTGAAGTTAATCAAAATTAAATGATTTCCAAGTGATGGGCTTAAATTAAGGAGATGATGTTTTACTTATGATCAAGTCCACAATTAGTAATGATCTGATTTATTTTAATCAGAATCTGTATCACCTAAATTAAAATTTTAGCATTTGCTAATCTTTCTCCCATTAGATTAAATAAGGGGCTTGGTAGTGATCTAGGCTTTGATTTTAAAACTTGTTTGATGGGATTTGGAAGATAAGGTTGTTGATGATTAACACTAACAAGCCCAGCTTTAGTGGTGTGTATCAGGTCTTTAATGACTGAAAGTTTCCTTAGGGGCATTCACCTACATAACTCTTAAGTAAAATATAAACTGACCAATTGAGTACTCTATCATTGGGATAATTAAAATGCTAAAGTTCACCGAGTAATAGGGTAATTTTAACTTGGCTTGGGATGATTAATGGAACAATATGATAAGTTCATAATGAACATGGATATTTCAAGATATCTTCAAAAAAATCTGGGGTCATCCTTTGAATACTTTGAAATCTCTTGAATATTTTGAAGGACAAGATGGACTTGCTATGTTTTGTTCTAGAATCATCCATTAAGATCTTTCGGGACTCAATAAGTCATAACTTGGGGTTTATTAGTTACACCTTCAACCATTCTTATTTTAATTTTTCTACAACACTATAAGTGGTTGGTTGATTACTTTCCTTTACTTATGAATCAAAACAACTTTTCCAAACATTAATCAACATTTTCAAAATCTAAAACAAATTTTTTCAAAGGTAACCATAAATCCTTTGAAATTTCACTAAATTTAAAACATACTTTTAAATTTACGGGAGTTCCTTAGAGGAGGTAATCTACAGTTGATAAAGAGACTCCCCGATTTAAATGGGGTTCACAACTTGTTTAAGCTAAGTAAATTTAAGAGAAAATAATGATACCAGAATGATGGAACCATGGGATCGTAACCTATGTCGCTCTAATTAACTTTAAGCCCCCATAATATTTAAATAGCCATAGCCTTAGGAAATATTTGATTTGAAATTATAACTTGACACATTAGAAAACTCAAACTTACCACGATGAGGAGCTTGGATCTAGCATTGTTTTTAGCACGACCATCTTCAACAGAAAAATATGTCTACACCAGCTATAAAAATTCTTAAAATTAAATAAACAAGCCACACGACTTTGAGGTTGTCTACTTAGTGTGGATCTAGCATTTATTTAATTCTAAGGAATGTTTTAACTGTTATAGACATGTCTTCCTGTTGAAGATGACCGTGTTGCCCACAATACATAAGCCTTTGTATGACTCTGCTATACAATGTAAGCCCTAAATTATTTTAGGATTCCGAAGTTGTCGTTTGTCACAACCTAAATCCTAACATCTTTGAGGACATTTGTGTGATCGTTTCACGTGGATGTAAGCCCTATTCAACAAAATTGGCAGGATGAAACATTTAAATATTTATCCTTTAAATTGAAGCCAAACAGTAGGATAGATTGGGAAGTCACCAAGGTTTTCCTTAGGATCTGTGACATCCCCTAGTTCTTCTTCCTTTGGATTCCAAAAATAAATGTTCTAAATTTGAGCTATTCCCACTTCACTCCTCTTTGTCCGATCTCATTCAAAGTTTTTATACTTTGAACTTCTTGAAGATAATATCCCTTGATTCTCCGATCTCATTCAAAGGTATTATACTTTGAACTTCTTGGAGATAATATCTCTTGATTCTTATCAAGAATTTAATTAGGTGTCTTTGGTTATCTAAGATGTAATTAACTGTAGTAACTTGCCTTTATAGGATGCTTTTCCGAACCCAGCTTAATATAAACCCTATTTAATTTTTCATATTAAATAGGAGAACTTGTCAGCTTATAATAAAATAGTTTCGCAGACCAAAGAATGTCATACTTTTTTTAGTTTATTTGATTGAGCTTCACCGTCAAGTTATGTGTCTATATTTCGAGATGGATACATAGCTTAATGTGTGGCACTCTCTCATTTAAACTTTGAAAGATATGGGATCAATTTGATTTCATATTTTTCTAAGATTAAAGTGTCCTTCTCAAGCGGGCGATGGGATTTCGATTCTGACAACCGACAGCTTCCACAGGACCCCCCCTAAAATTGTGCCGACCAGCACAGCTTCTGGTGACTCTGCTATAGAAAAGCTTCTCTCTCCATTTGAATCATAGAATGTTATCTTCACATATTGGTAATGTGTACATCTCCCTTATGGACCAAATTATACTTCTTCCATTCGCATGCTTCACCCATTTCTTTCTTGGGTAAGTACAATCAACTTTTTTGGGCTTCAGGACCGCCTATTCAATCACCTTTGGACAGAGAGGTTCAAGAGTTCATTAGGAATTTTAATCTTTGTGTGGAATTGGACCCCTAATAGGTGTGTTGGTAGACTAATTCCGCCTGGGCGTTGTGCGTTGTGAAGTCGATCTAGCACTAGGGCTAAACTTCACCTTTCATTTCAAGTTTGATTTGCTACTTTCGTAAATCAAATCAAATTGTGTCATGCTACGCTTGCTCCTTAAACTTTTCTTACATAGTTAATTAAATCTTTCTACTTTCAAATTATTTCTACTAAACTTTTAAAATCCTCACAAGTCAAAACTAAATAAAGACTACCCTCTCTATAGATCAACCATTGTTAATTTTTATTGTTCGCACTAGAGTTATAAAGTATTGTCCAAATAACTAACCCTGGGAGCTTTCTTTTTGAAGCTCTTCCAATGGCATTCCCCATGCTCACTTTCTCTTGCAACTTGCCAATGAGCTACAATGCCTGCAATGTTGTTCCCACCATCAAGTTTGGAGCCGGATTTGATGAACTAGATGTCGTGCTCAGAAAAGCTTCTTTTGTCAAAATGAAAGTTGCCGCTCCGGAAGTTTAGAATCCATCTGCTTAGTTCAACCTGAACTGTCTCTGGGATTTCACTTCTTACAAGAAGGTAAAGACTACTGCCACCACGACGCTTGCCAAGTCTGTTGTTGTCATTTCTGCTAAGGGAAAAAAGGTCATGGTCATTGAAGATACAACCAAAGGATTTGTCGTTCTTCCATCAGTATTTGAAATTGGATCAAGTTCGAAGCCTGCAACATTAACTCAGTCAAAAAGAAGAAACCGCAGTTGAAAGATTCAGAAGATTGCTAATGCTCAGATTTTTGAAGAGGTGTTCGTTTATTAAATTACTCATCAGGAGGAACTATGATTGCCAGAGACTTATCCACTTCTGCGAGGGAGTAGGTTCCATCCCTTAATAGACACAAATGGGTATGAAAGTATCCAAAAGATTGCTGCTATTTTACCATCACCTCATGGACATGGTGGGGAGGGGAAGAAGCCCACTCCTATCACCTGAGTAAGTACAATATTACAGAGACTAGCTACCAAAGAGGGTTGTTTAGTCAGTGAATTACTTAAAAGAGTGGGATATGCAGTATCCCCACATGAAGAAAGAAATTCTAAAAGATGTAAGATCTGTCAAACGATCTCAAAGATCAATTGAAACTTTGCCTGTCTGCATTCTCGTCAGATTCTACATGGGAAGCATAGTTGATACTACCATCATCATCGCTGATTCTATTATTATTGCCCCAAGATCTACAGGTTGTTGATCGGTAAAGTTACATATGGATCCGAGAGTTCTACCAGTTAACAGTCAAAAGAATGTCTCTAAAGTTCTAAAGGAAAAGATGAAGAAGCTGTCAGGGACTTTATCTAATCTGCATCTTGGGGGGAGCATGCCTCTCTCCAACGTGCCAATGCCTCCACCAAGGTACTCTGTCTCAAGACATCACCATAGAAGAAAAAGGTATGGGTACCTAAGGTTGTCATACCAATATGGTTCAGTGAGCTTGTACGGTAGAATAATGGAATGAAGTAAATCCGACATCATCATAGTTATTGCTATAAAGTTAGATGAACAAGTAGAGGAAGTTCAGCATATTCTGCCAGATCTCAAGATGATACAAGAATCAATAATTGAAGAAAAAGTTGAGAAGCTCAGGGTAGAGATTTCTAAGTTAGCCCGAGAACATGTAGTTTCCATTGATGATGATGATGATGATGAAGATTTTAATTTTAATGATTATCTAGATGAGGATTTCATGGATATTCATGTCATTGAAACTAGAGCCGCTGCATCTGCGCGTGACGCCCAACCTCTCATTGAATGGAACATCGTAGATGTTCTGTGTGGGGCTATTCCACTAAGGAATGAGCAAATCAGCTAAATGGAGAAAAGAATGGATGACATGGCCACTACCATGGCTGCCATGGCTACAGTTAATGGACAGTCTCAACCACAGCAATTAGCTTCTCCATAGTCTACCAGCCAGAAATTATACACATCACCGATGAAAAGAGGGAAGTTGCCTCAGCTAATAGTGACGATTAACAAAAGAAGGACTTTATCCAAAGCGTCATACTAGAAAAGGAATTTAAATAAATGGTTGAACATGTTTTGGAGGCGTTCACCCAATCTAAGGGTGGTGCAATGATTTTAAAGGGTAGACCCTACCCGGATGAGTTCGTTGTCGTACCCTACCCTAAGGGTTTTGTATCACCAAACTTTAAGATATTTGACAGGACTGGAAATCCCAGATAGCATATAGTGCATTTCCAAGCCAGTTGTGGCAACACTTGAGGTAATAAAGCCTTGCTTTTCTGTTAGTTTGTAAGCAGCTTATCACGAATAGCAATTGATTGGTATGTTGAGCTGCCCAACGGATCAATAAAGATGTTCTCTGAAATAGAACAATTGTTTGTAAATAGATTTGCAAGAGTGCAACATCATATTTCTATTGGAGATCTTGTGATAGAAAGGCAAAAGCCTAATGAGACTTTAGTGGATTATATCTTGAGATTAAGAAACCTTAGCATGAAATGTGAGCCTTAGCTACAGGAACATCATGCAATTGAAACTCTACTCAAAAGCATCCATGGGCCGATATCTTTCATGCATAAGGGACTCACCATCAAGTACTTGGAGAAGCAACTTAACAAAGCTAGTAATCTGCAAGAAGAGGTGAAACATATGGATTCTCATGAAAAGACCGAGAAGTTCAGGGCAACGAGGATATTCGAGAAGAAGTGCGAGACAGTGGCAATGGTTGATAAGGGAAAGCTACCGATGAAGATACAAACAAAGGAATCTCATCAAAGTTTCCAACAATCTTCACAACATACTCAACAGCAACAAACATATTAGTATGGCCAGTCTAGCTAGCAGTCACATCAGGGAGGACCGTACTAAGCATAAGGTAAATAGGGTCGGACTCTTTCAATACTAAAATGGAGGATATATTCTTTCAAAGATGAGGTTGTGCTAAAGATGTTCAGAAATTTAATAAAGAATCCTGAATTCAAATTACTAGAACTGAAGAAGCTGGAAGAAATTGATAAGGAGTATCCCAATTTCTGCCCCTACCACAAAATGTTGGGACATACAATAGAGGGTTGTTTCATTCTCATAGACTGGCTCAAGAGGAATTTTGAAGAAGGAAATATAACAATCCATAAGGAATATTTGAAAGAACATGTGTGAATATGATTTCAGTAAAGTCAATCACTCTGATAGATCCTTATTTAGAAAAAGATGGATGGAGTTCAGTTGGAGCAAGTCATCCAAGAAGATACTGGATTAAATTCAGACCGCTTCAGCGCAGACAACTGTTCAAGTTACAGCCTATTCAGCCAAAGATGGAGATTTCTCCAGAGAAACCATCACAACCAGAAGATAAAGAGAAGAACGATGTTGTGAAGACCGATAGAACGGGGGGTAGGATAGGGGCTACCTTTTTTATATTGGTTGTCTCGGATTCGGGGAAGAAAAGCCTCAAACCCCTGACCATGTATGATTATCTCTTTGCCCCACCAGGGTATTATGAATATAATGATTATGATTTTAGATATCTTTTAACTGTTTGTAGTAAAACATAACTAACTTTGCTAAATATAACTCTGATATTAATTCCCAAACTAATTCTCAAATCATACTTAAGTTCGATGAACCTGTTAACGAGAATGATGAAGATATCAACAACACTGGTTACGATAGCACCAGGAGTGAGGAGCCACTCATCGAGTGCCACAGTGCACCACTAGATATCAACTTGGATCTCTTTGATGAAGAGGAAGAGACACACAAAATTTTCCCTAATGAAGAAATCATAGAGATAAATCTAAGGAGTGGAAAAATGTTACCCTCAAGGTCAGCTCCAGTGGATAAAGGAAAACAAATAATTACTCAAGAAGAGCTACCTCCACCTCTACCAGTGGAAGAAAAACATAATCAAGTAAAGATTGGAGGATTATATAAAGTATATTATAATGTTCTAACTCATCTTAGGAGGTTGCTAACCAAACTAAGCATCTACGATGCTCTGATCCTGTCAAAAGAGATGAGAGAGTAAATGGTTACAGCCTTGCTAGACCAAGAGATTTTCTTAGCTCCGTTGGCCAACACATCCTCAGATGAAGTTTTCTCCTTGAAAGAACAGCCTGGGATAACCTTCATAGATGAAGACTTGTTGCTTGACACTAGTGACGACAACCGACCGCTCTATATCCCGCTCTACATCTCTGTTAATATCGATAGATTTGTATTGTTCAGGGTTTTGGTAGATCCGGGAGAATCACTTAATTTAATGAATCTATGAACATTAGCATATTTAGATATTGAGGCTCAAGAGCTTACAACCAATAAAATAATGTTAAGAGGATTTAATCAGAAAGGAGAAAGAGCCCTTGGATTGATTAGACTACTAATGAAAGTTGGAGAACTAGTAACAACCACAAATTCCACATCATCGATGTAAGGACCTTTTTCAATGCTTTGCTTGGACAACCATGGATTCATGAGCATAATATGGTTACATCATCCTTACATCAATGTATCAAATATTTCAAAGAAGGTCAAGAACAGTGTATTAATGGAAATTTACAACTATTTTTTGTTCATGAAGTTGGTATTCACTAAGACGTCGCCTACTATGCACCTCGAAAGAAAACAATCTTCTCTCATGAAGTTGTGACAAATAAAAGTGAAGATCAGAAGAATAAAAAATAAGAGGTCATTCAACTCTGCTTCAACAATCTACCACCATTCTTCACAATAAGCTGGTAGAAGTTTTTTTAGCCCATGCATCCGAGATCGACGCCGGGAACGCGGAAGAGGAAGAATCAACATGATTGTTGAACGGACCAGGTTAACCATCAACATTGACATGTAAGAAAGATTTGATGAGGAAAGTTCTGAGAAAGAAATGATGATGATAAAATAGAAGAAACCACAGTATGAGATTTCCTTGGAAGATGTGGAAAAAGATGAATATGAGTTGATGTATGATCGAATCAACCACTATGTAAATGCCATGACTCTTACTCCAATCTAACCTGAAAGGTTGAGAGTTTAGAGGTCAAGAAAGTCCGTAGTTTTGGTTTGAAGCCGATCAAGTTTTACCTTGCTTCTCATTCTAATAGTTATGAAAATCATGTAAATTGAGAAGAGGATTCTAATGAATTAATGGAATTACCTTTTGGTTACTTTTCTCCTTGTGTGTAATAATTAATTCAACAGGGATATGTGCCAAAAAAAGGATAAAGGATAAGCTACAACTTTTTGAGAAATTGTGGAATGTTAAAAGTTGAACTCCTAACTCAAAAAAAGGTCTCAGATTTGGTACTGTAGGACCAGTCAATGACTTGGTATTTTGCATGGTTGTTACTAGCAGATTGGAAGAGGATTACCTTGATGTAGAGGATGACTCTTATGATCAGTTAATAGATGATGCTCCATCAGAATTGAAAGAATAAATTAAGTCAACAGTGGATGAATTGAAGGAAATTAACCTCAGGACTGAGGAGGAGCCCCGACCCACCTTTATAAGTTCTCTAATTAATGCGGAAGAATCCACAAAATTGATAGAATTATTTTTAGAACTTAAATATTGCTTCACTTGGATTTATGATGAAGTGCTAGGGCTATTAGAAGAAGTTGCAGTTCATAAGCTTGGGGTAGAAAAAGATATGACCTCAGTAAAACAAGCTCCCAGAAGAATGTGCCTCAAGATAGAGCAACAATTCATTACTGAGGTAAAGAAATTAATTAATGTTAAATTTGTAAGAGAAGAGCATTACCCCATATGGTTTGCCAACATTGTACTAGTTAAGAAGAAAAATGGACAAATTTGTAAATGTGTCGACTTTAGGGATTTAAATAAGGCAGCCCATTGGACAAGTTTTTGTTACCGATACCAGAGTTAATGGTGTAAATCGCATCGACACATAAGATTTTCTTATTCATGGATGGATTTTTGGGTTATAATCAGATCAGATGGCTCCAGAGGATGCAACGCTTACAGCCTTCAGAACACCAACTGAGATCTTTTGCTACACAGTGATACCATTCGGGTTAAAGAATACTGGAGCAACCTATCAACGAGCTATGACAAAGATCTTTGAGGACCTCATTAACAACTAAGTGGAGTGCTACGCAGATGATTTGGTCATCAAGAAAAAATAGAAAGTCAACCATTTGTATGATTTTAGGATTTTGTTCAAGCGATGATGACAATATAATCTAAAGATGAATCCCTTAAAGTGCGCATTCGGCGTCACCTTTGAAAAATTTCTAGGATTCATTGTTCATCATTGGGGAATCGAGATTGATCAGGATAAGATTAAAGCTATCTTGAAAATGTCTCCTCCCAAAAATTTAAAACAACTATGTTCCTTTCAAGGAAAGTGTGCATATCTGAGATGCTTTATTTCTAATCTCTCAGGTAGGTATCAACCCTTCTCGACTTTAATTAAAAAGGACACTAATTTTTTTTTAAAAATAAATGCCAACGGGCTTTCGAGGACGTTAAGCAATATTTAATGACACCTTCTATTTTAGCAGTCCATATCCCGGAAAAACTGTTGATACTTTATACCGCAACCTTAAACAACTCTCTCGGAGCCCTGTTGGCTCAAGTGAATAACGAGGGTAAGGAAAATGCACTGTACTACTTAAGTCAATGTCCAATACCGTCTGAGTAAAAGTATCCACCTATTGAGAAGTATTGTCTAGATTTAATTTTTGCTGCTCAAAAGCTTAGGCATTGCACGCTTCCTCATAAAATTACCCTTATTTTCAAAGTTAATCCATTGCAATATTTGATGACCCGACCAATACTTTTTGAACATTTAGCAAAATGGTCAATGATTTTATTACAATTCGATATAACTTTTGTTCCCCTCCGCGCTATCAAGGGGCAAATTATAACAGATTTTTTTGCAGCGCACTGATCCCCGATGCTAATGCTTATGCACAGTACAACAATAGTTCTGATGGTACTTTTCACTTATATTTCCTTATTTTGCAACAAAGCCAAAAACTTGATCCTGAAGAACAATAAGAATTTAACTTCAATAAGAATTTAACAATAAGAATTTAACTTTTTAATTTATATATATTTATTTTGGGATACTATGCAAGTATGCGTATCATTATTAAGTAATATAGGACTTTTTGATTAAGTCCAGAATATCGAACTCCAGAGGAAGGATTAGTTTTAGATAATCAAAATACTCAGCGATACATATTATTGCTTAAACTTAAGATGTTATAATAGGAGTGAAAGTTCAATTCTTTTTGTAATTTTTGATAATTGAAAATAATTTAAGCAACTAATTAACTTAACTAAAATACTTGCAAGATGAAGGCAATATAAGTAAAAATATCTTTTTCCTTATCATGAATCAGTCTTATCATGAATCAGTAATAAGTACAGAAATTATGTTGTAGAAGTATGTAAATTGTGTTATGCCAAAAAAGAGCAATAATATTCTTTACCCTTACTAGAGATGTTATAAAGAACATTGGCTAATTTAAAGTTTGAATAGTTCTGAAGACCGGCTAGGCAGGGAAGATACTAGCTCTCACTCTAGAGCTCCCTCGATTCCCTCCATATGGGAGCTAACCTTATTGTATCAGAACCTAAAATAATAAACCAAGTTGGGGGCTTTAACCTGTCACTTTAAAGTCCTCTAACTCTACACCCATCAATGAATATTTCCTATTTATTTGCACTCAATCATATGAACAACATTCTCATTCATACTACCTCATGTGATTCTTTCTAATTGTTGACTGAGAAAATACTAGGCCGGTTCTTACATGTTCTCATAACAAATTTTAACATATGTATTGTCCAAATCAAGAAGTAAATGAAGTGCATGGATTTAAATCATCACAACTTCTTCCATCATAAAAGATTAATAATCTCCATAATTTCCATCCAAAACATAATTAATAATCATTTTAAGAAGAAAGATAAAGAAAAATAATCAGAATTCATGGAGAAAATAAAATCACATTTTAGTTTAAAAGAAGAAATCTTTGTCAAACCAACAACAAGTCTTGATTAAAATTGTCTCGATTAAAACTAAAAGTAGTCTAAAATAAAAGATAAAAACTTATCTCAAATCCTCCACCATCCACCAAACTCTTGAAGTTCCTTTGAATCTAGTCTCTTTGAATCACTCAAAACAAAATTACAAAAAGGATAAAGTAAATAAAAAGTGGTTCGTGAAAATCTCTCTGAAATAACTCCCCAGAGAAGAACTTTCAAAACTTGCCAATATTTTCAGGACTCCAACTTTTTCGAACCTTTTCAGGACTCTTTTCTAAGCACTCTCTTCTTTCTTATATATTTTTCCAAGAGGTTCCTGGGATCTCTTCAAAATGTGTCCTGATTCGATGTATTTGCCCAAGAGATGCATCCTTTCATGATAATTTTTGTCCATGTTGGTTATAACCACCTATTAAGCCAATGGGTGCCTTAAAAACCTCTTTGAAATTCGTGAAAACCAATTTTACTCATCTAGTAACTGCCACTAGCGCTTAACTGCAGGGTCTCTGTGCTTAGGTGCGGCCTTCTCTGTTTAACTAGCGTTTAAGCATCGGATCTGGCGCTTAGGCGCCAAAACTCTTTTGCACAATTTTTCCTCTTTTTTTTTTGCTCCAAATATTATCCTTTTTCACTCCTTTAAGAATTTTTTCCATTTTTACTTTTATCTGCAAGAAAAAAATAAAAATACCCTTCATTAAAGTGAAATATCTCAAAAATAGGTTAAAAAATGGGTCTAAAAACACTATATATTTTATGTGTATCAAAATCTCCCAAACTTAAAATGTTACTTGTCCTCAAGTGACACTTCAATCTTTAAAAACTAAATATGTATGATATGTATATGAGTTTCTTTAAGAG
>NW_018164656.1:16331-21635 GCF_001263595.1 Phalaenopsis equestris
AATAAAAGAAATTTAAGTATTAAAAATAAAAGTCTAAATTATCTAAATTTTTCAAAAATATAATTTTTCTTACTAAAGATAGTCACTTATATTAATCATTTTCTATACTAAAAATTTTTAACATAAAGTTTTTCTCCATTACTTAAAATTTTAACTAAATTTTCTTAAAATTTTAACTAAATTTTTTTACTCATTTCTAAAATCAAAATTTACTTCCCTAATATAACTTCATATACATAATCAACTTTTCTTTTAAAATTCAAATTCATTTGTAGTTCATTTGAGAACAAATAAAATTCTAGTTTTGAAAATATTTTTCTTCCCCCCAAACTTAAATTTTTAACAGATTAAACAGTTTAGCATTATATATATATAAGAAGGAATGAAAATTTAAAAATAACATGCTAACAGGAATTTTAAACTCTAATTATAGAAGAATAAAATTAAAGGCAGGAGTAAAATTAAGTTTTTTATCAAATTTTCTAGATTTTATTTTAGTTTAACATGTAGAGATTCAATAGACTTCTAAAAAATTGGTATTAACATAAAAGCAAACATACACACTACTGACATCACAATCTTAACATAAAGACAAACTTGCAAACATGATAAAAGAAAAATAAAGGGTAGCAATTTCTGAATTTCAAGTTCAAGATCTAAGCTAGCAAGATTTTCTACTTTATAACAGATATGAAATTAAGTTAAGTTCTAAACAAACTAAATCACATTAATAAACACAAAACAACAGTTACTACCCTAAAATTTTAAAAATGAAATACTATCTAACACAACAATAGAACATAAAAATTTAAAACACAACATAAAACATAGTTCAAAACAACACACATATGCAAATGTAGCAGGCTCAGACCACATAGTTCATATCATATTACAATCATAAAATGAATCTCTCAGCTCTACTCTTCATCCTCAGAATCACCGCTGTACCATTTTTCTATAGGCTCATAATCAGGATATCGAGGATATGGAAGAAATTGCACTCCTGGTTCACCTCTAATCAGGCTCTTCGAAGATGAGTAGAATTTCTCTTCATAATCACTTTTCCTTCTATTAAAAATATTAGTATGATCTGCAAAATGCTCTAAATTTTGTAACGTATCAGCGTTAAAATTGATATTATCCATCATCTTCAGCAATAACACATCCTGAGTTTTAATAGAATCACCTCTAGATGTAGAAGCACGTGAAGTAGATGGTCTAGATGAAGATGCGGTAGACGTCTCTAATCCATATCTCCTGGAAAATCCTCCTCTCCAGCCAAAAATCAAATGCTCTGAATAAGTCTTCACATTCACTTTCATGATGGGCTTTAGAGGTAACAAAACTTCCTCCCAACTATCATACTTTAATCCAGCCTACTTGCATAAAGAAAATATTAAGGAAGCAAATCCCATACCTACAGTAGTAGCAACAGTAGCTGAGCTAATGATAGTGTGATAGATCAAAGCCCCTATGTAGATGGGCTTTCCTTACTGAATACAATAATTCAATGTCACTCTCTCTCTGGTCACTTCACTAAGATGATTGGTCGGAAGCAGACAAGCAGAAATGAAATAGTGTCAGGCCTTTGAAGGTGTACATAACTTTGAAGTTGGGAAGTTTACTCTCATCTCATTGGTAATCTTCCAAAGTCCTCTCCCAATAGTCAAGTATGAAATAATCTCATCTAACTCCGCTTCAGTAGGACTATAATTTGCATAAAACACAAAGTCTCCGGTGGTAAATGGTAAAACAAGTTGCTACCTCTTGAGTAAAAGGTACCAACTTCCCTCTAACCATAACTCAATTGTCCTCAACCTCTGGGAGAATTGCATAAAAATTGCTTATAACAAAAATTACAGCGACATCAGAGAAACAACAAAACTGTTCCCATTGTCGGCGGACTATCAGGTCTTCCACTTCTCCACCTGGACTCTTAAAACATCACTCCTAAATTAATTTTTATGACTGTAGAGTGTCACTATATCGATCCTGAGCTTTTGAACTAACAAATTTGCTCGAATCAAATGGGCTCTTTCCTCTGTTACTTTTCATTCTTGGTGCCATTCTACAAATTTGATAAATTCCAAAAATAACTTTAAAAATTAAGTTAAAATCACTAAACTAAACTTCTAAAAGCACTAACTAAACTTTTCAAGCAGTTTTTCAAACAATTTCCATAGATGTTTCTTCACTTTTCACCATAAATAGTAAATTTTCAAAATCTTCCAAATGTGCTTATAATACATGGTGAAAATTCAAAATTTTTGCATAGAAGTAAAGCTCTTACCTCAAGGAACTTGGATCTAGCAAATCTCACTTGATTCTACCAAGAAATCTCCAAATTTTACATGCCCTAGCCCTCAAAATCACAAACTCGAGTTGAGGAAGACGATAGGAGGCGTTAAAACTTGTGTTCTTTCTTTTTTTTTGTTTTATAAACTTGTTTATATAAAAAAAATCCTTGTTTTGTCATATCTTCCTCATAAATTCTGAGTAGTCTTCTTTGTCTTTCTCCTGACTCTGAGATATGTTGAAATGAAGAGATAATTTGGATAATATAAAATAAATTGTGATATTTTTTTTCACTCCGTTCTTAATTTACTTTTTGATTTGGCCAAGTGAAATGTTAACATTTGTTGTGAAACATTCTATCTGGGAAATGGAGTATGAGTTTCACAACAAAGTGAGAATCACATTCAATTCCATGTTCGTTCATGGAATTGAGAGTAAATAAATAGGGATATATAAATTCAAATTCATTTACTCTCAAATATATATATATATATTGTTAAGCAAAGAATTGGAGATTCTAGGGTATCAAACTAAAATCCTCAATTTGTTCTTAGTGTTTAAGAATTAAATTGAGAGTTAGCATTTAGGGAAAGGGAAGTGGGAGCTTTGAAGTGGGAGTATCCTCCCAGCCTACCCATGGATTTAGAGACTAAACCTAAGATTAGCCCATGATTCTCTATAACACTTGACCGAGGCTAGATAATTAAAATTGCTCCTATTTGGCACTATACAAATTCAAACCATTTATCTCTATCATTAATAAAAAATTTATTGTAGTAGTAAGGATACTTTCTTAAATTTGAACTCTTCGTCACAAAACTTTGTTTAGTCTTAGCAAATTTAACTTTAAAGTTTAGAAATTAATTTAGTAACTTAGTTTCGTTAGCATACATTAAAACCACGTTAATAAATCTTCCAAACTAGTTGCTTATAGTAGTAGACTAGAATTAGACTAAGGGATTTATTATCTCGCCTCTTAGTGGAATCGATACTGGGGTTCTTAAAGAAAGCCCTATATTTCTTGAAGTGATGCATGCATTTGTGTAGAACCACTAGTGTGTGAACTATTTTATATGTTTTATAAATATATTGATTTTCCACATTAACTACTTAATATGAATTGGGTCAAGTATTTGGCCATATTTTTGGAAAGCTATGTTACTGCGTAATTTCGGGATGGGTCAAGTTCTTGACACTATTACCATGGATTTAAATTGACATAAAACACGTAAAAAACAACACACACTAAGAGCACATCATCCGCCTAATGCGACATAAATCCTCAACTTATTTTTAGGCTTTTGTATAGTTGTGCTACAACTCTAACTCGTTTTAGGATTCTGAGGCAGTCGTTCGTCATGACCTAAATCCTCATATCTTCTAGGCTATTTGTGTGACCATTTCGCATAAATGTAAGCCCTAATTAATAAAACTAGCAGAATGGAATAACTAAATATTTTTCCTTCAAATTGAAACCAAACCATATGGTAGCTTGGGAAGTCACCGAGACTCTTCTCCGGACCTATGAAATCCCCTAGTCTCTCCTCCTTTGAATTCTACAACCCCTTTCACACCTCTTTGTCTAATTTCATTGAAAAGTCCTAGTCCTTTGATCTCCTTGAAGTTAATATCTCCTGATTTTTTTCGAGAGTTTTCTTAGGTAACTTCGGTTATATAAGATGTAATTAACTATAGAGGCATGCCCTTATAGGAAGCTTTTTCCAAAATCAATTTAATATAATATTTATTTAATTTTTTATATTAAATAGTGGAACTTGTCAACTTATAAATAAAATGATTTTCATAGACCAAACGAAAGTCATATATTTCTTAGTTTATTTGATTGAGACTCACTGTCAAAGTATGAGTTTATCTTTCAGGATAGATACATAGCTTGAGGTGTAGTGCTCTTTCATTTAAACTATAAAAGATATGAAATCAATTTGATTTCATATTTTTATAAATTATATATATATATATATATATATACTTTCTGAAGTGGGCGACGGGATTTCGATTCCGGCAGCCCGACAGCTTCCAACGGGCAACTCCTTAACCAATTTTAAAGATGAAAGGGCTTAAAGGACCTTCAATCTGCCCACTTTGCTGTGCCGCTGAAGAAACCTTGGATCACCTATTTTTCTCATGTGCCCTCTCACAAAAAATTTGGTCAGGTTTTATCAAGCTCCTGAATATTAATAGTCAGAATCTAAGCTGGCTTAAATTTTCTACTAGTTGGGAAGATTGGCATAACAACAACCTTTGGGTGATACCATGTATTGTGGCTTGGTTCATATGGATGTACAGAAATCACAGAAAATTTGATGAGAAGGTTCCAGGGTCAAAATCTGTGATTAGTAATTATATCTCTTATATTCAGAAATTGATCAGTTTCATCACTTCCCCAAAGTTATAAAGCACTGGACTCCTGGAAACAATACTCCTATTCTTCAGCCTTTCAAACTAATCCTTTGGAGTCCTCCCCCTACTGGTTGGTTGAAGGTCAACACTGATGTCAGCTTCTTAAATGGTTGTACTGGTATTGGGGGAATCTTCACGAACTCTTATGGTTCTCCCATTATATATTTCACTGCTCCTGCTGTGGCAATGGATGCTCTGGAGGAAGAATTCATAGCTATCTACTGGGCCATCAGAATTGCTTCTTACTGCCATATGGGTCCTTTGATCATAGAAACAAATTCTACTAATTGCATTAAAATCCTCCTTCATGATGAAACCCCTCCTTGGAATATAACCAGATGGAACAATTTGTTATTAGCCCTACTACCCAGAAACAAGATCAATATCAATTATATTCCTAGAGAGGGTAATTGTCCTGCTCATTGGCTTGCCTCCCAGGGTAGAAATACTTAACAAACTTTTGTTGGGCTGACACTTACACCTGAATTAAAATTCTTGCTGAATGGTGACAATTTGGCACTCCCCTATATCAAATGTATGTAACTGCTATGGGAGGTAGACCCTTGGGGGAAGGTATTGAGTCACATA
>NW_018164656.1:21810-23112 GCF_001263595.1 Phalaenopsis equestris
GATATTACGCAAGTATACATATCGTTATTAAGTAATATATGAATTTTTGATTAAGCCTCGAATATCAAACCCACAAGGATTGTTCACAATAAGCACTATTATGTAACAAACTTCCATTTCAAAAAAAACAATTACTTAAACTAAAAATATTATTATAGTAATTAAAGTTCAATTCTTTTGGTATTTTTGATATTTTGCAAAACTATAACAACTTCTAAAGATAACTTAAGTTATTGTAAGATAAGAAGCACTAAATATGAAATATTTTTTTCCTTATCATGAATCAGTAATAAATATAGGAATTCTGTTGTGGAAGTATGCAAAATTGTGTTGTGCCAAATAAGAGTAATATTATTCTTTACCCTAACTAGAGATGCTATAAAGAATATTGATTAATTTAAAGTTTGAATAATTCTGAAGACCAGCCAGGCAGGGAAGATACTAGCTCTCACTCTAGAGTTCCCTCGATGGGGCTAACATCGTGTACAAAACCTAAAATAATAAACCAAGTTGTGGGTTTCAACATGTCAATTTAAAGTCCTCTAACTCTACACACTTCAACGATTATTTCCCTATTTATTTGCACTCAATCATATGAATTACATTCTCATCCATACAATCTCATGTAATTCTTTCTAATTGTTGACTTCTAATTGTTGACAATTGTTGACTTAGACAATATCAGCCTGATTCTTGCTTGTTCTCACAACAAGTTTTAACATCTCGATAGGCCAAATCAAGAAGTAAATGAAGTACATGGAGTTAAATCATCATAACTTCTTTCTACATTAAATATCAATAATCTCCAACACTTCCATTCAATACTTTATCTACTTATCATTTTAAGGAAAAAGATAAAGGAAACAACTCAGAATTCATGGAGAAAATAAAATCACACTTTAATTTAAAAGCAGAAATCATTGTCAAACCAATAAGAAGTCTCAATTAAAACCAAATGTAGTAACAAAAAGATGTAGTAACATCTCAAATCCTCCACCAAACTCTTGAAAAAAAACTTATCTCAAATCCTCCACCAAACTCTTGAAGTTCCTTTGAATTTCTTCTCTCTTACAACACTTTTAACTCTCACAATAAAACTAAAAACAAAAAGGACCTAAAACTAAAATAAAGATAAATATTGGCATCTTACCGTGTCTCTATTATATATATATTGGCATCTTACCTAAAACCAAAAACTTACCTAAAACCAAAAACTAAAATAAAGATAAATATTGGCATCTTACCGTGTAAGGTAAATATTGGCATCTTACCTAAAACCAAAAACTGGAACCTTTAACATAT
>NW_018164656.1:23124-40382 GCF_001263595.1 Phalaenopsis equestris
TGGAGGATATATATATATATATATATACATGCGACGGGATTTCGATTCCGGTGACCAAAATCTTCCAACGGGAAACTCCTCAACTTTTAAGTTTCGAAAGCTTCTGGAAACTCTGCTAAAGAATTAGCTTCTTTATCCATTTAAATTAGAGAATATTATTTTCATACATCGGTGATGTGTCTATGTCCCTAATGGGCCAAATTACCCTTCTTCTATTGGCATGCTTCACACATTTCTTTCTTGGGGAAGTACGGTCAACTCCTTTGGACTTCAGGACCATCTATTCAATCACCTTTGAACAAATAGGTTTAGGAGCTCATTAGGACATTTTATCTTTGTGTGGGGTCGAACCCCCGATAAGTGTGTTGGTGGACTAGTTTCGCCCAGCATTGTGCATTGTAAAGTCAGTCCCACACTAAATCTTAAACTTTATTTTCCATTTGAGTTTGAGTTGTTATTTTGTCAATTAAATCAAATTGTGTCGTGCTGTGCTTGCTCCTTAACTTTTCTTATATTAATTAAATCTTTCCACTTTTAAACTATTTTTAAGAAATTTTAAAATCTTCATAAATTAAATAAAGGCTTACCTAGTCTATAGATTGACCTCTCATAATTTTAGTGCTTGCACTATAATTACGAGGTATTAGCCAAATAACTAACCCCAGAGCTTTTTTTGAAGTTGTTGGAATGGCATTCCCAATGCTCACTTTCTTGTGCAACCTATCAATGAGCCCTAATACCCGTACGTTGCTCCCACCATCAAGTTTGGAGTTGGTTTTGAAGATCTCGAGGTCATCCTCAGAAAAGCTCCATTTGTCTTGATGAAAGTTTCTATTCCGGAAGTTCAGGAGTCGTCTGCTGAGTTCAACCTAAACTGTCCACAGGATTTCCCTTCTTACAAGAAGGTAAATACTACTGCCACAACATCAGCTACTAAACCTGTTGCTCCCACTTCTGCTAAGGGAAAAGAGGTTATGATCTTCAAAGACCCGACCAAAGGATTAGTTGTTCTGCCATCTGTATTTGAAATTTGATTGAGTTCGAGGACTATGCCATTAACCCAAACTCAAAGAAGGACCTGCAATTGAAGGGCTTGGAAAGCTGCTAAAGCTAAAATTCTAGAAGATACATCTATTTATGAGTTTTCTCATGAGGAGGAGCTTGCATTACCTGAAGCCTCTCCGCTCCTACGAGAGAGTAGGTTTCATCCATTAATGAATACTAATGGTAATGAAAGTATTCAAAGGATCGTTACTACCTTACCATCGACTCATGGTCATAGTGAAGAGAAGGAGAAACCCACTCCTATCACTAAAGTCTGCACAGTGTTCCAGAGATTGGCCGCCAAAGAAGGATGTTTGGTGGTTGAGTTACTTAAATGAATGTGATGTGTAGTGTTTCCTTGGATGAATAAAGAGATTTTGAGAAATGTCAGATCTACCCAACAGTGTCAAAAATCAACCAAAGTTTTGCCAGCACACATTCCTGTCAAATTTTGTTTGGGAACTCGAGTTGATACTACCATTATCACCATCAATTCTACTACTGTCACTGCTCCGAGACCCGTAGGCCGACAACCGGTTAAGTCAAGACTGGGTCCAAGAATTCTGCTGATTTCCTGTCATAAGGAAGTTCCTATGTTTTGAAGTAAAAGATGAAGATATTACCTGATCTTGTACCTGGCCTGAACCATGGGGAGCATACCTCTCTTTGACGTATCGATGTTGGGACACCCCGTCTCAAGACATCTTCACTAAAGAAAAAGGTATGGGTACCTAAGGTTGTCATACCAATACGGTTCAGTGAGACCATAGGGCAGGATCATGGAATGAAACAAGGGTCCGAAATATCTGACATTATTGCAGCTATTGCCAGCAAGATGGATGAGCAAGTAGAGGATGTTCAACAGAGTCCTCTAGATCTTAAGATGATACAAGTGTCAATAATTGAAGAAAAGGTTGAGATGCTCAGGGTTGAGATTTCTGAGTTAACCCATGAACATGGAGTTTCTGTTGATGATGAGGATGATAAAGATTTTAATTAAATGATTACCTCAAGAAAGACTTCATAGACATTCATGTCATCAAAACTAGAGCCGCTACATCTGTTCACGACACTCAACCTCTTGTCAAGGAGAACGCCATAAATGATATGCGTAGGGATTTCTTCCTGAGGGTTGAGCAAGTCAGCTAAATGAAGAAAAGAATGGAACAGATGGCCACTACCATGTACGTCATGGCCACAGTTCATGGACAGTCTCAACCCCAACAGTTAGACTCTATGAAAGTTCATTAGCCAGAGATTAGACATATCACCAATGAAAGGACATAAGTTGCCTCAACAAATAGAGATGATCAATAGAAGAAGGATTCTCCATCAAGTGCTATACCAGAAAAGGAATTTAAACAGATGGTTGAACAATTTTGGGAGGCCTTAGCCTAGTCTAAGGGTGGTATATTAATTTCGAAGGGTAGACCCTACCTGGAGGAGTTCGATGCCTACCCTACTCTAAGAGTTTTGTGTCACCAAACTTTAAAATATTTGATGGGACTAGAAATTTCATGCAGCATATAACACATTTATGAGCTAATTGTAGTAACACCGGAAGTAACGAGGCTTTGATTTTCCGCTAGTTTGTCAGCAACTTGTCGGGAATCACAATTAATTAGTATGTCGAGTTACCCAATGGATAAGTCAAAACATTTGTCGAATTACAATAGTTGTTCAAGAAGAGATTTGCTGGAGTGCAGCATCATGTTTCTATTAGAGATCTCATTGTTGAGAAGTAAAATCCTAACGAGACCCTAGTGGATTACATCTTGAGGTGGAGAAACCTTACCATAAAATGTGAACCTCAGTTATAGGAACATCATGCATTGAGATCCTATTTAAAAGCATCCAATGGCTAGTAGCTTTCATGCTCAAGGGACTCACCATTAAATCCTTCGAGAAACTACTTAGAAAAGCTAGCAATCTACAAGAGAAAGTTAAACATATGGATTCCAAGGAGAAATCAGAAAAGACCAAAACAACCCTAATATTTGAGAAGAAGTCTGGGACACTGGAAACGGTCGATAAAGAAAAAAAGCCAATGAAAATACATGCAAAAAATTTTCATCAAGATTCTCAATCATCATCACAACATGCTCAACAACAGACACAATAATATGTCTCGTCTAGCCAGCAACTGGATTCAGGAGGATCATACCGAGTAGAGAATAAGTGGGGTCTGTCCATATCAAAATGGAGGAAAACGGTCTATTCCTTCAAAGCCAAAGCAATATCCAAGATGTTTAAAATTTTGATGAAGAAATTTGAGTTCAGATTACCAGATACAAAGAAACCCGAATAGGTTGATAAAAAGGATCAACCTAAGTATTGCCCGTATCACAAGATGCTTGGACACAATATAGAGGAATGTTTTGTCTTCAAGGATTGGCACGAGAAGAACCTTAAAGAAGGGAATATAACAATCCTAAAATAAAATTTAAAGTTACCTGAAAAAGGTTATGTGAATATCATTTCGATCGAGCCAATCATTCTGATTGATCCATATGTAGAAAAAGATGGATGGAGTACAGTTTGAAACAAGTCGTCCAAGAAAATACTAAATCAGATTCAGGCCGCTTCACCGCAATCCGTCATCTAGAGTCTACAACCTGTTCAGCCCAAGATGGAGATTTCTTCAGAGAAATTGCCACAACAAGAAAAGAAAAGAGCGATGCGTGAAGACTGATAGCATGAGGGGTAGGATAGGGGCTACCTCTGTTAGATTGGTTATATCGAATTCGGCGAAGGAAATTCTCGAACCCCTTACCATGTATGATTATCTCTTAGCCCCTCTAGGGTCTTATGAATATAATGATTATGATTTTGTCTATATTTTAACTATTTCTAGTGAAGACATAACTGATTTTGCTCAATCTAATTTTGAACTCAATTCCCAAACTGATCCTCAAATCGTATACACCCATTAACAAGATTGAAGAAGACATCAAAAATACAAACTACGATAGCGCCAGAAGTGAGAAACCAATCCTCGAGTGCCATGATGCACCACTTGCTATTAACTTTGATATTTCCGATGAAGAAGAAGCATTGGAATTTTTGCCTATAGCCTCTCGAGAAGAGGAAATCACAGAAGTGAACTTAAGGAGCGGAAAGGTATTACCCCTGAGAACAGCTCTGGCAGATAAAAGAAAGCAAATAGTAACTTGAGAAGAGCTACCTCCACCTCTGCCAATGGAAGAAACACATAACCAAGTAAAGGTTGGAGGGTTATATAAAGGGGATTATAACATGCTAGCTCATCTTAGGAAGTTGTTGGCCAAACTAAGCATTTATGACACTCTAGTCCTATCAAAGGAAACGAGAGAGTCTCTGGTACAACTTTACTTGATCCAGAGAATTGCTTTGCTTAGTTGGCCAGCGCATCCTTGGATGAAGTTTGCTCATTACAGAAACAGCTTGGGGTAACATTTACAGATGAAGACTTGCTACTTTGTACCACTGACTATAACCGACCACACTATATCTCCGTTAACATCAGCAGATTCATATTATCCAGAGTCTTAGTGGATCATAGAGCATCTCAACTTGATAAGTCTACAGACATTGGCCTACTTAGACATCGAGGATCAGGAGCTTACGGCCTATAAAATGATGCTAAGAGGATTCAACCAAAAAGGAGAGTGAGCCCTTGGATTCGTTACATTACATATAAAATTTGGAGAATTAGTAACAACCGCCAAGTTCCATATCATCGACTTTGAGACCTCTTTTAATGCTCTACTGGGTCGACCATGGATTTACAAACACAACATGTTTCTGTCATCTCTATACAAAAGCATTATGTATTAAAAGGAAGGACAAGAGCATTGCATCAAAGGAGATTTGCAACCATTTTCAGTTCAAGAAGTTGGCATTCATGAAAACACCGCTTACTATGCGCCTCTAAGGAAAACTATCTTCTCTTATGAAGTGGTGAAAAATAAAAGTGAAGATTCAAAAGGATTACAATGCCAAGGTCATTCAAATCCACTTCGACAATCTACTATCATCTCTTCACAACGAGGTGGTAGAGGTTCATTTAGCCCTTACACTCAAGTCAAGGCCAGGGATGTGGATAAGGAAGAGAATATTGATGATGAAGAGAGTTCTGAAGAGGAAATGATGAAGAAATAGAATAAACTACAATACAATATATCCTTGAAAGTTGTGGAGAAAAGCGAATATGAGACAATTTATGATCGGATAAACCACTATGTGAATATCATGACCCTTACTCCGATTTGCCCTCAAATGGTTGAGATTTTAGAGGTCAAGGAAGTTTGTAGCGCTGGTTTAAAGACGAACAAATTTTATGATGCTTCTACTTCAACTAATCTTGAGAATCATGAAAATCTTGATGAGTTAATGGAATTACCTTTTAATTACTTTTCTCCTTGTGTACAAAAGTTTATTCAACAGGTACATTTGCCAAAAAAAATGTCAAAAGATAAATTACAACTTTTTGAAAAATTATGGAATGTTAAAAGTCAAACTCTCAATTTGAAAGAAGGTCTCGGATTTGGTACAGTGGGACCAGTCGATGATTCAAAATTTTGCATGGTTGTTACTAGTAAATCGGAAGTGGATTGTCTCGATGTGGGGAATGACTCTAGCGATCAGCTGATAGAAGATGCCCCGCCAGAATTTGAAGAAGAAATTAAATCAATAATTGATGAATTGAAAGAAATTAATCTCGGGACGGAAGAGCAGCCCCAACCAACATTTATAAGTTCTCTACTCAGTAACAAAGAGCTTTTAAATTAATTAAGTTACCGTAAGAATTCAAAGAGTGCTTTGCCTGGAGCTATGATGAAATGTCAGGACTATCAGCAGAAGTAGCAATCCATAAACTCAAGGTGAACAAAGATTAAACCAAAGTGAAACAAGCTCCCAGAAGATTGCGCCTTGAAATAGAGCAGCAAGTCATTGCTGAGGTGAAGAAGTTAATAGATGCTAACTTTGTAAAAGAAGAGAAATACCCCACATGGTTAGCCAATATTGTGCCAGTTAAGAAGAAAAATGGACAAATTCGTGTATGTGTCAACTTCGGGGATTTAAACAAAGCAGGTCTAAAAGATGAATTTATGTTGTCGATATCAGAAATGATGGTGGACATCGCTTCGACACATGAAATTTTCTCCTTCATGGATGGATCATCGGGATACAATCAAATCAAGATGGCTCCACACGATGCAACGCTTACAATATTCAGAACACTGATTGGGATCCTTTGCTACACAAAAATGTTGTTTGAGTTAAGGAACGCCGAAGAAACATATCAACGAGCTATGATGAAGATTTTTGACGACCTCATTAACAACCAAGTGGAATGCTACGTGGAGGATTTGGTCATCAAGAGCAACTAGAAAATGGTTCATTTGTACGATTTGAGGATCGTGTTCAAACGATATTGATAATATAATTCTAAGATGAATCCCTTAAAGTGCGCCTTTGACATTACCTTCGAGAAGTTTCTAGGATTTGTTGTTCATCATTGGGGAATCAAGATTGGCCCGGATAAGGTTAAAAGTAACTTGGAAATGCCTCCTCCCAAAACTTTGAATAACTACGTTCCTTCAAAGAAAAATTGACATATTTGAGATGCTTTATTTATAATCTATCAAGTAGGTGTCAACCCTTATCATTACTTAAAAAGGATGCCAAATTCATTTGAGAAGAGAAATGCCAGCGAGCATTTGAGGACGTTAAGCGATACTTAATGATACCTCCTATTTCGGCAGCCCCTATCTTGGAAAAATCGTTGATACTTTATATTGCGGTCTTGAATGACTCTCTCGAAGCCCTATTAGCTTGAGTTAATGATGAGGGTAAGGAAATTACACTCTATTACTTGATTCAACATCAAATATCGATGGTAGTAAAGTATCCGCGCATTGAAAAGCATTGTGTAGCTTTAATTTTTTCTGCTTAAAAGCATAGACATTACATGCTTTCTCATAAGATTACCCTTATTTCAAAATTTAATCCATTGCAATATTTGACGACCTGACCAACACTCTCCGGACATTTAGCATGATAACTAGTGATTTTATTGCAATTTTATATAACTTTTGTTCCCCTACATGCTATCAAGGGACAAATTTTAGTATATTTTCTCAGTGCACACCCACTTTCGGCTGGGTCCCCTCTTAATGATGAATTACTAGATGAACGGGTATTACAAACAGAATTCTCCAGTGCGTAACGCTGGGAGATGTACTTTGATGGAGCTTCATCAGCCAAAAAAGACAAAGGATCATGAATAGTTATACCGTGCAAAGAAGGAATTTGTTTGATTCTTATCACACCAGATAAGGGTATGTTGAGATTCTCCTATCAACTAACAAAGATGTGCATCAACAATGAAGCAGAATATGAAGCGTTAATGACCGGCTTGGAACTGACAATCATGATGGATATAATAGATATTTCCAAGACTAATAATGAAGCTGTTGGAGAAGATAAAACAAGTTGCCGGACAATATAAGATTTTGAAGTTAAGACTAGTAGAATATCATCACTATGCAATGAAGCTGTTGGAGCAGATTCCTAGAGTGACTCTCTATCGCGTTCCTCGGGGAGATAATGCCCATATCAAGGCTTTAGGAAAACTTGCTAAGGAGCTGGCATGTCCACCAGAGGATTCCATTGATATTACAGTGCAAGGAAGACAGGTTTTGTCTCGAATTGACCTCGACAATCTGCTCAAGATAAAAAAAGAGGTAAGAGTGACGATTACAATTGCTGATATCAATTAAGATTGATGTAAGCTATTAATCG
Source organism: Phalaenopsis equestris (assembly GCF_001263595.1). Classification (NCBI taxonomy): domain Eukaryota; kingdom Viridiplantae; phylum Streptophyta; class Magnoliopsida; order Asparagales; family Orchidaceae; genus Phalaenopsis; species Phalaenopsis equestris. Next base: position 30,955 of record NW_018164656.1, read on the forward strand.
AATATTTGTAGAATGGAAAGTTGTCAGAGGAAAAGTCTGAGGCATATCACATCACAAGAAGAGCTATGTCATATGCTCTAGTGGGTGATGTACTATATAAAAGATCATTCAATCAAATGTGGCTGCGATGTCTAAACAGAGCAGAGGCATAAAATATTATCTAGGAAGTACATGTCGGATTGTGTGGTGCTCACCAGTCAGGATCGAAGATGAAAATGAAGATCAAGAGGCTCAAGTATTATTGGTTAGAAATGATATCTAATTGCATGGATACAACTAGAAAGTGTCACCATTGCCAACTGCATTGAGTGGTCTTACACAAACCTCTGAATGTACTACATCCAACCGTCACCTCTTGGTCATTTGAGTGTTGGGGCACATATATAATAGGACCAATAGACCCTCCATCCTCTGAGGGACATAGATTTGTTCTTACCACTATGGATTACTTCTCCAAATGGGCAGAGGCAGTGTCATTACTAGAGGTTACAACACAACACGTCCTTCAATTCTTTAAAAGCCAAATCATCTACCATTTTGGTGTGCTTCACAGAGTAATTTTTGACAATGGAATAGCCTTCAAAAGAACCAAAAACAACAACTTCAGCAAGCAGCATGGGATAGACTAGAGATACTCTACGATCTACTATCCCAGGGCAAATGGCCTAATTGAGGCCTTCAATAAAACACTAGTATAGATTTTGAAGAAGACACTGGATGAAAACAAAAGAGTTTGGCATAACATACTATAAGAAGATTTGTGGGCCTATGGAACAATGTTCATAACTCCGACTCAATGTACACCCTACACGCCGTGTAATGGTCCTAGGTCGTACTGCTACTAGAAGTCCAGACATCGTATCTTAGAGTTGTCATTGTCAATCAACTCATAGTAGAAGAAAGTGTGAAACTCAGGCTTGAGGAATTGGAGAGTCTCGTGGTAAAGAGACTAGAAGGGCAACTTAATTTAGAACTTTACCAAGCACGAATGGTACAAGCTCATGAAAAGTTGGTTCGCCAGAGGACGTTCAACGTTGGTGACCTCATTCTTATTCTCAAAAGGCATATTCTTATACGTTGCAAGGTAAGTGGAAAGTTTGAACCAACTTGGGAGGGACCATTTGTCATAGAAAGGGTCTATTCAGGAGGAGCCTACAAGCTGGTGGCTGGTGGATTTTACAAGCTGGTGGATTTTCGAGGCAAAAGGCCTATGTTGCCGATCAATGGATGATATATGAAAACATATTTTGCAATGTGACATTGTTTAAAATGAGATTTTGAGATTTAGATTATTCTGGGTTTACTTATTTGGTCAAGCATCTAAGATTAGGTCCAAAATTTTGTTATAAGATTAATCTTAATGAAATAAAAGTTTTGAAATTGCTCATTTCATTCTTTTTCTCTTCAGTTTTTCTTAATTTTAACATTTCATTAAAATTAAAGAAGATAATAATAAAAAAAAGTTTGTGCCTTTAAAAATTAAAGTTTTGTCTAATAAATGTTTTCTTTTGTTCTTGTCTGCTAAATTTCAGCGCACTGATGTTTTTCCTATCATTTGCAAAAAAAATGTCATGCAGAAGCTGATTATTGCATTCAAGGTTGGATTGAATCTCACACTCAACGAGGAAAGGGCACATCGGGGTGGCATCATAGAATTTGACCTGGACTTTTGTCAGGTGAATGTTAACTATGAAGGTCTCCTGATGGACATAGTTAGCCATGAAGAAAATGAAGGGTTACCGTCGCTTTTGAGGATTGGTACAAAAGAAGACTCCTCTTTGAAGAGGAAGAAAACAGTAACACAAAAAAATTCGATGGAGGGAACTAGCCATTTGCCATCCATGATAACCACAACAACCGAAAACTTAGTCAGCACTAATGATGGGAGACTGCCAGATGCTCCGTCAAAAAGAACTCAACGTCAAAATGCCAATCGTCGTAGACATAGAGCTTTTCTACGTGAAGAAAGAAGATGCCTGAAAGAGGTGGAAAATTTACATACCTCAATTCCTGAGGGGAAAATTTGCGACCCTTGCATGAGAGAAACTTCTGTCAGTCCACCTGCTACAGAAAATTAGCCTGAATTTTCTACAGAGCAAGTACAATCTGAAGTACCGTATGAATTTTACAAGGGTTGCCCAATCTGCAACATCAAAGTTCCTATTCAGTCATCAATAGGAGGGCCATTCTTGGAGTGTCTAACATACAATGTTCTATACTTAGTCCACTACAGTTCATTTGAAGAATTCATAACAGCCGATACAGGACCCCAGGAGACTGTTTACCTGGATACTGAGTCTTACATTCTATTTCCTGTAGAGCCAAGTCAAACGTGGTATCCTACAGATGAGGAGATTAGGGAGCCACCTCGAAGATCTCAAAGGAACCCCATAGCAGAATTAGAAATAATAAACAAAGTTAAGAGGAGAGAATTCAAATTTTATGAAGAAATTCGAGGAAATATCGTCAATATTTTGGGAGGCCTGGAGCTGTACACAGGAGTCTTCTCTGAAAATGATGAAAGGAGAATTATAGACTGTATATTTGATCTAAGAGATAGATTTTTGGGCTGGCCTACTGATGGAATGAACTTATTCTGAGCCGCGAAAGTGGATGAGCGGAAAAGGCAGGATAACCATCTAATGCGGTTGCTGCTACAATTTCATTAAGGATAAACAAGGGAATCCCTCAGGCTTCTTAAGAAATGATGATGTGGACCCCATGCTCTTGGAGATAAAGAGGATGATCAAGAGGATGGTTAGATGGAGCATACTACCAGCTGATTTCATTCTGAACTGTTGTATCATCAATATTTACGATGAAGGAGATTACATTCCCTCGCACATAGACCATCAAAATTTTGCGAGGCCTTTTTGCACAGTGTCCTTCATGAGTAATAGAAATATACTATTTAGAAAATAAATTGATGTTTTTGCCCCTGGGGAGTTCAGGGGATCCATTAAGATTCCATTATCGATAGGTTCAGTACCGATTCTCAAAGGAAATGGAGCAGACCTCACCAAGCACAACATCTCAGGGGTACGACACCGCAGAGTGTCTGTGGCTTTAAGAAGGATGGAAAGCAACAAGATGCCATATAGATTTCAAATAGATCCAAAGTTGGAGGAGCTAAGACTGTACGAGCTATGAGATGGTTTCACCTCTAAGTACATGTAAAAAGAATGTAGGAGCATGGCTTAATAGGTCAACTTGATCAGGAGCTCATCCCACAAAGGATAGATAGACATTTTTATTTATGTCACCTTTTGTACTGCATCAGAGTAGCATATATGATATGTACTCAGCATGTGATTTTTTTTATGTATTCATTATGAGATTTTTCAGATGTACTTTTGATACTTTTAGTAGGTATTCAGTTTGTAACATCTGTTTTGAGTAGATCAATGAAATTTATTTCAGAATGCATTCTATTTCTTGAATTACTCTTTGTGAAATGAATCAAGAGCCGCAGAACCATACATTGATTCTAAGCTATAATGAACAAAGAATAAAATAATAAAAACTTAATGATAATGAAATTTGAATAGAATGTTCTTTTTGAAAAATAAATCAACCAATGAAAATTAAAGCTTTTTAATATATATATATATATATTGTAGGAAGGAGCATTATTTGGCTCCCTACATGTTGAACATTAAAAGTAGTACAAAAAGTTCCAATGGAGGGGTCCCCTTACAAAAGAAGGGTGACCAATCCTCAAAAAAGGCCTACTTGAGTGTAATACAACTAAAAAAAGAGAAAATGGGAAAGCCCCAAAAAACTAAAGCTCTTTTAGTTGAGTAGGCTTGAATCTGAGGTGAGGAGTCCCCAGCTTATCACCCTGCAGCAGGAGGGCAAGAGGGGTGGGAGGCATTGTATCAACTGAAATGGAGTTAACATAAATTCATTGTCTATCAAGCCAATTTACAGGTTGGTTTCCTTCTCTGTAAATGAAAGACATGTGAACTGTGAACTTCTTGTAAAGATTGCCAATTTTCTGTTTCCATTGCATACGGTGCCAAGATGATATCTGCTCTATGGTAAGTAAGGTGATCAGCTGTAAAGAGTCTACCTCAATCCACAATTTGTGCCATGTTGCTTTATGTGCAATGGTAAGAGCCTAGTAAACAGCAATGAGCTCAGCTTCAAGAGCATCATTGGCCACTGTGGGAGCATGGAAGAATAACATACATTTGCTGGAGGAATTTCTGAAACCCCACCACCCCTGCACCCCATTTAGAGAAGCTACCATCAGTGTTAATTTTCATGGTCTGAAAATCTGGACGTTGCCAAATTACAGTCTCAATCTTGTTGTGACTACAAAACACTGGTCTGAGGTAGGCTGATGTTAGGGAAGTTCTTGAGCTGGATCAACTTGTTTAAATAAGAAACACAGTTTCTAGTCACCTTGTTGTGTTGAATAATCATGTCTTCATGTTTGCTGTTGTTCCTACACATCCACAAGAACCAGGCCACAATAAAAGGAATAGACTCACCTTGTTTACTTTTCTAGCTATGCCATCCATCTTTGAGACAAGACCAGTCCTTGTACAAGTTCTCACCTTTAATCTTAGTAAGGAATGCTTTCTATACCTCTTGCTCAAACTCACAATTAAAAAATAGGTGGTTATTATTCTCTTCAAATTTAATTTCAGAATTTCAGACAGAGATAGCATCTAGAAGGCCCTCTTAACATCAGTTGATTAGCATAGACAGAGATAGCATATAGTTTAAGAATGTCATCAGTTGGCAAAAGGTTGTTGAAGAATCTCCAACAAAAGAAGGATATGGAGGGGGATAGATATCTGTTCCGAATGGCTTCACCCCACATCCACATAGTTTATCATAGATAGCTTTGGTCAAGCTTTGATTAGCATAGCTATGCTATATAATCTTATCTTTTCTGCCTTTATCAAACACAATCTTAGTGACTTGAGATAGGTGTGGCTTATGTAGAATGGATTGGAGCTTAGAAACAACCCAGGAGTCTCCATCCCAAAGATCACGGACTGAGAGTTGAGGTTTAAAATCTGAAGGTGGGGGCCCAAGCCAATCCTTAGGGCACCAGTGGTCAAGCCAAAAGCTCACTTTGCCATTCCCTAAATCCCATGTGTACATGTCTTCAACAAGATCTCTAATTTTAAGCATATTAGTCTAGATTCTTGAGTCCCCCAGCTTCTTGGTAATAAGTGAAGGATGCTGGCCCTTGCAATACATTCCATTCATGAACTTGGCCCATAGGGAAGTTTGTGTCTGAAGTGAATCCACATCTTACAGAAATTAATTTGTGTGACTTGTTGGAGACCCTTGAATCCCAGCCCACCTGCTGCAATTGGTTTAGATACCTTCTGCCATGAAGCCCAGTGGAGCTGTTGTCTTTGACCTGCCCATAAGAATCTGTTGAATACCCTCTCCAACTGAATTTGGATGTTTTTCTTAAGGTAGTTTGTTTGAAGAATATATGAGGGGAAGGTAGTTAAGATGCTTCTAAGGAGTGTAACTCTACCCCCATTTTACAGGTACCCCCATTTGACAGGAATGAATGAGACCAGCTGGATAAAGTTTTCTATATTTTCTGAAATACCTCATCAAATTGGGTCATTTTAAATCCCCCCCATGTGAGTTGTACCCCTAAATATTTCACAGGGTCCCTAGCAATAGAGAAGCCAGTGTAGTTTGAGACCCAATGCTTGTAATTGGAAGAAGCCCTCTTGTTGAATATAAGCTGGCACCAGGGCAGAACTCCATCCCAGAATATTTCTGAAATTTTTGTAAACATTTATAGACTTTTTTAACTGCAATCTTTTGGACATTGGAGAATATCATTTTATCATCAACATACATGTAGTGGGAAATTGCTATATTGGATTTGTGATGAAATCTAGAGTACTGTTGGTTGAGGATGTTTCTGTCAAGCATTCTATAGAAGTAATCCATAGCAATTATAAAGATAGTGGGAGAGAGTGGGTCACCTTGTTTGAGCCCTCTGGTAGCTGTGAAAGAACCCCAGGGTTGGCCATTGATAAGGATGGAGTGATTGTTGCTTTTAAGCCACCTTTGGATGAGTTTTCTGAATTCTGGTTGAAAACCTCTAGTTGCAAAAATCCCCAAGATGAAATTCCAGTCAATGGTGTCATAAGCCTTTTTAATATCTAATTTGTAAATTAGGTTACCCCCTCTACGTAAGTCCAGAGTGAGTTCTTGTGGTTCTTGTGCCAACAACACATTATCATTAATGGATCTTCCTTTAATGAAAGCAGTTTAGTTTGGATAGATAATCCTGTCACGATGGGGTTAAAGTCTTCTGACTATGATCTTGCTTATGAGTTTGCTTATGACACATGTAAGGCTGATAGGCCTGTAGTGTTCCCAAGTCTTCTGCAAATCTCCTTTAGGGGTTAGCACAATAGAAGTGTCTCCAAAATAGCTAGGGATATTGACCCCTATGAAGAAGCTCTTGATTTCCTCTACTACCTCCTTCTTAATAATGTGGCCGGCTTTTTTATAGTAGTCAACAGTAAAGCCATTAGGGCCAAATACTTTAGAGCTATCAATTGTGTTCAAGGCTTCCCAAATTTCCTCATCTGAAGGGAGTTCAGTGACATTGAGCTGACTAGTGTAACTTGATTCTTTAGTAAAGTAGTCTTCATAATCAGTAATGAGATCAGCAGAAGAGTTCAAGAGGAAACTGTAGTACTTAACAACATCCTTAGCTATAAGTTCATTATCATTAAGCCATCTATTCTCAGTAGAATAAATGGAGTGTATGGTATTGCACTTCCTCTTGTAACTTATATAGGCATGGTAGAACTTAGTGTTTCTGTCCCCTTCTGTAAAAATGTTAATAGAAGCTTTCTGTTTGAGTAGCATATCTTGGATGTCAATTGGTTTATTCAGATTAGTCTTGGTAGTAAGCAGCTCAGTTTCAGTGGCAGTATTATTTTGAACCGCAGCCTCAAGTCTCTCAACTTCCTTCTCAGCAGATAAGGCATTGGAAAATACATTTCCAAAAGTCTCCCATCCCCACTTCCTCAAAGCTTTGCTGGTTTTTTGATGAAGAAGGCTGAGCTTAATTAAAGGACCAGTATGAACAATTCCCTTCAAGTTAGAAGAAACACAGTTGATGAAAAGGGGGTTGGTAGACCACATATTTAGGTATCTGAAAGGTGGGTGGAGTGTGGTAGTACTAGGTGAAGTTATGGATATAAGGAGTGGTCTATGGAGTGGTCTATGATGGTCTATGATCTGAGCCAGTGAGGGTTAGGTGGGTAACAAAAGTAAGGAGATAGTGTTTTTTCCAGTGGTCATTTACTAACATCTTGTCAAGCCTTTCCCACAGGAGACCCCTCTTCCAAGTGAAATTAGGACCCTGGTATCCCAAGTCAAACAAACCAGCCTGCTGAATTTGATCATTAAAGTAAGTCATTTTTGACAGGTTGGGAGGTCTTCCTCCAGATTTCTCAGCTGCATTAGTGATACAATTGAAATCTCCACCTACCATCCATGGAGAGTTCATATTTGTGCTGATGAGCTGTAAGCCCTCCCAAAGCTCCTGTCTATCAACTTTAAGACTTCCAGCATAAATAAATGTAGCATACTACAGATGGCTTTGTACAAGAAGTGATAGGTGGATGAACTGTGGGTGATCCATTATAATGCTCCCTGATTAGTCTGGGGGAAATACTAGTGGGATCAGTGGAGCAAAAAGGAGTTGTAGAGCTTCTGGGTGTATCTAGCATGTCTTCCAAATTCCCAGTTGGAGAGGGTTCCACACCAACTGTAATTTCTGGGTGAGTAGGCTGAGTATTCTTTTCCTGAGTTGCCACAGTCTTCTTTGGGGGAGGGTGAAGCCTGAAACATCTATCCTTGGTGTGTCCAAACATCCTGCAGTGATGACAGTAGTATGGTTTCTGTTCTAACACCACTTTCTGCCAGAATCCCTCTTTTTCACTACCAATCCAAAGCCTTTTGATTTTAGGGAGGTTTACATCTCTTTCAATGAGAATTCTAGCTAGGGCAGGTCTAGCTTTATTGTATGTAGGAGCATCTACCTTCATAGGTCTCCCTATTATACCTTCATAGGATCCACCTTCATAGGTCTCCCTATTGCACTTGCAATATTAAATAAAGCATTGAGATGAAAGTACTGAATTGGGAGGCCAGGTAATTTAAACCATAGGGGAACTATAGGAGGTTTCTTACTAGGGTCAAAATCAAGATCCCACTTCAGAATTTTCGTGGTGGTGCCTCCAATTTGGAGAGCTTGTTTTGCAAATAGTCTAGCATAGTCTTTCTCCCCTGAGAGTTGTATGAGAAGATGTCTTCCATCTAGTATTCCAATCTGCCAATCTCCATTAAACTTTAAATAAGCAAAGTAATTCCTAACTAAGTCCATTTTGGGGTGGCCAAGAAGAAATTTTAGAAGGGGTGGCCAAGAAGAAATTTTCCCACTAAGGTAAATTTTACTTGATCATTTAGGTTATGAATTTCTTGAGGTGAGAAATAAAGAGCTGGTTCTCCTTCCTTAGTACCTAAAGGATGACTAAAGGATGAAAGGATGAATGCAAGGGCTGTTACCCTTCCCAGCAGTTGTGTCATGGAATTTTTGTGGAAAGACTAAGTGTTCAGGATCACTGAGGGAGTCAGTTGATTTGCCAACCACCCCAGCATAAGTGTCCTTAGCCCACTGAACATCAGTTTCAATGTCACTTGGGGTAGCCATAAACCCCAGAAAACACAAGCTTAGAACAACAGCACCAGCAAACCAAAAGGAAGGATTTAAAAAGTCTTTGTGTGGTCTTCCCAGACCAAACCACACAGATGAGTCCAAACCAGCAGAATCCAGCACCAAAGGGGGAAAAATGATTTCACCACCAGAGCCAGAAGAAGCTGGTCAAAATCAGAAAAAACCAAAAGAACATAGAAAGTATGCCAAAAAGTAGAAGACACCAATGGAACAGTAAATCCCACCAAAGTCTATGAAATAAGAGAGTGATAAGTTAACTCCCAAGGCAGTAAGAGACAGAAAATAGCTCCCTTAAGAAGAAAGTTGCAGCACCTTCCACTGAAACCACCCCAACAGCACTTCATCCTGCCAGAAACCCTAGCAGAGCCCCTCTTTCTTCAGCCGCCAACATCCTATTCATCATATATATATATATATAAAAGTAAAAGAGCAACTAAGGCTCCTTACATGTAAATAAAGAACCAAATGGGGATTACAAGAGTTGGAGAGATATACCCTCCCAAAAGCTGAAAATGAAATAGGGAACACATGATGCTCATGTATCTGTATGGACACATAAATAGAAATTACACACAAGGACTAGCAGTAAAGCCTAACACTATGTAACTCAATACCTGCCCCCAAGGATCTACCTCCCATAGCAGTTACATACATTTGATATAGGGGAGTGCCAAATTGTCTC
>NW_018164656.1:40430-41194 GCF_001263595.1 Phalaenopsis equestris
TTTGTTCAGTATTTCTACCCTGGGAGACAAGCCAATGAGCTGGACAATTACCCTGTCTAGGAATATAATTGACATTGATCATGTATCTGGGTAGTAGGGCAACTAACAGATTATTCCATCTGATTATATTCCAAGGGGGTTTCATCATGAAGAAGGATTTTAATACAATTAGTAGAATCTGTTTCTATAATCAAAGGACCCATATGACAGTAACAAGCAATTCTGATAGTCCAGTAGATAGCTATGAATTCCGCCTCCAGAGCATCCATTGCCACAGCAGGAGCAGTGAAATACAGAATGGGAGAACCATGAGGGTTCTTGAATATTCCCCCAATACCAGCACTACTATTTGAGAAGCTGCCATCAGTGTTGACCTTCAACCAACCAGTAGGGGGAGGACTCCAAAGGATTAGTTTGAAAGACTGAAGAAGAGGGGTATTGTTTCCTGGAGTCCATTGCTTTATAACATTAGGGAAATGATGAAACTTGAACAATTTCTATAAGAGATACAATTAATAATCACAGATTTTGACCCTGAAAACTTCTCATCAAATTTGTTGTGGTTTCTATACATCCATATGAGCCAAGCCATATGAACCAAGCCACACCACAATACAGGGTATCACCCAAAAGTTGTTGTTATGCCATTCTTCCCACCTAGTAGAGAATTTAAGCCAGCTTACATTATGGCTATTAATATTCAAGAGCTTGATTAAACCTGACCAAATTTCTTGTGAGAGGGCACATGAGAAAAATAGGTGATC
>NW_018164656.1:41355-41810 GCF_001263595.1 Phalaenopsis equestris
GCATCTGATTCCAATTAAAGAAATGATGGTAAATGTAGGCTGATAATTTCTGGGAGTAAGCCTGTTTAGTAATTATTTTGTCTTTGGAAATGGACGAGATAGGAGTATCCTTTGAGTGTATCCTTAACCCACCTCACATGTTCACTAGAAAGAATAGTGTTCAACAGTCTGCAGTTCCACTCATTATCAGACCAATAATCTCTAACTAGACAATTAGTGTTGGGATTGGGGGTGAGGCACTCAAGTTTCTCTCCATTGCTGACCCAGTTATCTAACCAAAAGTTGACATGCCCAACTCCTAGCTCCCAAAGGAAGAGTTTCTCAGCTTTATTTCTAATTTTCAGTAATTTTGTCCATAGTTTGGAATCCCCCACACTTTCGGATACCAAAGTAGGGTGCAAAAATCTGCAATATTTCCCTTTTAGAAATCTTGCCCAAATTTTAGAAATCTTGCC
>NW_018164656.1:41966-60575 GCF_001263595.1 Phalaenopsis equestris
AGACCAGAGAAATTTATTGAAGATCCTTCCAATAGAGTCTTGAGTACCCTTTTGCATGGAGAACATTTGTAGGACATAAGAAGGCATTGCAGTGAGAGTACTCCTTAAAATAGTGATCCTCCCACCATTAGAGAGCAATGTGTTAGTTCAATGTTCAAGTCTTGCTTTGATCTGATCAGTGACATCCTAAAATTGTGTTTGTCTAGTTCTGCCTTTGAGTAGATGTATTCCAAGGTATTTAATGGGGAGGTTGGCATAGCAAAATCCAGTGTATTCAGAGATCCAGTGCTTGAGCTGAGGTGTGGAGTTTTTATTAATAATAAATTGACATTTTTGTTTGGCATATTTGATCTGAGAGGAAGAGGTCAGGCTGGCCTGCTGATGGAAAGAACTTATTCTGAGCCATGAAAGTGGATAATAGTAAAAGGTAGGATAACCATCCAATCCAGTTGTTGCTATAATTTCACTAACAAATAGACAAAGGAATCCCCCAGGCATCTTAAGAAATGACGAGGTGGACCCTATGCCCTTCAACATAACGAGGATGATCAAGAGAATGGCTAGATGGAGTATGATTTTGGTTGATTGCATTCCAAATAATTATATCATTAATATTTTCAATGAAGGAGATTGCATTCCCCCGCAGATAGACCATCATGACTTCATGAGGCCTTTCTGCATGGTGTCCTTCATGAGTAAGAGAAATATATTGTTCAAAAAAGAAATTGATGTTATTTGCCCCAGGGAGTTTAGGGGATCCATGGAGTTTCCACTACCGATAGGTTCAGTACTGATGCTCAAAGGAAATGGAGCAGACATATCCAAGCACTGCATCCCAGGGGTACGACACTACAGAGTGTCTGTGACTTTCATAAGGATGGACAACAACAAGATGCCATACAGATGCCGGCTAAATCAAGAGCTAGAGGAGCTACCCCTATACGAGCTACAAGAGGGTTGCACCTCTAAGTACATGTAAAAGGAATTCTTATCCAAAAGCATGACTTAGTAGGTTAGGTTGATCAGGGGCTCATCCCACAGAGGACATATAGAGAGTTCTTTTTATCACCTTTTGTATTGTGTCAGAGTAGCATATATGATATGTATTCAGCATGAGATGTTTCAGATGAACTTTGGATGTTTTTAGCATCTATTCAGTCTGTAACACATGTTTTAAGCAGATCAATGAAATTTATTTCAAAATGCTGTCTGTTTCTTGAATTTCCCCTTGTGTGATAAATCAAGAGCCTTCGAATCATAGATTGGTTCTAGGCTATAATGAACAATGAACAATGAACAAAATAATAAAAACTTAATGATAATGAAATTTGAAAATATACTCTTTTTTAAAAATTAATCAACCATTAAAAATTAAATCTTTTTAATATATATATATTTATATATATATGTATATATATATATATATATATATATATACTTTGATAATTAAATGTGATAAAGACAACAAGAAAAGAAAAATAAATTTGCTTGAGTTTATTTCCCTCGAGTTTGAGGTCTGTTAATCTTTGCTTGAGCAGCACGATCATTGTTGTCTGCACCAATTTCTTCACATCTCCCACAGTTTCATACTGTATACAAAGTCTCACGAATTTTCCTCACCAATGTCAATCTTCACATGTCACATATTTATGAACTCAACACCACAAGTTCTCTACAAGATTTTCATGTTATTCTTGGGTCAGTACTTAAATTTTGATTCTCATCTATTCATTCAGGGTAGGCCTCTTCACGCCCTATTGCCATGTTTGCAGTTGGGGTAGGCCTCTTCACACCCTATTCACATCTATTCATTATGGGTAGGCCTCTTCAAGCCCCATTCCCATCTTTTCATTTGCAGTACGCCTCTTCACGCCGTATTCCCATCTTTGCATTTGGGGTAGGACTCTTCATGCCCTATTCCCATCTTTACAATCAGGGTAGGCCACTTCACACCATATTCCCATCTTTGCATTGGGGGTAGGCCTCTTCACGCTCTATTCCCATCTTTGTATTTGCGGTAGGCCTCTTCACGCCCTAATCCCATCTTTGCATTTGGGGTAGGCCTCTTCACGCTCTATTCCTATCTTCTCATTTGGGGTAGGCCTCTTCATGCCCTATTCTCTTGTCTGCATTTGAGGTAGGCCTCTTCACGCCCTATTCCCATCCCTGCATTTGGGGTAGGCCTTTTCTAGCCCTATTTCTATCTCTGTACTTGTGTTTCCTCTTGAGTTAGGTGTTAGTCCTTGCACTTTTCACTGAATGTTTTCTCCTTGTGCATAATTCTATTTCCTTGAGATCCTAAATTGAAATTGAAATTTGAAGTAAATTTTGAAATATTCAATTCAAATCAAATCTTCACTGGGACTATCAATTTGCCCGATGATTGTTCCCATAGTCTCCTTTCTTTTTCCAAGTGAGAGTATTTGTTACCTCTTAGTGAAGAGAATGGTCACTCAATGCTACACTCCATTCTAGGTCTGTTGACTTAGAAGTCTGTGTTGGTTTTGTTGATCTCGTCAGTCAATGCCAATACGTGTGGTGTGCTTACCCGACACACCACACCTATTAGGGGTCCATTTGTTGACCTCACTTTTGATTGAGGTTTAGTCTTTCCTCTTTACAAGCCTAGGTTCTAGCCATAGAACTTTTTGGTTGACTATTCCTAGAGGGCTAGAAAAGGAACCCTCACCATTAGAAACTCTAAACCATTCTTTACTCAACTTGAAGTTCCACGAAGTTCCACATATCCTCTAGCACTTAGTAGGTGGGGTCAGTATGGGGGAGCTCAAGATGAGTCCCCATAGGACTATTTGACCTTGGGTACTGGGGCTAAGACACTCACTTTCACTCACTACACTCACTCTCTCTCACAATCCCTCACAACCCTAAACCCAGTATTTGTTGAATTTGATCCCTTGATCTTTTGGGAGACTCATGTAGATGGTCCCCTAAACCCACAACCAGTATATAGAGGACCCACATGGAGATTCCATTGTCCCATGGCTCATATAGAGTGGTTGGCACCCCAATTTCACCAAAATATCCAACTTTGCATTTGGCCCCTCCAAATCTACCCAAATTACATACACACCCCAAACACTAAATTTGGCCAAAAAACCCATTTTCACCCAAAATACCCAAATTTATTCAAAAATCATTTCAAACCATTTCAAACTACCCAAATTGCTCATAACCACCCTAAATTTCCTAAATTACCAAAATACCCCCAAATTTGCCAAAATTATAAAAATACCCTTGGTGGCCCAAATTTTCCTAAAACCTCCAAAATCATCTCAAATGTCCCCAAAACCCAATTTTGACCACTTATGAAGTCCAATTTGACCAATTTTGACCAAGCCCAATTTGACCTTTTTTTACCAAAAGTCATAATTTTCCCTTAAAAGCCCATTTTCCCCAAATTCACCACAAATGTCCATCAATTTGACCCCAATCTTTCCCATTTTCAGCTATAAAATCAAATTCATCATGATCAAACTCAATTCAAACAAAATCCAATTCCAATTGACTCACATTTGAGTCCAATTTCAACCTAAATAAAAAACCCCAATTTGTCCCATGATCAAAATCCCACTAAATTGAACCCCCAAATCTATCAAATTGCCTCAATTGTGCATTATAAACTCTTTGAAATGTTCCCACACAACTAATTGAACCTTAAATTGGCTCCAGTCAAGCTTCAATTTCTCTCAGCCAGTCAAGCTTCAATTTCACTCAGTTTTACCCTAAGTCCAAAATTCATAAATTTGCCCAAAATTAACCATGTGCCCAAATTCCACCAAATTGAATGCCTAAACCCTAAAATTGACACCCAATTAAAATTGACACCCAATCTAAAATTGACACCCAATTGATGTTGAGAACTCTTCATGATATTCTTCTAGACCATTTTCAACCATTAATTTGGACTTAGCCCAAATCTAGCCCAACCTAAGTCTAGCCCAAGAACCTCAAAATTGACCAAATGCCAAAATCTTCCAAATTGAACGTCCAAATCAATTCAAAATCACTCCAAATATCTTTTAAACTCTTCATGCTTTTTAAAACCTTCATGAAATGCTTCCAAACCAAATTGCTCAATTAATTGGGCTCAATGTCATGCCTAGCCTAACAAAAATTGAACTTCAAGCCAATTTGACCCAAATTGAACCCATGTACCTAAATTGACTTAGCCATGCTAAAGTGACAAAATTAATGACACCACAGGCACCAACTACACCCTAGTGACTATGCTAAAGCCACCTAAAATAGCCTAGGTGAGCTATGGACCAATGGTTCCCTAAATTAAGGGATTTCATCCCATTTTTTGGTCTAAGCTAAAATATCTCCACCATCATGCCAACCCATTAGTGGTTAATCATAATTAACCCTCCCCCTAGCTCAACTGACTGCCTGACCACCTCCTCGGCTCTGGTAAGCCAACCTAGTCACTGGAAAACCCCAAAACCAAGATACCCCTTGCCTAAATTCAAACCCTAACTCACCAAACTCGGTTGTCCATTTGCAATTGGCTTTAGCACTTTAAAAACATCCACATAAGCATCATTTTGCATCGACTAATTGGCTCTCACAGCCACCCTAAACTATTTTATTTAAACCCCCTCTCATGGCCAAAACATAGAGCAATCCAATTTTCTTGGGGAAACTCTATCAAATTGCTCCCAGAGCTCCTCCAAGACTCCTTAAGCTCATTGAAACCATCTCTTGGCCATTTTACTTACCACCTGAGCCCAATTTTTGAACTTAAAATTAGGAAAACTTTTGGTCATCCTCAAAAACTTCCCCGAACCTCAATTTGAACTGTTCTTAAGCTTCGCAAGAGCAACAGAGGAAGATCCTCATTGAAATCCCCATCTTTTGAGCTCTCTAAACTACCCCTAGACCAAGGCCACACCCCATTTCATTGAACTTCTACTTGGAGCTTACACCAGAGGAAACCAACACATCCAGGAGGTTTCTTGGACCCCATTGAAGCTTCCACAAGCATCTGATTAAGGCCTCCCATCTTAGACAAAGGTATTGGTCATTAACCCTAATCTTGAGCTCGGTTTTCACTAAATGTGAAGTTAAGTTTGATTTCATAGCATTGTAAACATATGGATGTGTTCTCTTTGAGTAGATGAAACTGTACGAACAAACCTCACGTGATTTGGTTGAGTATCGAGTGAGATCTTAGGTCTAGAAGTTTAACGGTTCACGGGCTCTGGCTATCGGGGATGATGTCGGAGAGTCGTCTAATCAAGCGTGTATTGAATGGATGAACAAGATCGAGCTGGACGAAGTTCGTGCGTGAAAAGTAGGATGTGTAGCTACCGAGTCAAATGGCGGAGCCGAACCAGGATGTGACGCATGGCGCTTTGGAGAGGACGAGGATGACGCGGTGCATGACTGGGATAAATAGAAAATTACCCTTTTCTTGATTTAAATAAAGGCCATGACTTTAAAAAATCATGGCTTTGTATATAAAAATCATAAAAATAATAGAAAAATACCCTCTCACTCAGTAAACACAAAAGAGTAATGATGAAAAAAATAAAACATATTTGTCAAGTATATGATTTTTAATTAATTAAATACTCTCCGAGGCATTATAATTCATCACGATTAAATACTAATCGCAATAACATGAAATTTTTAGGGTTGGTTCTTCATGATAGAGGGCATCTTCTTTGATTTTTTCAAATTCAAAGAGCACATCTGTGCTTCTAACCCTAACCTTCAAGCCTAAGTGGTTATTTTGGACTTATTCAATTTTTTTAGGTTTCCTGTAGTCAGAGGAGCTTATGAAAAATGTTGTGATGATTTGAATAATTTTATATATTTATGTTATTAATTAAATATTTTTACCTTGTATTAACTTATTTAAATTAAATATAAACCAAAAATTGACAAAATCAATTCCACATTGTTCATAAAAATAATTTCAACTCACTTTATTTAATTTTTTGCTCAATTCATTGAGTTCAGAGGCATTTTTATTTTATTTTTTTGATTTTTCTATATTAAGCTATGGATTTTATAGTTTTTTTTAATTTTCTAGATTGAATTAATTCAAAAAATTCAAATTATCCAGTTAAACAAGTGGCGTTGACTTGAAGCTCTGAGTCATCGAATGTTTGTACGTTGCTTCATGATAGGGTGCACTTTCTACTTGCTTGCCATCTTGTCCTAGGATCCCCTACTCTCCTTCTGTAAAACATTTCAAATTTATTTAAGTTGATTTGGCCATTAAAGTGGATTTTGTAAGTAAAAATATTATTTTTGCACAAAATAAATTATATTAAATTAAATAAGCTTAGAAAAATTATGAAAAATAGTTTTCTCAGTTCCTTGTGATCAGGGGCATTTAATAAAAATAAAAGCTAGTTTTGTGACCATATTTTATTTTTAAAGTATATTTTTAATAAAAATAATTAAAATAATCAAAATTTTCAAAAATAAAAAGAATAGTTCAAAATGTTTGCAATTGTCCCTGTTCACTTGGGGCCGCTTAAGATATTTTTCCTAATTTTTCTAAATTAAAAATAAAATTTTTAAAGACCTAAAATGTATTTTCCTTATTTTCTTACTAAAATAATTATAATAAATTAAATATAAATCATAAAAAGATAAAAATTTGTTCCTCTGAGTTTCTTAGACTTATGAGGGTTTAATAAAAATTTAAAAGTGATTTTAAAGATTAAAAAATTTTTTTGTATTTAAATAATTATTAAAAATGACCTTTAAATACTTATAGTAATTACAATATTATTTAAAAAGTCATAAAATTTTGTCTAAGTATTCTTCTGAGCAAGGCAAACCTCTAATAATTTTCCCATAAATTAAAACTTTATTTTGATTAATTAAATCAATTAACATTGAAAAATCCTATTTTTGAGTTAAAATATATATTTAAATTAAATCAAATTTTGAAAAAACATACTTTCCTCTCTGATATTTTAATTAATCCATGGATAGGATACTCAAATATTTTCAAGGACATTTGAAATTTGGTTGAAGAATTATAAGGTGAGGAGCCCCAAGGGCAGGATAGTAATTTTAGGCTTTGGTGCCTTAACTAGAATTTAGGGTTAATCATTAGGGATGGATAATTTTGATCCTTAATAAATATATTGGATGATTGAAATGCAATAGGTTAAAGGTAGAAACCAACTTTCCACCTTAGCATAATAAGAATAAAATTGTATTTTCTTGAATTACCTCTTTGAAAGTTAAGCAGAAATTAAATGATCCTAAAGTGATGGGTTTAAACTGAGAAGATGATAATTCACTTATTTCTATCCCATGATTGGTGATAAATGATTTTTTGATAAGGATACCTATCATTTAAATTAAAGTTTTTTTTAACAATTTCAACTTCCTCTTTTTTAGATTGTTAAGGGCTTGGTAGTGAGCTAAGTTCAATATTTTAACAAATTCATTGGAGTTTAGAAATGATTAATTATTAACACCTTTTGAGTACTCTAAGCCCATTTATGATGAGCACCAAATCTTTATTGACTAGAGCTTGCTTTAGGGGCATTCATCCATATAATCTTTAAAGTAAAATATCAAATTGATTAAGTATCCTATCATTGGGATAATTAAATTGACCAGCTTCACTGAGAAATGGGGTTGTCACACTCTAACCTTGGATTATTAATGGAATAATATGATGAAGTTCTAAATGAGCTCGAAATAATTCAAGAGATCCTTGAAGTAGTTCAGGGTCATTCCCCGAACACTTTGAAACCTTTTGGATATTTTGAAGGTAAAATTGAACTTGCCACATTTTGTTCTAAAATAAAATTGATTAAGTATCCTATTGTTGGGATAATTAAATTGACCAACTTCACTGAGAAAAGGGGTAGTCACACTCTAACCTTGGATGATTAATGGAATAATATGATGAAGTTCTAAATGAACTCAAAATAATTCAAGAGATCCTCGAAGTGGTTCAGGGTCATTCCCCGAACACTTTAAAATCTTTTGGATATTTTGAAGGCAAAATTGAACTTGCCATATTTTGTTCTAAAATCACCCACTAAGATCTTCAGAGGGTCAATAAAGTCGTAACTTGGGGTCTGGTAGCTATACCTTCATCTACTCCAGAAATTTCAATTCTTTGCAAAATTATATATATACACTGCCAAAGCTAACCTTTCAGGTGGAGGAACGAGAAGAATTGACATGTACGCTTTTAAATTATTGAATTTACCATTCTATACTTCTTGTCTCAAACTTGCATGTTAAACAACGATGTCACCCTACATGCCAAAGCCAAGACTGTTAAGATTACTGCACAGCCAAAACCAAAATTTAAAAATTAAATAAGATGAAATTCATCGCCACAACATTCAAAATATAGGAGCTCAAAATTTAATCACAAACATCACAAAACAAAAATTGCAACCAAATTAAAACATCTCTATCAAATGATCGAGAATCCCTATGAAGAGGTAATTTATGGTTGCTAATGAGACTTCCCATGATCTAAATGAAAGTATGGAACTCGTTAAGTTGAGTTTAGTAAATTCATTTAAATTAAGTGAATCCAAAAGAAAATAGTGGTGCCAGAACGAGGGAACCAAAGGATCTTAACTGGTGTTGCTCTAATCAACTTTAACATCCCCCATAAAATTTAAATAACTATAACCTTAAGACATTTGATTTGACATCAGGACTTGACACATTAGAAAACTTAAAACTCACTACGACTGGTGCTTGGAGCTAGCATTATGGGAAGCACAACCATCTTAAAAAACAAAACATATCTACATCAACTAAACCATTCTTTCTTTAGAATTAAACAACCAAGTTATAGAACTTCGAGGTTATCCACCTAGTGTGACATAAATCATCAATTTATCTTTAGACTTTTGTATAGCTTTGCTACACAATATAAGCCCTAACTCATTTTAGAATTCCAAGGTTGTCGTTTGTCATGACCTAAATCCTCATATCTTCCAGGCTATTTGTGTGATAGTTTCATACAAATGTAAACCCTAATTAATAAAACTAGCAGGATGGAACATCTAAATATTTCTCCTCCAAATTGAAGCCAAACCATAGGATGGCTTGGGAAGTAACCAAGACTCTTCTCTGGATCTATGACATACCCTAGTCTCTCCTCCTTTGAATTCTACAATATATGTTCTAATTTTGAGTCTTCCCCTTTCACACCTCTTTGTCTAATTTCATTGAAAAGTCTTATTCCTTTGAACTCCTTGAAGATAATATCCTCTGATTTTTATCGATAGTTTTCTTAGGTAACTTCAGTTATCTAAGATATAATTAACTATAAAGGCTTTCCCTTATAGGAAGCTTTTTTAAACCCAGTAAACCCAGCTTAATAAACCCAGCTTAATATAAACCCTATTTAATTTTTCATATTAAAGAGCGGAACTAGTCAGCTTATAAATAAAATGGTTTTCGCATACCAAACATATGTCATATATTTCTTAGTTTATTTGATTGAGCTTCACTATCAAGGTATGTGTTTAACTTTTGGGAAAGATACATAGCTTGAGCTGTAGTGCTCTTTCATTTAAACTATGAAAGATATGAAATCAATTTGATTTCATATTTTTCTAAACTTAAATTTCTTTTTTATTTGTAGAAGGAGCATTATTCTGCTCCCTACATGTTGAGTAGTTAAAACAGTATAAAGAAACTACATCACAAAAGGAGAGATCCACAGTCTAGAAACCAAAATACAAAAGACTCATTAACACCTAAAGAAGGTGACTTGATCATAAAAAATTAGAAAAGAAAGAAAAGGAAAGAAAAATTATATATATATATAGGCAAAGACAAGGCACTTCCCAAAAGTTAAAGAGAAAGAACTATTATGAAAGGTAGATCAACAAGATCTCCTTTCAACAGTAATTCTAAAGAAGGAGTGGTACAAGAATCTATGAAGGGACTCTGAGAGTGGAGGCCAGCATTAGCAAGCCAATGAGCACGTCTGTTACCCTCCCTATATGTATGAGAAAATGACAGCCTAATCTCCATTGCTCAAGGATTGTATGCCAGTGATCCAATTAATCAGATACCAAGGGGTAGATATCCTCCCATCAAGAATGTTGATTAAGGTCATTGAGTCAGTTTCAACCATTAATTGGTTCCAGCTACAATTTTTGGCCATGTACACTGCCCAATAAATACCTTGAGCTTCAACTTCCAAAGGAACCTCAGCCTTGGCAAGAGACTGAAAATAGAGTAAACATTCGCTACTGTCATTTCTGAATACCCCACCAACCCCTGCACTAGGAGCAGTGAAGCTCAAGGTATAGGATAGCTCCAATGAACAAGAATAAATTGTATTTTCCTTGAACAGTTGAAGGAGGTTGTGCATAGGATCTCAGGAAGTTTACCGTGACAATACAGTTTCTGTAAATAGCTATAGCAATTGTGGCAATGGCAGTGGCATCCACTTGGGCTTCATCATATTTCAGCTTATTTCTAGCCATTCAAACATACCAAGCAATGATGCAAGGGATAGGAGGGAGAGATTGAGCCTGCCAATCTTCCCAGCTTAGTTAAAAATCATGTCAGGACAACTGAACAATATTTAGTTTTAGTTTAGGTAACAAGAGGTTCCAAACTTGCTGAACAATGGAGCATTTGAAGAACAAATGGTGGAGGGTTTCCTCTTCAATTTTACACAGGCTACATATGGAGTGGCCTCTCAAGCCTTTTAATTTTAAAATATCATCAGTGGGAATGAAACCATAGAATAATCTCCAAGAGAAGAAGGCCATAGAAGGAGAAAGGAACTTGTTCCAAACACATTTGCCCCAGGAAACCTCCTGTTTAAGAAAGCAGAAATTAGCTATGGAAGCAGAAAAGGTCTGAGAAACCTTCTTCTCCACTATAAGTTTATATTTCTTAGATCTCTCAATAGGTTTTTTCAGGACTATATTAAGTAATCTATTATCAAGGATGTTCTGAAGAGCTTGTTGGTTCCAACCACCATCAGACCAAAGGTCAGCCACCTGTGTTGTAGGGCTGAATTGAGAGCCAGATAATGGAGTGTTAATGCCTTCTCCAGTCCAATTATCCATCCACACATTGAGTCTACCATACCCTATTTCCCAAATAAATAACTGTTCAGCCTTAGATCTCATCTTCAGCATGTTTTTCCATGTTCTTGAATTCCCCAATCTATTAGTCACAAGAGAAGGATGCAGATCTTTACAGTACTTTCATTTCAAGAATTTAGCCCAAATAGAATTCTGTGCTCTAAACATAACCCAGAGTTTGCAAAAGTTGGTTTGGGTAATCTGCTGGAAGCTCTTAAACCCCAGCACACCTACTCTAGCACTGCCACAAACTTTTTGCCATCTCACCCAATGCACCTGCTTTCTCTGACCTGCCCAAAGGAATCTGTTGAAAGTTCTTTCAAGAGTAGATTGGATGGATTTCTTCATAATAGATACATGTAATATATAAGATGGATGGGCAGCCAAAATACTTTTAGGGAGGGTAATTCTTCCGCCATTAGAGAGGAAAGTGTTAGACTAGTTGTTGAGTTTGTCTTGGACTTTTAAGATAATATCATCAAATTAGACTTTCTTTGTCCTCCCTTTGAGTAATAAAGTCCCCAAGTATTTCAGGGGAAGAGAACTAGAGAAAAAGCCAGTAAGATCTGAAATCCAATGCTTGATATCTGGTTTCACCCTTTTGCTGAACACAGCTTGGGATTTCTGTTTATGAAATTTCATTTCAGAGCATTATTGAAATTTATTCAGACATTGGAAAAGCAAATTAACAGCAGGTTTAGTAGCTTTGGAAAATATAATAATATCATCAGCAAAGGCTAAACGGTTCACAACAATGTTAGATCTCTGGCTATATAGTGAGTGAGGAGCTTTGGCCATTAATTGATTCAACAGTCTAGACAAGTAATTAAAAGCAAGTATGAAGATAGTTGGGAATAAGGGGTCTCCTTGCTTGATGCCTCTATAAGATGTGTAGAAGCCTTGAGACTTCCCATTAATGAAGATAGAATGATAATTGTTGTTAAGCCACCTATGGATCAAGGAAATAAAAGATTGAGAGAATCCCCTTGCAGATAGCACCTCCTCAATGAATCCAATGAATTCCAATGAATCCCCAATGTATGGTATCATAAGCCTTTTGGATATCAAGTTTGAAAATAAGATTCGCTCCTCTACACTGCTTTCCAAATCCAGGACTAATTCTTGAGTCAAGAGAACATTCTCCACTATACTTCTCCCTTGTACAAAAGCTGTTTGATTTTCAATGATGAGATGATGTAAATGTGACTGCAATCTAATGGAAATCACCTTGATAACAATTTTAGACAGCACATTAGTAAGACTGATAGGCCTGAACTGGTCCAAACTGGTCCTAAACAAGCTTGGAGTTGTTTTTGGGAATTAAGGTAATGATAGAGCATTTAAAATAGTAAGGAAAATCCATCCCTTTGAAAAAGCTTTGTACTGCCTCAATAATATCCCATTTAATGATCTTCCATGCATTCTTATAGAAATCTGCTGAGAATCCATCTGGGCCTGCCACTTTGGAGCTGTCAATGGAGGTCAGGGCTGACCAAATTTCCAATTCCTCAGGGATAGAAGCCAAGTCCAGGTTTCTTGTGTAACTCTGATCAAATAGGTCTTGCTGAATTAGAAGCTTGAAGACTGGAGGTTGAGTGAATAGAGTTTGGAAATAATGAATAGCACTAGCAGCAATTAAGTCTTCAGATTGAATCCAGTGCCTTGAGGGATCTCTAATCTTGTGAATGGTGTTGCATTTCCTTCTATAGTTGATGCAAGCATGAAAGTACTTAGAGTTTTTGTCCCCTTCATACAATCTGGTCTTAGCAGCCTTTTGAGCATAGAATTCCTCCTGCATACTAATTGCATTCATCAGCTTTTTTAGTAGCCAACATTAAATACTTTTCAGTATCAGGATTGTTTTCTAGCCTGGTCTCCATATCATTCACTTCCTTTTCAGCCTCCTTTACTTTTAAATTAATATCCCCCACCACAGTCCAGTTCCAATTAGATAGTTGTTTACCAATCTTCTTTTGCAGCATCCATAGTCTAATCAGAGGATTAGAGTGGTGACAATCTCTCCACCCGAAAGAGATTAGATTAAGAAAATCTTGGTGAGAAGACCACTTGTTGAGATAAATAAAGCTATACTTATGCTTGATTGGAGATGCAGAAATAATGATAAGTAAGGGCCTATGATCTGATCCTTTCATGCTAAGATGTTGAACAGAAGTATGTAAAAATTCATTCAACCAAAGAGAGTTAACAAGGATTCTATCCAATCTTTCCCATAAAGGTCCTCTCCTCCAAGTAAACTTGAGCCCAGTAAAGCCAAGATCAAATAAGCTAGCCAAGCTAATATTATCATTGAAGAAGTTCATAGATTTGGTATCAGGTGGATTGCCTCCTAGTTTTTCAGTAGGGGCGGAAATGGAATTGAAATCCACACCCACCAACCATAATGAGTTGCAGGATCTAATAATAACAAGAATGCTCTCCCACTGCTCCAATTTGGCCCTTGAGTAGCTTCCAGCATAAACAAAAGTGGCCAATCCCTCCTGACCCTCAAAGATAAACTTGATGTGAAGGAATTGTGGATGATCCCACAAAATTTGACAAATAATTTCCTTTCTATGGAGTACCCAAATTTTAGTATTCATAATAACAAAATGAGAGAAGCCAGAAAGTTTTCAAAAGATTTTTTGGGGGTTTTTGGAAACCATAGGCTCCAAAATAGCCATAAACCAAAACTTATACATCCTATTCAAAGCAATAACTCTATTATGGGATTTAGGATGTGTCAATCCCCTAACATTCCAACATAAAAGTTTCATCATCCAAAGGAAATGGATTACCCCTTCTTCTATAACTTGTCATGGCCTCCTTTGTTTCATTATGAGTTTTTCTGTCTCTGAATGAGTATGTTCCTCCCTTCACACTATTTAATTCCTAGTTACCCTTTTTCTTTTTTCTAATTTTTTGGGTTTGCCATTCATCTACCAAAGCAGTCTGTAATTCTTCAACTAAGATAGAGTCCAAATGATAATCCTTATAAACAACCTCACCAACATTCAGTTGAGAACTCTGGGGCACAAAAACAAAAGGTTCTTGGGCAGTGGCTGCACTAGCTGTGACATCAACAACTAATGGTTCTTGATGACTTCTTGAGGGGCCAGCTTCATCCTTGGATAAATTAACTGTCATTGCATTCAGAAGATTATGGTGGTTAGAACTAGCAATGACTGTACTTTTGTCTGCATTATCAGTCTCAATAACCAAAGCAGTATTAGTGGTCTGGTAAATTTCATCAAGACCTTTGGCATTATACCCAGAATTGATATGATCAGAACTTTCAGTAGTAATTCCCCTTTCCCTCACCAGCTCCACCAAAGGTTTCATAGGTAGATCAGTATCTTTTGGGACCTCTTGATAAAAATTCCTGAGATGAGGGTGTAGTTTGAAACACTTATTATCTGGATGCCCAAACATACAACAGTGGAAGCAATAGTAAGGCTTTTGTTCAGCAATGATTTTCTGCAAATAACCATTATGTTCAGTACCCAACCATATTTCATCAACTGCTGGGAGAGTTAGTAGGAGAGTTAGGTTCCTTTCAACTAGGATTCTGGCTACTGATGGTCTAGATAAGTTGAAAGTTGGAACATCCCATTTTAGGGTTTACCCAAAGCCTTTTCAATATTAAACAGAAATTTATAACTGAAATAATGAAGCTTTAATCCTAGAATTTTAAACCATATAGGAATTATTGGGAGTTCCTTGCTAGGATCAAATTTAGTGGACCACTTTAGAACCTTCATAGTGTTTCCTTCAATCTGTAAAACCTGCTTAGAAATTACTCTGGCATAATCATCTTCTCTTGTTAGGTGGATTAGAATGTGTCTTCCATCAATGAGGCCAACTCTCCAAGCTCCTTTAAGTTTAATGCCATTAAAGAACTTCCTTATAGCTTCCATCTTTGGATGACCTAACTGAAATTTGCCTATGAGAGTGAATTTACAATTCTCAGTCAAGTTTTGGATATCCTCTTCATTATAAAAAATAGCCATTTTTCCACTATTCCTGCTCAAAGGTTTAATGGTTGGGTCAGCCACCTCATGGTAGCTTTGAGGAAAAACCAAGTCATCAAAATTTTTAATAGGGTCAAAGCCTTTTATGACAACATAAAAAAAATTAGCCTTTTCCCATTGAATATTAGTGGCCAAATCCACATTGCTTTGTTCAACCATCAACACTCCACATCGATGGAACAGTACTTCGACAATAACTTGAAAGAGAAAAGTTCCCAGAAAATAGAAAAACTAGAGAAGAAGCTTCCAAGGATAAAAGGAAACTCAAGGAAAGGGATAACAAGGAGCAGAGAAAGGTTGGAGATCCCCACAAACCTTAGACAATCCATGGAAACCCTAGCAGAGCTACCACCAAGCCGGCCGCCACCTCCACTATATATATATTTATTTATTTTAAGGAAGGGTAAATTATATTGTAGCAGAAGAAATCATTATAGATCTGATATAAGGGACTTAGAGGTCACCCTTTAACAAAAAGGAGAGACAAGGGGAAGAAGTAGAGGAAACTAAAGTGGTATCTGACTGACTAGCAAATCTTGCTAGCCAATTAGCAGGTTTGTAGCCTCTGTAGTTGAACTTGAGCTAAAGTTGGCACAATTTTTTTAATTCCACGATAACTTTGAGCAATTGGAGTATGTGTCAGGGAGGATATAAGGATCCTTCAATCAGTTCGATAAGCAGGGAACATTAAGTTTCAACCATTATATAAAACCATTTCATCTTTAAAGCATTATGTAGTGCCCACAAAAGAGCAGCTGTTTCAGTTTCAAGTGCATCTTGGGCAGTCATAATGTTGTAGAAAAATAGTTTACAGGTGCCAGTGCAGTCTCTGAAGATCCCTCCAAATCTAGCATCTTGCCCATTGTAGCTTCCATCTATGTTAGCCTTGATCCAGGGGTGAGTAGGTTTGATCCAGAAGACTTTGGATATCTTGAGTAGTTTATGTGTAGAAGGACTGACAGTATAGACAATTTCAGGGAATCCCTTATATTTGATCAGCTTTGTTAAGAAAGTTTTACAATGTACTATAGTTGGTGTGCATTTGGAGGGCAGTCCTCAAATTTAGCTTTATTTCAGGCCATCCAAATAAACCAAGTAACCACAAAAGGGAAGGTGCTCAAATTGAATTTATCCCAAGTATTCCAGCAAGCAATAAGAGAGGCCTAAACCAGATTCAATAGATTTATCTTCAGCTCTTTTACTAATTCAGACCACACCCTTTGTGTAAACATACATTGAAAGAAGAGATGGGTAATTGATTCTTCAGCTTAATAATAGAGATGACACCTGGAAGGTCCTCTCAAACCTTTAAGCTTGAGATTATCATCCACAGGGAGAAGCTTATGAAAGATTCTCCATATTAGAAAAGACATAAAGGGGGTGAGATGTTTGTTCCAGATAGTTTCACACCATGGAACTTACTGCCAGCAATACAATTTAGTGTATATGGCTTTAGAAATGTTGTGGAACTTACTAGCATTAATCACTAAATTGTCTTGATGTTCTCTGTTGAAAGGGATTTTAGTGATATGTGCAGTAGCTGTTTGATCAAGCATAGATAACAGCTTTTCCATAAACTAGGAGTCTCCATTCCATCAATCAGCCACCAACATATTATGATAAAAGTTAGTTGGTCTGGGTGTGAGAAGATCTTGGGGGCACCATTGGTCAAGCCAGAAATAGATTTTGCCTTGGCCAAGATCACACAAGAAGATATTTTCTGCCTTTTGTCTGATTTGAAGTAATTTGAGCCATATTGGTGAGTCCCCCAGCTTTCTTTCAACCAAAGTTGGATGGGAGTGCTTATAGTATTTTCCCTTCATGAACTTTGCCCATAGGGAGTTCTGCATTCTAAATTTTAGCCATAGTTTTCACATATGAAGATGTTGCAATCCTTTGAAGCCCAATCCTGCAACAATAGTAGGTTTTGCAACCTTTTTCCAGCTAGCCCAATGTAATTGGTTTCTTTGTCCAACTCAGAGGAATCTGTTGAAACTTCTCTCAATTAATAGTTGGGTAGACTTCTTCATGTTTGTAACTTGGAGGATGTAGGAGAGAAAAGACGTGAGAATGCTTTTTAACAGAGTGATTCTCCCATCAATAGAGAGAAAAAAAATTAGTCTAGAAATTGAGTTGAGCATTGATTTTAGTGACTACATCATCAAATTGTATCCTTTTGGTTCTGCCTTTGATAAGTGGCACCCCAAGGTAATGAAGATGGAAAGTAGCAGTAGAAAACCCAGTAAAGTTGCCAATCAATTGTTTAGCTGCAGAAT
Organism: Phalaenopsis equestris; assembly: GCF_001263595.1. NCBI lineage: Eukaryota > Viridiplantae > Streptophyta > Magnoliopsida > Asparagales > Orchidaceae > Phalaenopsis > Phalaenopsis equestris. The sequence goes on from NW_018164656.1 coordinate 59,352, forward strand.
TAGTAAGTTTGCTATAAAGGATATGACATTTAGAAGCAATGAAGGTCATACCAGAGATATATTGAAAATGTTTCAAGCAATTATGTATTAGCTTAATAGTATTTTTGTTAGCTTTGGAGAATACAATGATGTCATCTACATATCTCAGGTGTGTAACTTCCACATTAGAAGTATGATGGAATCTGGCATAGGATCTTTGAGATAGAGCATGATCCAAAGTTTTAGATAGATAATCCATGGCTAGGATGAAAATGGACGAGGAGAGTGGATCTCCTTGTTGTACCCCTCTAGTAGCTGAGAAGAAACCATGAGAAGCTCCATTAAGCAAGATGGAATGTGAATTGAATTATAGCCATCAAGAAATGAGAGTGCAGAATTCTGGAGAGAAACCCCTGGCTTTAAGAATATCAAGTATGAAAGACCAATGAATGGTATCATAGGCTTTACTTAGATCCAGTTTATAGATGAGATTGCCTCCTCTACAATGATGATCAATATCCAGTAATAGCTCTTGTGCCAGCAATATATTATCAGAGATAGATCTACCCTTGATGAAAGCTATCTGATTGGACTTTATTGGATGGTTTGAATGAGGTTGTAACGTGGCCACAATAATTTTTCTAATAAGTTCGCTGAACATAGATGTCAGACTGATAGGTCTGTAATGGTTCCAGTTGTAGGTTACAGCAGTTTTGGGGATAAGGACATAACTAGAAGAAGCAAAATATTCGGGGAGGGGGGTTCCATTGAAGAAGCTTTGGATAACATTAACCACATCTTCTTTGATAATGGGCCAGGCTTTTTTGTACAAAGCGGCTGTATATCCATCAGGACCAGCAACTTTAGAGTTATCAATAGTGTTAAGGGCCTCCCAAATTTTAGTTTTAGAAGGGATAGATGTTATTTTGAGTTTCTGATTATAGACCAGTTCTTCCAGAAAGAAATGGAGATCCACTGGTGTAGAGGTAAACTGGGGTGCAGTGAGGAGCTTCTGAAAGAATTCTACAGCATTCCTAGCAATTCCCTCATAATTTTTTATCCAACAACCTTGAGCATCTTGAATCCTGTGAATATTATTGCATTTTATTTTATACTTGATACAAGCATAATAGTATTTTGTATTTCTATCCCCTCCCATGAATCTATTGATGGCTGCCTTTTGTTTCAGAAACAATTCCAATCTTTATATATATGTATATATATATATATATATATATATATATA
>NW_018164656.1:60599-61497 GCF_001263595.1 Phalaenopsis equestris
ATATATATATATATATATCTGTGTGTGTGTGTGTGTGTGTGTGTCTGTATCAAAAGTTAAAATTATATAAAACTAAGAAACAATAGGGGAGGTAGTAAAGCATTGCTGATGTCTTCTGGTTGAGGAAACAGAATAACCTTAGAATTGTTAGTCTTCATTCTAAGATGTGGAACCTCAATATTGTCACCATGAAGTAGGAGAACTAGTGGAGTAGGGGTCTTGGTCGCAACGGATATCAACCTTGGATGGAGACCATGTTTGGCTAACCAATTGGCAGGGTTGTTTCCCTCCCTATAAATAAAGGTCATGTGGATAAGGAAGTTCTTAAGTACTCTAATAATCTTTGTCCATAGAGTATGATGCCAAGAATGTTTCTCTTCAGATTCCTGAAAATTGATGAGTAATAGAGAGTCAACCACCAGCTAAATATTATTCCATTCATCTTTTTTAGCAAAGGCTAAAGCCCAAAAAACTCCAATGAGTTCTGCCTCGAGAGCATCTCTAACATTAGTGGGGGCATAAAAATACAAAAGGTACCTGCTGGAGGTGTCCCTTAAAACTCCCCCACCCCAGAACTCCAATCAGTAAAACTGCCATTAGTATTGATCTTGACAATTGACTGTGTAGGTGGTTTCCAATACACTTTCTCAATCATGAAAGGCTCTCTGATTTCAGTGATCTTTAACTTACAGATATTAAGGAATATTTTGTATTGAATTAGCTTAGTTAAATAAGAGATACAATTTCTGATGACATGATGATTATGTACCTCTTTGCCCTCATGTTTATGTATGTAAATTAAATGTCTTTCAGAAGCGATCGATGGATTTTGATTTCGGCGACCGACATCTTTCAATGAGTAACTCCTCAACTTTTAAGTTTTCATATATATATATAT
>NW_018164656.1:61597-102546 GCF_001263595.1 Phalaenopsis equestris
ACTAAAATTCAAAGGGGCTTGGAAAGTGGGTCTTCCTGATGGAAGGCACATTCTTATCAACCTAACAAGGGAAGAAGACTATGCTAGAATATTCTCTAAACAATTTATATTGATTGAAGGTATCTCAATGAAGCTATTAAAGTGGACACTTGATTTTGACCCTAGTAAACAATTGCCAATTGTTCCCATTTGGTTTAAGTTACCTGGACTTAAACTCCACTTCTTTAGCCATAAAGTTCTTTTCAACATTGGCAAAGCTTTGGGAAGACCTTTGAAGTTGGATGCACCCATATTCAATTTATCCAAACCCTCAGTAGCTAGAATCCTGATTGAAAGAAACATTACCTTACCAGCTGTGGAGGAAGTTTGGTTAGGTATTGAGCACAATGGATATTGGCAGAAAATAATAGCTGAACAAAGGCCTTATTATTGCCATCACTGCAAAATGTTTGGTTTGGCCAAATGTTTGGCCATACTGATGAGAAGTTCTTTAGAGTTCATCCCAATCTCAGAAGGAAGCTACCTAGACCTAATTCTTAGGGATTAGATGCATAGGGAATTGAGATGCCAGCTGTTAATAGAATTACAGCCCAGGATTCTGAAGTTCTAGGGGCAAGGATTTAGGAGGACACTTTACAGGAGTTGGCCATACTATTTTGTAATAATATCAAAAATACCCAAAAGATTTTGCAAAATGTTCTAAGACCTCTGACTGAGTAGATTCACCTTATCCCAGAATCTACTCAAGTTGTACTTATCCAGTATACTGCACTTCAAACACCTCCTGTTGAATAAAGGGAATTTGTTATTGATATACCAGAGGAAGATCCTTTGCTATTACAATTGGTTAAAAATTTAGAAGAGGGATGGCAAATTCAGAAAACAAAAAAGAAGAAAATTTGTTTGGAACTAAAGAACCTCCTTCCTTCTTCTTCTTCTTTGGAGGAAGACCTCCCTCTCACTTCTAGCAGTGTTAGAACTAGGAGGAGAGGAAAGTCCACCTCAATTAGTTAATGAATTTAATCTGTTGGAATGTTAGGGGATTAGCACATCCTAGATCCCTTAATAGAATTCTGTCTCTTAATAGGATTTATAAACCTTGGATCATTATAATATTAGAACCTATGATATCTAAACATGTCAACAAAATTGTGAGGACTTTTCCTTGATTTCAGCTTTTTGTTAACACTAACAGCAAAATTTGGCTATTTTGCAGACAAGAAATTCAATGTACTGTTCTCAAAGAGGGAGACCAATTTTTTCACTTGATGATTAACTTAAATAGCTATAATTGCTTTGCTACTTTTTTATATGCTGGTTGTACCTCCACTGCTAGAAAAGAACTCTGGCAACAGTTATAAGAATTCAACAACTCTATAAGGAATTTCTGGTTTGTTGGGGGTGATTTCAATTGCCTCTCTTCACCTAATGAGAAAAAGGGTGAGAGATCTCCTGATATCAACCTTATGAACATTTTCAATGACAATATCTAGTCTACTGGACTTTATGATTTGGGATTTACTGGTCCTAAGTAAACTTGGAGAAATTGGAGGATATGGGAGAGGTTGGATAGAGTTTTGGTGAATGACATTTGGTTCAGAGACATCCTTCACACATATGTCCAACACTTGGCTATGAGTGGGTCTGACCATAGACCTTTACTTATTCAGATTTCTGCCAACACTACTAAAAGTAAAGCCAATTTTAGATATCTAAATATGTGGTCCATGCATGGGGATTTTTTAAATCAAGTCTCTTTAGCTTGGGCCGATGTTCACCGTCACATTCCTGGTATCAAACTATGGCTATTACATAAAAAAGTTAGTAAACATCTTTCTAAATGGAATTGGGAAGTGGTAGGGAACATTGATAGCAAATTCCTAGAGGCTGAAAAGAAGGTAATGCATTTAGAACAACTCATGACCTTTGGTCATAGGTCTAAAATTGAGCTCCATTCTGCTAATGAACACCTGCTGGATGCCATCAATATGTAAGAGGAGTTCTATGCTCAAAAGGCCAATAGAATGAAATTCTGTAATGGGGATAGAAATTATAAATATCACCATGCTTGCATCAACTATAGGAGGAAATGCAACACTATTCATAAAATCATTACACAGGAGGGTCAATTGATTACAACTGTTGAAGGTATAACTTGGAATGCTGTTCAATATTTTCAAGACATTTTTAAACAACCTCCTGCCTCTCAACCTGCCATTCAATATGCATTATTTGATAAAGAAAGGGAGTCCACTCAAAGCCTTTCTCTCACTGATATTCCTGATGAAAAGGAAGTATGGGAAGCATTGAATTCCTTAACAGTACAATGGTTGTTGGACCTGATGGGTTCACAGCTGACTTCTATAAAAAGGTCTGGCTGATTGTGACAGGAGATGTTATTGCAACAGTCTAGAGTTTTTTTTGGGGTGCTAATCTCCCCAAATACTTCTCCTCCCCTACTATTACTTTGGTTCCCAAAGAAAAAACTCCTCACAAATGGGAAAATTACAGACCTATTAGCCTTACTTCTGTTATTTCAAAGATTATAAACAAAGTTTTGGTCCATAGATTACAACCTCATTTGAATCAACTTATCTGCAGGAATCAGGCAGCCTTTATCAAGGATAGAAGCATTGTAGATAAAGTTCTTTTGGCCCAAGAGTTGGTATTGGATTTGGACAAAATCACTCGAGGAGGAAATTTAATTCTCAAGTTGGATATCAGAAAAGCTTATGACACAATCAGTTGGAAGTTTATTGAACAGGTCCTCATTGCCAGAGGTTTCTCCGTTCCTTTGTCTCTCTAATCAATAGATGGCTAGCTAATAATTTTCATTCAGTCTTTAGTTTTTCAGTGCATCCAGAGGTATTAAACAAGGTGACCCACTATCCCCTACCATATTTATTTTTGTTTTTGACTACTTATCTAGAGTTTTGAATGATATAGCATCCAGGAAACCCCATTCCCTTTATAGTCATAGATCTTCCATCTTAATTAACCATTTGGCCTTTGCTGATGATATTATTATATTTTCCAAAGCTTCTAAACCTACTGTTAGATTATTCATGCAGTGCTTGGAGAATTTTCAGGATGTTTCTGAAACGAAGTTGAATGGCCAGAAGTGCATTTCTATTTTCAGCAAACAATGCAAGAGTGAGTTTAAGAACTGGGTTTCTAACTTCATTGGATTTACCAATAGCCAACTTCCTTTGAAATATTTAGGAGTGTTTCTTATCAAAGGGAGAACTAAAAATTTTTAGTTTGATCATATTCTAGAGAAGATTCAAAACAAACTGCAAGCATGGAAAAATTCTTATTTATCCAATGGGGGTAGGATAACCATTCTGAAAAGTGTTCTATCTGCCATTCCATCTTATCTTCTGCAAATGAATGTTATGAAAAAGGCTACTCAAAGATTATTGGAAGATTATTGGAAGGGATTTTTGTGGGCTGGTCAAAGGAAGCAGAAACACTGGACTAATTGGGCTAAGGTTTGTAAACCTTTAATGGAGGGAGGGTTAGGCTTCAAGTCCTTTCCTCAAATAATGCACACTAACATTTGTAAACTCTAGATTAAATTCAAATCCCAGTCCTCCCTTTGGGTTGAATTCTTATGGGGTAAATACTGTAAGCACCACCCACCTACCCAATTATCTATGGGTTTGGGGGACTCTCCTATTTGGAAAAAGATGTTACAGATTAGGGCGGATGCTGAACAAATGTTTCTCTTGGAGATTTGTGATGGTTTGGTAAACATATGGTGGGATAATTGGTCTTTGGAAGGCAGCCTGCTTCAAGATTAAAATGCTCCAGCCTTCCCAAGTATGTGAAGGATCTATGGGAACATGTTAAGTGGAATCTTAATCCTATCCTTCTAAATGGTTGGCTAGAAGGAGTCTTCACACTGAAATCCCTTTGGTGAGCAAAACGATTCCTCCCTCACTGACCTTTATTGTCTAGTGGTCTTTTGTCTCTTCCCTATATTAGATAGCTTCCTTTTGATGTTTTGAGACGTTGTCTCCTTTTATAGCCCCTCCTTATACAATAAAAATTTTATGAACGTCCTCCAAATTCAAAATCATCACATCTTTTGATAATTTCTTGAATTTCTTTGTATGACACACATCATCACATTACTAAATCATTGCATTGTTTACATAAATAGGGGTCATCCCAAAAATATGACTCTGCATCGTGAATGAATTTCTTTTCCTATGTTTTGTTAATCCATATGTTAAAATTCCACTAACATTATCATTTACAATATCAGCATACCAAGGTGTTTCCCATCCTTTTATAGCATAAAGTCGTTCATCAAGAAAATTTTCATTAATTTCTTTTTCATGTCAAGTATCTCTTCTTGTTCTAGTCTAGATAGATGATAAAAAATTTGATTATCAGTCCCTTTCATATCGACTACTACAAAATCAAACTCTTGCATCGAAAGTACCCATCTAATTAATCTTGACTTTTCATCTATCCTTCTTTCGCATCAAATATTGCATCAAATATTTAATAGCTGAGTGGTCATTATGCAAAACACATTTAGCTCAAATTAGATATCACCTAAACTTATCAAAAGCATACAGAATGGCTAATAACTCTCTTTCAGTGGTGGTGTATTTTATCAAAGCATCATTAAGAGTCTTATTAGCATAGTATATAACTTTAAAAATCTTATCATATCTCTGCCCTAATACAGCTCCAATAGTATAATCACATGCATAGTATAATCACTAGCATCACACATATCACACATTAATTCAAATGTTTTCTCCCAATAAGGTAAAACAATTTTAGGAGTAGTGATCAATTTTTTCTTTAAAGTTTCAAAGGCTTTAAGGCAATCTTGGTTAAAATTAAATTTTGTATCTTTTTACAGAAGTTGGCATAAAGGCTTAGTAATTTTTCAAAAATCATTAATATATCGCCTGTAAAATCCAGCATGTCCTAAAAAGCACTAACTCTAACCTGAATTTTTGCAGAATCTACTTCCATCCCATTTTTTGAAATTTTATGCCCAATAACAATTCCTCCTGCAACCATAAATTGATATTTTTCTCATTTCAATATGAGATTAGTCTTTACAAATCATTCAAGAAATTTCTCTAAATGATTTAGACATATTTCAAAAGAAGTTCCAAACACATAAAAATCGTCCATAAAGACTTCAATCCCTTTTTCAATTAAATCACTGATAATTGACATCATACATATTTGAAATGTCGCAGGTGCATTGCATAATCCAAAGGGCATTCGTCGAAAATCAAAAGTTCCATAAGGACTAATAAATTTTATTTTCTCCTGATCCTCTAGAGCTATAGGTATTTGATGATAACCGGTATATCCATCTAGAAAATAAAAATATTTGTACCCAGCAAGCCTATCCAACATCTGGTCCAAAAATGGTAAAGGAAAATGATCCTTCCTGGTGACAATATTTAATTTTCTATAATCCAGTGACTTATCTTGTTGGTATTAAGTCATTACTCTCATTTGCCACTACAGTCACTACTCCTTTCTTTGGAACACAATGAATTGGACTTACCCAAGCACTATTTGAAATATGATATATTATTCCAGCATCTAACCATTTTAAAATTTCTTTCTTAACAACTTATTTCATCATTGGGTTTAATCTCCTTTGAGGATCAGCTCTTGGTTCATGTTGATCTTCCAAAAAACTTCCATGCATACAAATCGAAGGACTGATTTCTTTAATATCAGCTAATGTCCATCCAAAGGATTTCTTATATTTTTTCAAAGTTTCCAACAATTATTGTTCTCGCTTATCAGTTATTCTATGGAAACTATAACAGGTAATGTAGAGAAATCTCCTAAGAATGCATACTTCCAATGTGTAGGAAGTGTTTTCAGTTCTACTTCTGGAGGTTTCTCCATAGATGAAATATGATTCTTATTACTTTCTATAAGGTCTAACATTTCAAATTTTTCCTAAACATAATCCAAATCTTCTTTACTCACTTCTGTAGATTCATCTTAAATGTTATCCTCAACTTGCTATTCCATATATTCATTTTCAAATTCACTTTCAAATGTCTTTCTGAAATATTCATAGATTAGATATTTATTAATATCCATTCTGAAGCATTCAATCGCTTTCTCTTTTATAGAGTATCTCATTGATTTTGTAATATTAAATGTAACCCCTTAATCACTAACTCTAATAGCTAGTTCTCCTTTGTACACATCTATCAAAGCTCTTCCAGTAGCAAAAAATGGTCTTCCTAAAATGATAAGAATCTCCTTATCTTGCTGCATATCTAATACAATAAAGTCCACAGGAAAGATAAACTTATCAACTTTTACCAAAACATCTTCTATAAATCCTTTAGGATAAGTAATCAAATGATCAGCTAACTAAAGAGTTACAGTTATAGGGGAAATATCTCCTAAGCCCAACTTTCTAAAAATTGATAACGACATAAGATTAATACTGGCTCCTAAATAAAATAAAGTTTTTCCAAAAAATCTTTCCTCAATAGCACAATGAATTGTAAAACTTTCAGGATCTTTATGTCTTTCAGGAAGCTTTTTCTAAATTACAGCGCTACACTCTTCACTGAGTGCAACAGTCTCATTTTCTACAAACTTACTTTTTTTATTAAGTATATCCTTCATGAACTTCACATAGCTTGGCATTTGTTCCGAAGCTTTAAGAAATAAAATGTTTATCATTAATTTCCTCAATATTTGTAAAAATTTTGAAAATTGGTTATCTCTATTTTTCTACTTCATTCTTTGAGGAAATGGAGGTGATGGTCTTTCTACAATGAAATTCATTGGTTTAATAGGACATTAAGACTCAAAATGAAAATCTTTAACAAATTTTTCAGTTTCCACCTCATCTTTTTCAACTTCAACTTCCACTTCTTTTTGATGCTTTGTTTTTAATTAATTTCCACTTCTCAGTTGAATAAGCTTAATTTGTTGTTTGTTCTATTCTTTAGGATTTACTTCAACATTACTAGGCAACGATCCTGGAGGTATTGCTAAGTGCGGTAGCAGTACATCCCAATTAATCTTTCATGTTTCTAATTGCAGCAACTTGACTTTATAATTGACTCCCCATTTGCAATATCAATTCTTCCATTGACAAATTTTTCTCCTTACTTTGCAAATTATTAAAATATGGAGCATAATAAGGTTTATAAGTTGGATTTTCTTGATTTTTGGAGTTTTTTAATGTGGTCGCAGAGTTGTTTCTCCATTACATATTTGCAGCATTAGTTATTGTTACTCTAACTAAAATTTGGATGATTCTTCCAACTTTGAAAGATTCTTCCAATCGAGATTATAATAAAGGGCATAAGGATTATTTGAACAATTATTTATTGTATTTAAGGTCTCATAAGATAATTACAATTCTATCATATCATTGTCCTAATGAGTTTTCCTCAAGCACAGGTGATGTCTAAGAATAATTCATTCCATATTGATCTATCTTCTTTTAAATAGCAGCTATTTATGTAGCTAACATAGATATTGTATCAAAATTATGAATACTGCCTACTCTTTTTGGATTTACCCTTTCAAAGGACCGTTAAAATTATTAGTAGCCATCTCTTTAATAAAAAAATATGCTTCGTCGAATTGTTTTGACATTAATGAACCACCAACAACAGCGTCAATTATCGATCTAAGAGATCCAACCAATCCATTATAAAAATTTTGAATTATTAACTAATCTGGCAACTCATTGTGTGGACACTTCTAGGGAGATCTTTAAATCATTCTCAGGCTTCATAAATTGATTCTCATTCAAATTGACAAAAGGATGTGATATCATTTCTAAGCTTAACAGTTTTTTAAGGTGAGAAATATTTAGATAAAAATTTTTATGATAAATATCCCTAAGTTTTGATAGATCCACATACTCAAGAGTTTAACCACATCTTAGTTTTATCCCTTCGTGAAAAAAGACAAACTCTAAGTCTGACAGCATCATTTGACACTCCATCATATTTAAAAGTAGCACACAATTCTACAAAACTATTAAGGTGTAAATTAGGATCTTCAGTTGGTGTTCCCCCAAACTGATTGTTTTGAACCATTTGGATAATAGTAGGTTTAAGCTCAAATGAATTGGTAGCTACAGTAGGGTTTTGTATACATAAATGAATTTTATCTATTCTAGGATTACCATAATCTCTTAAAGGTCTCTGATAATGTTCATATTCATTTCCAGCGCTACTTAAATTGTAAGCCATTTTGCTAATATGATCTATCTCTTTTTGTTGTTTTTGAATTTTTCTAATTGTTCTTTCTAACTCAGAATCATAAGGTACTAAATTTTCAGATCTTATACTGCGCATAAATAAACACAACAAGTAATTTAGAATAAGCAAACACACTTAAATAAGAAAATATTCAAACTAAACTACAAACTTTTTTTTAATTTTGATAATAAGAATACTATAAATTATAAAATAACTTACTAATACTTTTCGTTACTTCCCCAGAAACGATGCCAAAAACATGATGCGGGTGAATTTAGTGTGTTAATTTTGTAAATATTTTTCAATATTACAAAATACACAGTACATACACAATAGGAAATATGAAAATTAATCCTAACAAAAATAAATTCAGTGAAAATAGTTTTATCTTTTAAAAATCTTTAAACTGTCAAATCCCCTTTAAAAATAAAGCATGTATACATATCACTCAAGTAATAAAGGACACTAATGAAGTCCTAGATATCAATCCCACAGTGAAGCTGGAAATTCCTATAAATAAGCTCTTATGATTATAATGTAAAGTACAATTTTTAAAACTACAAAGAGTAAAGTGCAAAGTTTGAAAATTAAGTTACAAGTGAAAGCTAAATAAAATGCAGTTGAAAGACAAAGTTAACTAAACTAAATGCTAAACTTTAAAAAGTAAATTTACAAAAATTAAACCAAGTTTTTGTGACGGAAAGTTCAAATTTAAGAAAGCATCATTTCCCTTTACAATGAGAATATGGATTGTGAAGAAATTAAAATCATTTGAAAATATATATAAAAACTATTTCGTGCCAAATAGGGGCAATCCTATTTTTTACCCTCTTTTGAGTGCATAAAAAATATTGACTAATCTAAAGTTTGGTCCCTAATTCCATGGTTAGGCTGGAAGGATATTGGCTGCCACTCAGAGCTTCCATTACTCCCTCACCTGAGGGCTAACAATCTCGCATCAGTTTCCAATCAACTTGACCAAATTGGGGATTTTAATCTGTCACCTTAAAATCTTCAATTCTACATCCAACAAACTATATTTCTCTATTTATTTGCACCCAACCCCATTGATGAAATACTCTCCCATGAAATCAAATGTGATTCTCCCCCTATTGTAGAACTCATAGCCCTTTAAGAACATATATTTCTCAAAATATTTTAACATTTCAATTGGTCAGATCCAAAAGTAAATAAGGATTAGATTTCAAATCATCACATATTATTTACATTTAAAATTGTATAAAATAAAATCAATTTTTCACAAAATCATATCTTAAAGTAAGGAGAAGGGCAAAGAAGAGTACTCAAAATTCATTAGAAAGATACGATAAAACATGGATTTCATATATAAAAACAAGTTTTAAAAATTAAAGAAATAAAAGACACAACTTATAGCACAATCCTTCTCAAGAATATCCTTAGAAGTTATCTTCAAGCCTTTCTCTCTTTACAAGCCTTCTCAATTCTCTCTTATAAGTGTAATTCAAGTACTGTGAATTCTCTCTTAGAAATGCAATGAAGAAGAAATCTCTCACATTTCCTCTCCTCCTATAATTCTTGAAGAAAATCTACAAGCCCTTGACTTTCTCTCTCTCTAACTCTCCTTGTTTGCCCTTCACGCCATACCTCCTTTTTTTCTAGCCCTAGACTTTCCTCTCTTTTATCAAGGGCCGCCTCCCTCCAAAAAGAATTCAAAATTTCCTCCAAAAATGTTGTCCAAAAGTTAACACTTTTAAATTCAAAAGACATGTCAATTGATTTAAAAGACATATCTCTTCATAAAAGAACCTTTCAAAGTGTCTAGATGCATTGAATTACTCCAAAGGTTGTTTAGAACAAGTATCCTTTGAAAATTTGAGCAAAATTCATCTTGAACTGCCTTAATCCGTAGAAAGTCATCCTACACATTTGGCTCCAAATCTGGTGCATCATGCGCCAACACTCTATCAAATTGCGCATATGGCATCGATCTGCTGCATTGATACACCTAAAGTATATAGTGTTTTTAGACACATTTTTAAACCTATTTTTGAGATATTTCTCTTTAATGGAAGGTATTTGTGTGTTTTTCTTTCGAGTACAAGTAAAAAGGTAAAAAATGCTAAAGGAGTGAAAAAGGATCAAATTTGGAGCAAAAATGTGAAAATTATGCCAAGGTGTTTTGGCGCCTAAGTGCCAGATCTGGTACTTAAGTGCCAGTGGAACAGAGAAGGCCACGCCTAAGCACTAGAGGCCCCACGACAGTTATGTGGCGATTTACTTCATTTTATTGAATTTTGAAAGGAAATTTGCGGTACTTATTAGCTAAAGAGGGTAGTTATGACCACTAGAAATGAAAATATGGTTAGAAGACTTGTGAAAGGAGGCATCCTTTGGAGAATTTATCAAATTTAGACACATTTTGAAGAGTTACCAAGGAACCTCTTGGAGTTTCCTAAAAAGTGCTGGAAAGGGGGGGTTCTAAGAAGTTCTAGAGATAGTTTGGAGAGATTTTCAGGCACCACAAATTTACTTTATCCTATTTTTCTTTAGTTTTATTATGAGAGTTATAAGTGTTGTAAAAGAGAAGAGATTCAAAGGAACTTCAAGAGTTTGGTGGAGGATTTGAGATAAGTTTTTATCTTTTATTTTTAAACTACTTTTGGTTTCAATTAAGACTTCTTGTTGATTTGACAATGATTTATACTTTTAAAATAAAGTGTGATTTTATTTTCTCCATAGATTCAGAGTAGTTTTCTTCATCTTTCTCCTTAAAATGATAAGTAATTAAGTTTTGGATGGAAGTTATGGAGATTATTGATCTTTAACGTTGGAAGAAGTTGTGATGATTTAAATCCATGCACTTCATTTAATTCTTGATTTGGATAATCCATATGTTAAAATTTGTTGTGAGAACATGTAAGAACCGGGCTAGTATTGTCTCAGTAAATAATTGGAAAGAATCACATGAGGTTGTATGAATGAGAATGTAGTTCATATGATTGAGTGCAAATAAATAGGAAAATATTGCCCCCAACTTGGTTTATTGTTTTAGGTTCTGATACGAGATGTTAGCCTCGAGGTGGAGGGAATCGAGGGAACTCTAGAGTAAGAGCTAGTATCTTCTCTGCCTAACCGATCTTCAGAACTATCCAAACTTTAACGTAGCTAATGTTCTTTATAACATCTCTAGTAAGGGTAAAGAATATTATTGCTCCTATTTGGCACAACACAATTTGCATACTTCAACAACAGAATTCCTATGCTTATTACTGATTCATGATAAGGAGAAAGATATCTTCATATCAAGTGCTTTTATTTTACATAAACTCAAGTTATCTTTAGAAGTCATTACTATTTTATTAAAATATCCAAAATATAAAAAAGAATTGGATTTTAATTACTATAAAAATTTCTATAGTTTAAGTAATTGTCTTTTTAAAATAGAAAGTTTGTTGTTCAATAGTGCATATTGTTAATTTTTCCTATGGGTTCCTGTGGGTTCGATATTCACGTCTTATCAAAAAATCCTATATTACTTGATAATGATACGTATACTTGCATAGTATCCCAATATATACATAATTTAAAAGGTTAAATTCTTATTTTCTCAGGATCAATTTCTTAGTTCTGTTGCAAAGTAAGGAAACATAAGTGAAAAATATCATCAAAGTCATTGTTATACTGTTGCATATAAGCAGTAATGGGATCAAGTTTTTGGCGCTGTTGCCTGGGAAAAATCGAAAGATAATTGATTAAAAGTAAATTTCTAATTTAAAAAGTCTTATTTAAACTTTAAAATTTATTGTAGGAATATCTTATTATAGTATTTTATTTTGTGTGCATTTTGTTGTATTTTACTTTTATGTTAGTGTATGTGTAGTTCAGGTTCTGAAGGACTAGTGCCCTACAATTCTAAATTAGAGAGAACAGTTAAGAAAATCAGAAAAAACAAACTAATTAAAAATTTTGAAAAATCTAAAAAAATTATAGAAATGGAAAACCAAAATGATCAAAATGCTGAAACTCATTAAGAAAATAGACCTTTACGAGATTATGCCAACCCTACGACAGATGAAATTCATTATAGTATTAAAAAACCTACTATAGTGGCAAATTCATTTGAACTTAAACTTGTTATTATCCAAATGATATCAAATAATCAGTTTGGGGGATCACCAACTGAAGATCCAAATTTACACCTTGCCAATTTTCTAGAATTGTGTGCTACATAAAAATATGATGGTGTATCAGATTGTACCATAAGACTTAGGTTATTTCCTTTCTCAATAAGGGATAAATCTAAGATGTGGTTGAATTCATTAGCACTTGGATCTATCAGAACTTGGGGTGATTTGGCACAGAAATTCCTTGCTGAGTACTTTTCACAATAAAAAACTGTGAAGCTTAGAAATGATATTACATCTTTTAATCAGTTTCAAGGAGAATATATTTATGAAGCATGGGAACAATTTAAAGAAATATTAAGAAATTTTCCACACTATGCTATACATATGGGAACAATTTAAAGAAATATTAAGAAATTTTCCACACTATGCTATACCAGATTGGTTAAAAATTCAAACTTTTTTTGATGGATCTCTTAGATCTATATCGATGCCGCTACTGGTGGTTCATTGATGTCAAAACCAATTCATTACGCTTATTTTTTGACGCTTATGATTTAATTGAAGAATAGCAACAAATAATTTTCAATGGCTTTCTGAGACGGTGAATCCTAAGAAAGTAGCCAATATTCATGAATCTGATGCATTTACTATGTTAGCAAATGAAGTTGTTGCAATTTCAAGGAAGTTAGACCAATTTGGAATGATTTTTTCTTAACCAATCTCCATGATTAAAGAAAATTCATTAGGCCAAATGGTAGATTCTCAAGCATCATTAGAAACTTTGAATGCCATAAATAACAAGCAAAATAACCCATATTTAAATTATTATAATCCAGGTTGGAAGAACCATCCCGACCTTTTGATCTTTCTCTCCAATCTTTTGCACTTGCTCTATCTCTTGCGTTCTTTCTCTCTCCGACAATAACCCTATCCAACTCTAACTCTCAAACTCTCTCCCCCTTCTATTACTCTCTCTCAAATAAAGTTTCTCTTAAACCCACCCTCTCTCACTCTCTTTATCTCTTTCTCTCACCCTTCTGAATTTATATTATCATCACTTTTGCTTTATCTCTGTCACACACTCTTTTATCTCTCTCCCTCTCCCTCTCTCTCCCTCTTTCTCTTAAATTTTCTCTCCCTTTCTCTCTCTCCCTCCCTCTCTCTCATACACCTCCTCTCTTTCAAACCCTTTTTCATTTTCTTTCTATCTCTCTCACCCTTCTCATTCTCTCCTTCTCTTTGTTGTTTCATTTCTCTCTGGCCCTCTTCTCCCCATCTCCTCTCCTCCTTCCCTCTATTTACTTCTCTCTCAATTTCCTTTTTCCTCTCTCTCCTCACTCTTTCTCTTCTATCCTCTCTTGCTCTCTCTCTCTATCCTCTTCCTCCTTAAACCTCCCTCCCACATTCTCTCTTCCCTTCTCTCTCATTTTCTCTCTCTCACTCTCACTCTAACTCAATACTTCTCTCTTCTCTTGCTCTCACTCTCTTACTATACTCTTTCACTCTCAATCCCATTCTTTTTCTCTCCCTCCCTCCCTCTCTCTTGCTCTCTTTCCTTACCCTCCCTCCCTCCTTATCTCTCACTATCCACCTCTCTACATTTCTCCTCCCTCTATCACTTTCTCCATTTCTGTGGAACCTTTAACCTCACTCTCCCTTTGTCATTCTCTCTCACATTCTAGTGAGAGAGATAGAGGGAGAGATTGTGGGGTAAGGAGGAAGAAGAGAGAGCAAGAGAAAGAAGAGCAGTAGAGAGTGATGATGAGAGAGAGAAATAATATGAAAGAAAGAACTTTAGAGAAGAGAAAGTGAGAGATCATGAGAGAGAAAAATAGTGTATGAGATATTTGGAAAGAGAGAGCATGAGAGAGTTAGAGTGATAGAGAGTTAGCAAGAGAGGGAGCAAAAAAGGAAAGAGAAAGAGAAGAGAGAGAGAGAGTCATAAAGAAATAGACCGAGAATAAGAGGCAAAAATCAAGAGACAAAGTGTGAGAGATTGAGAGAGACAAAAGTGAAAAAAATGGGAGAAAGCGTGAGAAATAGTGAGCTAAAGAGAGAGAGAGTGATGGAAGAAGAGGTGACAGGAGTGAGGAGAGAAGAAAGAGTTAGAGAGAATATAAGTGATGGAGGAAGGAAGAAAGGGGGAGAGAGATAGAGCAAGAAAAGGAGAGAAGAGTGAGAGAGTGAGTGAGGGAGAGAGAGCATGAGAGAGAATGAGAGAAGGAAATGATAAGGAGAGTGAGAGACAATGAGAGAGAAGGGGTTAAGTGAGTGAGTTAGAAAAAGAGAATAATATAATAAAAAAGAGATATGGAGGCTGTGAGAGGGTTAGAGTGTGAGATATAATGAGCGAGAAATGAGGTGTTGAAGATAGAGAGAGGGAGGTTATAAAAAGAACAAGAGAGATAAAAAGAGAGAGGGAGAACGAGAGAGTTTAAAAGGGAGAGAGATAATGAGATAGAACAATAGAAAGAGTGAGAGAGAAAGTTTATGTGTGAGAGAGAGATGATATATAAGGAGAGTGAAAGTGTTAGAGAGTGAGAGAGAGGGTTAGAAGATAAAGCAAGAGAGAGGGAGTCAGAGAGGGATAGAGTTAGAGAGACTGAGAGGGAGAGTGAGAGAGGGAGTGAGGTTGAGAGTGTGAAAGGGAGGCTAGTAAGGAGTGAGGATTGGAGAGATAGAGAGAGAGGGAGCTCAAGAGATAGACTGAGAATTAGAGAGAGGGAGGGAGAGGGAGAGAGTGAGGGGAACAAGAGATGCAGTGAGAGAGAGAGCATGTGAGTTAGTGTGGGAGATGGATAAAGGTTGAGAGGGAGAGGGAGAGAGATAGGGGTGTGGGGAGTGATATATTAAATACGGGAGGAGGAGGGAGAGACTTAAAAATAAATCTATAGAGAGTAAGAGAGAGAGGTGGTTTATGATAAGGTGAGTGAGACAGAGAGAGGGGTAAAAGAGAAAAATATGCCTCCCTCCCTTTGCTCGCTCTCTCTCCTACACACAAAAATTCTTTTCTCTTTCTTTCTCTATCAACTACTCTCTCTTTCTATCTCTCTCTTTCTAGATCTCTCTTTGTTCCTTTCTCTCATTCTCCTTCCCTCACTCGCACTCTCCATCTCTCTCATTCTAACAACCACACTCTCCCCCACTCTCTTTCTTCCTTTTTCCCTGCTCTCTCTTTCCACCGTCTCTTTATCTCTTTCTCCCCATTTTTACCTCTCACATTTTAAAGGTAAGAATGGAGAGAGATACAGTGAGATAAAGCGAGTGAGAGATAAGATATATCGAGAGAAGTGAGATTTAGAGAAGACGGAGAGGGATTTATGGAGGAAGGGAGAGTCATAGAGATTGGAGGGACCGCGAAGAGAGAGAGAGAGAGTAAGAAAGAGGGAAGGAGATAAAATGAGAAAGAGGTGGGAGGGAGAAAAGATGGGAGAAGTAAGGAGAGAAATTGTGGGAGTGGTGGAAAGTGAGAGAAAGAAATCAGCTGGCGTGAGAGAGCGAGACAATTTGAATGAGTGAGAGATCAATAGAGAGGGAGGCAAAAAGAGAAGAGAGCATGTGTTTGAATGAAACTATAGAGAGACTGATAGAGAGATAAAGAGATAGAGAGATAGAGAGAAAGGGACAAAAGAGGGGAGAGAGTGTGTGTTTGAGAGAGAGAGAAAGGAAGCTAAAGAGAGCGAGGGAAAGAAAGACTAATAGAGAAAGGGAGAGAATGAGAGAGGGAGTGAGGGAAGGTTCATGAAAGAAATCTAAAGAGAGTGAGAGAGAACTTCTCACTCTCTACTTTTTTCTCTTCGCTCACTATCTTATGTTGCCTCCTTCTCCTCCTCTCTCAATCCCTTCTATTTTCTATGACTTTCTCTCTTTTGGTCAATCTCTTTCTCCCTCCCCCATGTCCCTCCCTATCCATATTCGTCCCTTTTCCTTCAATCTCTCAACCATCTCATTCTTTCTCTCCATATCCTTTTTTCTCACACTTCTTCCTTTTTTCTTTTAACTTTCTCCCATCCAATCTCTCGCCCTATCCCTCCTTCCATTCATCCCTCTCTATTGCTATATCTCTCCCACTTTCTCTCTTACCTTACTCTCGCTTGTGCTCTCTCTAGCTCTCTCTCCCCTTCTTGCTCCACCTCCCTCTCTTTCTCTTGTACTCTCAACTTCTCCCTCTTAACCCCTACATTTCCTTCTCTCGCTAACTCCGTCTCACTCTCTATCTCTCTCTCTCTCTCATACTCTCAATCTCTCTCTTTTCATCCCTATCTCTCTCCGCCTCTCGGAACCTCTCTCCCACTTTATCACCCTCCCTTCCTACCTTCCTTTCTCTATCTCTCACCCCCTTCTCTCCACCTACCTTTCTCTCACTTTCTCTTTCACTCTCACCTCTTCTCTTTCTCCATCTTTCCTTCCTCTCTCTCTCTCTTCTCTCTCTTCTCTCTCAGTAATTTTCTCTATGTCCATCTTTCTTGCTCCCTCCCTCCTTTCCTCCCTCCCTCGCATTCTCTCTATCATCCTCACTCTCTCTCCTTCTCCTTCTCTCAATCTCACTCCCTTTCGCTCTTCTTATTCACAATTCCTCTCTCTCTTCTCTCCACTAATCTCTTTCACTCTCTCTCTCTATCTTTTATGTTACTCTCTTTTCTTTTTCTCTTTTCTCTCCTTTATATCTCTACTTTCATCTCTTTCTCTCTCTCTCTCTCTATTTTTTATCACCTCACTTCCTATCTTCTACCTTCCTTCCCTCCTTCAGTCTTTTTTTCATTTACCACTTTCTCTCTTCTATAACTTTCTCTTATCTATTCTCTCTTTGTCCCTCCCTCCTCCATCACATGTTTATTTTTTTCTCCTCTCTCCTCTCTCTTTAGTCTCTTATTCTCTCTCCTCACTTTCTCTTCTCTTTATCACTCTTTCTTTCTCTTCCAAATCTCTTTAACTCACTCTATCTCTTTCTTTATCTCTTCTATCTCACACTCCCTATCTCTATCTATCTCACTCTCTTTCTCTTACCCTTCCTCCCTCTCTGCATGTCCTTTCCTTTCTCTTCTATTCCTAGAACATCTCTATACATCCCACTCAGTTTAACCCTCTACGTCCCTCTCTCTTTATGTTTCTCACCCGCTCATGAACCTATCTTTTATACTTTCCTTCTCTCTTTTTTTCACTCACACACATACTCTCTCTCTCTCTCTCTCTTCCTCTCTTATTCTTGCTCTCTCCCTCCTAACGCCTTTTATCTCTCCTTTTCTCTCCCTCTCTCACTCACTAAGTCTCCCTACCCATCTCTTATAATCCCTCTCTCTTCTCTATCCCTCTCTCTCGTGCTCACTTCCTCTCTCTTTCTCTTTCTTTCTCACAATAAGGTAGGCAAAAAAAGAAAAGAGAGAAAAAAATACAAAGAGGGAAGATGAGAGAAGGAGTACATGTGGGAGATAGAGAGGTAGAGATATTGATTTAGAAGAGTGAGAAAGTGAATGAGGAGGGAGAGAGAAGCTGATGACACAAGTGAGAGCATATCTCCTCTCTCTCTCTTTCACTCTTCCACTCTTACTTCTCTTGTTCTTCTCCCATTGGGAGGGGGAGGAGGTGGAGTGATGGATAAGATAAAGAAGAAAAAGATATGTTGATCCTCTCTATCAAACTCTATTTCTCCTCCCTCTTCATTCTCTCACATTGTTCTTCATCTACCACACCATCTCTCACTTTCTTTACTTCTCTCTCTTTCACCCCTCTCACCTTCAATATTCTCTTCTATTTCTTCACACTCTCTATCAATATCTCTCTCTCAAATTCTCTCTCTCCTCTCTCTATCCCTCCCTCTCTTCATTTATTATCTCTCTCATAAGAAGTGAATGAGAGAAAGGAAGCTCTCACCTCTTCTACCCCCATCTGCTCTCCATCCTTTTCTCACACTCTCTATCTTACCCTCTTGCTCTTTCTCACACTCTCCCTCCCTCTCTCTATCATTCCTCTTGCTATTCTCCTCTCTCCATCCATCCCTCTTCAGCCTTGCTCTCTCTCTCCATCTCCCACCGCCTCTTGTCTAATCATTATCTCTATTTCTCTCTTTGTCTTTCACTCACTCACTGTCCTTCTCTCTCTCTCCTTCTTACTGTCTCTCTCTTGAGTCACTCTCCATCTATTTCTCTTCCATGAAAGAGATGGAGGGAAGGATATAAGAAGAGTAAAAGACACCAATAGATACAAGGAACATTTGAGGGTTAGAGTGGGAGGGAGTGAGAGGAGAGAGAGACATAGAGAGAAGGAGGTGGAGAAAGGGATAGAGGAAGGTAGAGTAAGGGATATGTGGGACAAAGAAAATGAAAGATAGAAAGAAGGTAGAGTAAGAGATTTTTAGAGAGAATGAAAAAGAGAGTAGGATGAGAGAGATTGATTGAGAGAAAGAGAGATGGAATGAGAGTGAAAGAGAGGAGAGAAGAGAGGGAGGGAGAGAAAGAGGGGGGTAGAGGGAAAGGAAGGGGGTGTTTACTCTCTCCATGTCTTTCTCATATGCTTTCTTACTCTTTTCTAATGCTTCCTATTTCTATTTTTCTCCCTGATTCTCACCACTCCCTCTAAACTTTTTTTCTTTTTCTCTCTCTAGGCTAACAAGTGTGAGAGAGAGAGGTAGATTGATAGTTTGTGACATAGAAAAAGAGAAAAATAGATAGAGGGAGTGACAAAAAACCTCTCATCTTTACTCTCTCTCATTATCTCTCTTTTTCTCTCCCTAGCTCGCTCAATCTCTCACTTCTTCCACCCTCACTAAGTTCACTCTTAGGAGAAGGTCTACCAAAACTGCATAAGGTCTACCAAACTGCATAATATTTTAATTAAACTTTTAATTAAAATGACTCACAATATACCCTTTTTGGGTCTAAACTAGGGTGGTACCCAAAATGATCAGATCAGTTATGACAAAGCTTGATTTGATCAAACCCTGACCCAATTGTTACCACAATAACCATTTGGTTAGTACAGACATCCAATTGACCCAATTGGTCAAATTTGATCAAAATGATCAACTTTGGCCAAACTGAATCATTTGGTCAACCCAGACACCAAATTGGTCAAAATGGACAATTTGGTGAACCTAAACACCAAATTGGTCAAATTAGACAATTTGATCAATCACGGATCCCATTGGTCAAACTTTCGTTAAAATGGTTAATTTTGAGCCTCATGGTCACTACGTTGACTATTTAGTCAATAATAGACCCAAATAATCACCATATGGTCAAGATATCACCATATGGTTAATTTGACCATCCTGGTCAACCTTGGTCAAACCCAGATCATACCACCAAATCTAATCACCCCATGACTAAACTAACCATCATATGGTCAAGTCACCTAGGTCAACCTTGAACCTAAATTTGTCAACCAGGGTCAACCCTAGTCAACTTGGTCAAACTTAGTCAACCTTACCACTTTTGGTCAAAATTTGATCTTTTCATCAAATTAATTTATTATCTTAATTAATTAATCATTTAATTGTTTAAAGAGAATGAAATTAAAGATTATTAGACCTAGGATTTAAGTTTAAAATCATGGTTTAAACCCATGGCCACCCTAAAATCATTTTTATACTTAAACCCTAAATTCACTACATGATAAATTTCCAATGGGTCACCCATGACCCATGAGGCCCACCTTTACATGGTTAACCCATTAACCAACCCACAAGCCACCATTGTCGACCAAATCAAAGGCCATCATGAGACCATCACGAAGGGGGAGAGGAGGTGTCATGAAATGATTAAAGGGAAATGTGGTGAAGTCATCGCTCACCTCACTCTCCATCCAATGAAAAAAAAAAATGGCTTAAATCATCCTCTCCATCATGATTAAACGCATCATGACCAAACCGTGAAAGTGAGGGAAGAGGAGATTGTGTGCCATTCTTCCCTAAATTTAAAGTGTGGCTTATATGCTTAGTTGGAAGAGGATAAACAGCTCAATCCAACCCAATTATATCCACCTCATGAGCCACCCAATGGAAGGGAGCCAAGACCCAAATCCAAATCTTACCTTGATGGAACCTCATTATGGAAAGCTTGGGAAAGCTCAATCATGGTTATCTTTAAGCCGTGATCTTATCTCTGGCCATCATGAAGATGTTAAACTTCTTCCCCAAGCAATCCAAGCTCATCCATGTCTTCTTTAAGCCTATAAATTGAGCTAACCCAAGAGCTCTCATAGCGAAGAGATACCCACATACATTCGCCAATCCTTGAAAAATCCAAGATAGAAAGGAGTTATTTCCCCATAGTTTCAACCCCTAAAATTCACTGACTTCTTCCAATTTCATGCCATAAAAAAGGACAAGTTTTCGGGTTTGCATGAAACACCACCAAATCATCAAATTGACGATTCCAACACCATAGTTGAGCCCTACAAAGAAGTTCCTAATCAAAATTGATAGTTCTCGTAAGCTTTAACATATTCAAAGACCATGTTGTGATGCCATTTCAGCTTGGATATAGCTCAGGCCAATTTCATCCGAAATTGAGCATATGAGGAGTTTCGCGAGGACCCAACGACCATTCCTATTAATCTTGATTGAAGCTTCACTTCACTAAGACCATGTATGGCCATTTTGACCTAATCCTTGTTTGGGTTTGGTATTTTGTGAAGAGAACCATTTCACAATACCCACATCACCATATGTATATGTTTGTCTCTTTGAGATGAAGCTTTAGGAACAAATTTCATTAAAATCCATCAAGTTTTGAAAGATATCTTAGGGTTTTAAAATGAATGGTTCACGGAATATACCAGGTTGGGGGAGACGACGGGATGCAGTCCATTTTCATGTATTAGAAATGGATGATCGTGATCTAGCCGGACCACAATTTCATCCAAACAAAACAAATGAAACTGCGGGCCACGTATGTGCTTGTGTTTACCTCCCCAGCTACTAAGACCGCATGCGCTATCGACTTATCTGATGATCCAGTCAATCGCCACACGTACAAGTTGAAAATTAAGGATTTTCTATTTATTTAAATATAGAAAATGACAAAAACGTTCAAAAATACATAACTTGACATAGAAAAATAACAAAAATATAAAAAAAAATACCACTGAATTCAGGAAAATGAGGAAAAAATATGGGAGTGAAATCAAAATTTAAAAAATTATATTTTTTTTTAATTAATTAATTACTCTCTTGAGTAATTTGATTATTAAAAATTATTTATAATTTCAACAATTATGAAAATTTTTGGGATTAACCTTTAAGTCCTTAGCAATATCCTATGATTTTTCCAAGGTTAGGAAAATTCCCTATGATCCAATTTTCTAATTTCTATCAAATTTTGTATTATTTTCACAAAACGAAGAAATTGGAAATTAAATTTAAAAATGGTTAGAAAATTTAGAGTGACACTTTTAAACTCTAAAATGACAATTTTTGGTCATTTATAAATTAAAAATGACATTTTCATCATTTACGATCAAAACTATAATATTTAAATTTACATTTTAAACCCCAGAACTTTTTAGGCTTGGACGTTAGCCTTGAATGACACATAGGATTAACCAAGTCCTAAACCCTTAGATCTAAACCCCAATCTAGATCAAAGGTGAGCCCCAATACTGACCAACATAGGGTCTACTTATCTCCTCAGAAATGTTGGGTCTAACCCCTATAGACTCAAAGTCAAAATTCCAAATGATGAAATCAAACACACATGACATTTAGTTCTAAAAATCTTAGACTTAATCTGAATACATGACAGACTAGACATAGACAGTGAAGTTCAATCCATGGGAGCCCACACATCACCAAACCCTAATTAGGTCTAAACCTCAATTAGACTTAATTAAACTATGTTAAACCTTGATCACATTAGGTATAACATCAAAAATCCTAGTTAGGTCTAAACTCCAATTAGACCTAATTAACCTCCTTTAAGTTTTAATGACATTATGCTTAAAATAATTAAACCCTAATTAGGTCTAAATCTAAATTAAACCTAACTAATCACCTTTGACCTTAAAAACATTAGGTTTAAGACCCTTTTTTAAGCCTTAATCACTATAGGCTTCACAAATTAAACCTGAATTGGGTCTAACGTTCATTAGACCTAATTAACCACATTAAGCCTTACTTACATTAGGCTTAATCAAACTTAAACCTCAGTTAGGTTTAACCCTAATTTGACCTAATTAATCTCATTAAGCCTTACTCACATTAGGCTTGATCAAACTTAAACCTCAATCAGGTCTAGCCCTAATTAGGCCTAATTAACTACATTAAGCCTTACTTATATTAAGCTTAATCAAACCTAAAACTCACTTAAGTTTAACCCTAATTATACCCAATTAACTACATTAAGCCTTACTTATATTAGGCTTAATGAAATATAAACCTTAATTAGGTCTAACCTTAATTAGACCTAATTAACCCACATTAAGCCTTACTTACATTTGGCTTAATTAACCTAAAACCTAATTAGGTCTAACTTTAATAAAACCTAATAAAACTAATTAAACCTTACCCATGTTAAGTTTAATTAAACTTCAAAACTAATTAGATCTAAATTAATTAGATTTAATTAAACCCTTAAGTCTTAACCACATTAGACTTAAGTCAAATCAAACCTTTAGGTCAACCCAACTTGAGCCTAACTCAACTCAATATCCTTAAGTTGAATCCAATTTGAACCTAAATCAGATCATACTCTTAGGTTCACCCCAACTCAGACTTAAGTCAACCCAAACCCTTAGGTTCATTCCAACCTAAGTCAAAATATAGATTAAACCAATCTAAGTTAACCAAGACATTAATTTCAACCAACATTAAACTTAAATTAACCCAAATCTTAAGTTTCATCTAAACTGAAACTAAAATCAACTCTAAGTCCCAACCACATTGGACTTAAAATTATTTCAAATCTTATGTTCAACATTGAATCTAAATGAACCTTAGGTCCTAATTACATTGGATCTAAAGTCAATTTAAGTCCTATCTACATTGGACTTAAATCATTTTAAACTTCAGGATTGATCCATATTGAATATATATCAACGACAGATCCTACTTACATTGGAACTAAATCAAGTTTAAGTCCTAACCACATTAGACTTAGAACCATTTTAAACCGTAAGTTCAATCTATACTGAACTTAAATCAACTTTAATTCCTAACCACATTGGACTTAGAACCATTTTAAACCTCCATTTTAAACCTTAAGTTAAATCCATATTGAACTTAAATCAACTTTATGTCCTAACCACATTGAGCTTAAAACCATTTTAAACCTTAAGTTCAATTCATATTGAATCTAAAACAACCTCAAGTCCTACCTACATTGGACTTAAACAATTTTAAATCCTTAGGCTCTATCTACTTTGAACCTAAACAACCTTAAGTCCTACCTACATTGGACTTAAACCATTTTAAATCCTTAAGTTCTACCTACATTGAACACTAAATTAGCTTAAGTCCTACTTACATTGGACTTAAACTACCTTAGACTCTAGGTTCTACCTATAATGAACCTATGCAACCTTAAGTCCTACCAACATTGGACTTAAACCATTTTAAATCCTTAAGTTCTACCTACATTGAACACTAAATTAGCTTAAGTCCTACTTACATTGGACTTAAACTACCTTAGACTCTAGGTTCTACCTATAATGAACCTATGCAACCTTAAGTCCTACCAACATTGGACTTAAACCATTTTAAATCCTTAGGTTCTACCTACATTGAACCTAAATTACCTTAAGTCCTTCTTACATTGGACTTAAATCATCTTAGACTATAGGCTCTACCAACATTGAACCTAAACAACCTTATTTCCTACATACATTATACTTAAACCATTTTAAATCCTTAGGTTCTACCTTCATTTAACCTAAATTACCTTAATTTTTATTTAGATTGGACCTAAACAATCTTAGACTTTAGGTTCTACAAACATTGAATCTAAATCATACTCATATCTTAATTGGACTAAATCATTTTTATACCATAGGTTCTAGCTAAATTGAACCTAAATGACATAAATTTTTAGGTTTTACCAACATGAAACCTAAATCTTAAGTCTAATCTATGGGACTTCAATCAAACTTCCTTAGGTCTAACCGACATCTGACCTAAAATACATGACATCAACTCATCAACATGAAATATACTTTAAAAAACATTAAAACTTAAATTTGAACCTAAAAATGCAACTAAGTTTGAGAAGATATTTTGGAGGAGGTAACACATGGTTGTTAACGAAATATCTTCTAGCTATTTATGGCTAATCAAATTGCGAACATAGTGACCCGGGACAACGGAACAATGGGATACTGATTGGGTCATCCCAAAATAAAATAGCAAAATGACAAAATTTAATCTATTAATAGTTTGTAAACAAACATAAAATTGTCAACCCCTAAAATCTGAATAAGACATTAAAATTTGAATTGAACCCTAATGAACAAAGATCACCAAACGCAACTTGAACATTCGTGTTCAGATCTATGAAGATTTCTTGGATGACTCAATTTGTGGCTGCTGACAAGAATCTTCCGGTTCTGGTTTAAACACCTTTCGGACGTGTTCAGATCTATGAAGATTTCTTGGATGACTCAATTTGTGGCTGCTGACAAGAATCTTCCGGTTCTGGTTTAAACCCCTTTCGGACTAAGTAGATTTGAATACCTTACCCAAGGATGACAGAGCCATAAACATCTTGATCGGGTTATTTAAAAATTATTCAACCAACTAAATTCACAAATTTAAACATGATTTCATGCTAAATGTGTTATTTTTTACATGTTCATTAGAGACATAAAATAAATTGCTTTTTAGATTAACTTTTCATGTTATAGGATATGCTAACTCTGTTTTGTAGGACGACATTCTGAAGTGGAACCTCAAGGAAACAAAATAAAAAAAACATGACAAACAAAATAAATTAAAATAGTACAACATGACATGACAAACATAACAAAAAAAATAAAATAAAATGACACGACATGACAAATAAAATAAAAAGCAAACAACAAAACCAAACAAAATGATAAAATAAAAAGAAAAACAAAATGATATGACATGAACAAAACAATAGCTTTAGGGTAGAATCAAATTCTTAGAAATCTATAACCCTAGGAATAAAAATTTGATATTCTTCCCTTCATCTTGACATTTCTTAGAAGAACGTCTGTTAACTTTAATCACGAGTTTCTCAAATATTCTTGATTATCTGAGATGTAATTAACTATAGGAGATTCCTACTATAGGAGAAAGAAGAACTCAAAAAATGTGATACACCTAAATTCTCTAGTTACCAAATTCTTCATGTGGTTTTCTTTTTACAATAAATCATTTTCTCTATAATGACTATCATAATGAAAACCATTCTCACACTTCTTTTTCACATGTTTTCTATTCTAGTTCTTTGCTTCTTTTTCCTAGTTTCTTAACATATGAGAATCTTTCACATGATTCAAAAGAACAAGTTACTTAAAGATTAGGGCAATAAAATAGATAAACAAATTGGCGACTCCTTTCAAACAACAACACCAAACCAATGACATGACAACAGGAATTGGCGGCGATGGCCAACATGGAGCTTCCGAGCGCCATCAAAAGAGTGGTGACTCCGCTGGGATTTTGTCTCTGCTTATCTCTTGTTAAATCATTTATTCTTCATTCAAAGACATTCTATCTTTTGATAGATAGGGTTATCTTTCTCAATCTCAACTCTTTGGTAATAAGAGTCATCTACGATAGACGTTCTACGGCTTTCACGACCAACATTCTATGACATTCACGACATACATTTCATGACATTCAGTACAGAAATTCTATGAAATTCATGACAGACATTCCATCACATCTATGATAGACATTCTATGACATCTATGAATGACATTCCAAGACATTTATGACAGACATTCCATGACATCTATGACAGACATTCTATGAAATCTACGATAGACATTTCATGACATTCACAATAGACATTCTATGGAATTCACGACAGACATTTCATGACATTCACGATATATATTTCATGACATTAACGACAGACATTCTATGACATTCAGGACAGACATTTCATGACATCTATGACTGACATTCAATGACATTTATGATAGACATTCCATGACATCTATGACTGACATTCCATGATATCTATGACAAAGATTCCATACCTATGATAGACATTACATACTTATAACAAACATTCCACGATATCTTTGATAGACATTCCATGATATCTATGACAGATAATACGTGATATTTATGATACGCATTACATGATATCTTTGGCACACATTCCATGATATCTTTGGCACACATTCCACAATGACAAGACAAACATGACATAACATAATAAACTCCCAGTTTACAAAACAAGTCTAAAACCATTTCATATTGTATGTTTCTCATAAATTACCAGAACTATTGTAATGGATCCACCAAAGTTGATCTTTCCTAACCCCAAGGTTCTGATATATCAAACAATCGTCAACAAAAAGACAATTTAGAAAGAAGTGATTCAAAATAAAAATTCCAACATTTTGACAAAAAAATGATTTTGGGAGGAAATGGAAATAATAATAATTGGGTCCTTTACTTTAATAAATCTTTAAACTGGTTCCTAAGTAAATTTCAAAAATAAAATAGTATGATTACGAGCCTTTTAATCTCATGCCAAATGATTGTGTCCTAGCTTTCGAGTGAATTATAATATCTTTGAATTTGTCTTAAGAGGTATTTGAGAATTATTAATCAGGGAAATTTGGACATTCAAAACCTTTAAAATATGATCCACCATATATAGTAATTCCTTGACAAGAAGCTTGAGGTTAGAATAAAATTCAAAAATTGGTGTTTGAATTCAAAAATTTAAAATCATTAAAAATAATATGCTCAACCAGATATAGTAATTCCTTGAGAAGAAACTTGAGGCGAGCATAAAATCAAAAATATGTGTTTGAATTTAGACATTCAAATCTTTAAAAGGAATATGCTCCACCAGATAAAGTAATTTCTTGAGAAGAAGCTTGAGGTGAGCATAAAAAAAAAATTCGTGTTCAGACATTCAAAATTTTTAAAAGAAATGTGCTCCACTAGATATAGTAATTCCTTTAGAAGAAACTTGAGGTGAGCATGAAATAAAAAATTGGTGTTTGAATTTAGACATTAAAAACCATTAAAATATGCTCCACCAGAGATAGTAATTCTCTGAGAAGAAGCTTAAGGTGAGCATGAAATCAAACATTGGTGTCCAAATTCTTCCTTAATTGTTAAAACTTGAAAAACTATCTTAAGAAAATTCTTCTGGTATTATATTCAAGAGAAAATTAAGTGATTATGCCTTTTGGTCGACTATTAATTGGCTCAAACATATCTTTAGAAAAGAAAAATATTTTGATCATATAATCAAAATTTTGAAATCTGCCTAGACCCATAAAGAGGGAACTAAGGTAAAAGACAGTGTTATTAGCAAATTAATTGAAACTTTACTCTGGATTCATATCTTTCAATGCCCAAAAGTTCAAACTCTAATCTCAATTCAAGAACGTCAAAATGATTTCTCAAAGAAGATCTGAACAACCTTGACAAAAACAGTGAGAAGGCCTATATGTAGTTGAAAAGACATATTCGAGAGGATCCTATCACTTGTTTGATTGTGAAGGACAAAATGTTTTATTTGAAAAATTTGCTCCACCAGAGATTGTTAAGGACAATAGGCATTATTTGAAAAAATATTATGTAACATAAAAATAATAACAAGTTTGTAAACTGAGAAACAAACAACCAAAACAAAAAATGACATCAACCTAACTTCATGAAATGATGTAAAATTGATTCTCGGTCCTCACACAAACTAAACGACAAATATTAATAAAAAGTAATTTTATTTGGGAAACTTAAGCCCAACAAACATTAAGATTTCAAAACAATTTAGTCAACTCTATGTGTTTTTCTACACATCCTTGTTAGCTATTGGATGTAAGACCTTACTAACACTCACATTCTCTTGCTCACATCTCACTCTGCCGCTCTTGCTTCCTCTTACTCTCTCTCTCTATCTTACTCTAACTCTCTCTCCCTCCCTTACTCTTCCTTTCTCTCTCTCACTCTCTCCTACTCAAACTCTAACACAGTCTCTCACCTCTCTCTATGTATTTTCTCTATCTCTCTCTGACACTCCCTCCTCCCTAATTCCCACTCTTTCTCCCTATGTTTCTATCTCTTATGCTCTCTTTTTCTCCCTCCCTCTTGCGCAGTCCTTCTCTATCGTTCCATTTCCCTCATCTCCTTTCTTTCCACTCTCCATCAACTATCTCTCTCTCTCCAACTTATCTCTCATTTAGATGGAGAATATAGGGATAGAGCGAGAGAGTGAGAGAGAAAAATAGAGTGGGAGGACGGTGTAAGAGATGTGACATATAGCAAGAGAGAAAATTAATTAGGTGAGAGAAATATTGGGAAGGGATAAAAGGAGAGATGGAGGAGAGAGTGTGAAAGGACTCTCTCTCCTTTCCCTCTATCTCATGTCTCTCCAACTCTAATCATTCCACGCACTCTCTTCTCTTCTAAGAGGAGAAAGCTTTTTCTATCCACTTTTTGCTCTGCCTAGCTATCACTCCTCTCTTTCATGTTCTTACACTCTCATACTTTTTATCTTTAGAGTAAGGATGTTAGTGAGAGAATGAGAGAGATATATCTAACTTTTTCTTCTCTCCTCATCACTCTCTCTTTCACTACTGCTCTACCTCTTCACTCACTCTTGCTCTCTCTCTCTTTCAAATTATTCTCTCACTACCACTCTCCCACTCTCCCTCATTTCCTCTCTCTTGCTCTCTATTTCACTCTCCCTCTGTCTTCCTATCTCAATTTTCTATCTCTCTTCTAATCTCTCATTCTCTTTTCTCTTCTATATCTCTTCTCTCTCTATCTCTCCTCTCTCTCACTCACTCTCTATTTCTCAACCTTCCTTTATCTCTTACTGTCTCGCTCCCTTTTCTCTCTCTCTCACTCTTCTCATGTCACTATCTCTCACTCTCTCTCTTTCTCTCTTATATCTGACTCTCTATCCATGTCTCTCACTCTCTCTTCATCTCTTAGTCACTCTCTTCTCTCTCTCTCGCTCTCACTATCTCACTTCTCTCCCTCTCCATCTCTCATTTTCTCTCTCTTGTTCCCTCACTCTCTTGCTCTTTCTCTCCCTATGGCTCTCCACCCCTATTATTTTATTTTGCTCTCACTATTACTCGCTCATCCTCCCTCACTTTCTCATATTTTCCCTCTCCCTATCTTGCTTCCTCAATATTTCTCATTGTTATCTTACTCTTAGTATTTCCTTCCCTCATTATTTTTATCTCTTTCTCTCTCACACAAAACTTTTTCCCTTTATCTTACACTCTCTCACCCTCTTTTTACCTCTCTTTTTATCTCCTTTATCTATTCTCTCACTCTTCTCTTTCTTTCTACCTCTGCCCCACACTAGATTCCTCCCTTCCTCCCTTTCACTCACCATCTCTCTTATTTCCTCTTTTTCTCCCTCTCTCTCCCTCTCCCTCTCTCCCTCTCTCTCTCCAACTCTGCCTCCTTGTCACTCTCTGTTATGTGGACGAAAGTCAAAGGCATCTCTCTCTCTCTCTCTCTTTTGCTCTCTTTCTATCTCACTCTATCTCACTTTTTATCTCTTTCTCCATCTATATCTCTAATTCTCATAGAAAGAGAGGGAAGAGAAAGAGACAAAAGTGGGAAAGTGAGAAGAGGTTGAACCTCTCTCTCTATCTCTATGTCTCTCCTCCCTCTCTCTCTTTCTCTTACACACGCTCTCATTTTTCTAACTTACTCAGAGAGAGTGTAAGAAAAAAGGGAGGGGCAGAGATGGAGGGAGGGATAATGTGAGAAAGTGAAGGGGAGGGAGAGGAGATAAGATAAATTAAAAGAGATAAAGAGGAGAGAAAAAATATAAAGAATGAGAGATAGAGAGATAGAGAGAGCAAGAGAGAGTGTGAGATAGAAAAGAAAAAGATAGAAGAGAGAACAAGAGAGATAAAATAGATGGGGAGGGACAAAGGGAAGAAAGAGATAGAGAATGTGAGAGATTATAGAGATAAAGCAATAAAGCTAGACAAAGAGGAAGTGGCTTAGGGAGAGAAGGGAGATAGAAGGAGGAGAAATTATAAAGAGAGATAAGTGAGGGAGAGAAAAATATGACTCAACAAGGGAGAAAAAAAAGAGTGGGAAGGAAAGAGTTAGGTTGAGAATGGAAAGATAGAGTGTGGTAAGCAAGCAAGTGAGAGAAACTATGAGAAAGAGTAATTAGGAAAGAGTCTAGAGTGCAATAAAGAATGAGAGAGAGCGAGAGATTCTTAGAGAGAGCAAGAGAGAGACACAAAGAGAGGGACTGTATTTTATCCTTTAACTTACTCTCCTTTTCTCTCTCTCACTCTCTCCATCTCTCTCCTTATCTCTCTTCTCTTCACCTAAACTATCAAAAGTTATTGATCATCTCTCACCATCTAGAACATGAGAGATAGAGAGCAAGATAAGATAATGATAGGAGGGTGAGAGAGAAAATAAGAGAGAAGGGGGTAAGTGAGTGATTGAAAAAGAAAGAAGAAAAGGAAACAAATGAGATATGGAGGGCATGAGAGAGTTAGAGTGTAAAGGAGGTAAACTGAGAGAGAGAATGAGAGAGAGAAGCGAGGGACCTAGAGAAATCAAATAAGAGACTAAGGGAGAGAGAGGAGGGATAGCGAGAGAGTAAGAGATAGATGCAGTTCTAGAATGAGAGGGAGAATGAGAAAGATAGTGGGAGAGAGAGGAGATAGAGAGAGAATGACATATAGAGAGAGAAATGAAGAAAGGGGTTAATTGTTTAAGAGGGAGACATACAAAGAAATAAATAACACGAAAGAGAATGAGAGAGAGGAAGACATGAGGGAGAGAGGGATGGGGAGAGTGTTTAGGTGGCAGAGAGGTAGTCAGAAAGAATAATAAACAAAGTGAGAGAGAAAGTGAGAGAGAGGGAGAAGAGAGAAAAGGAGAGTTCAAGTGTGAGAGATGACTGAAAGACAGGATAGAGATAAAGCAAGATAGAGGGATTGAAAGAGAGAGTTAGAAAGGGAGGGTGAAAGGAAGAAAGAGAAGGAAGAAAGAGAGAGCGTGTGCAAGAGTGAGTGAGAGAGGTAGAGAGAAATTAATGAAGCAAGAGAGAGAGGGACAGTGAGAGAGGGAGTGAGGTTGAGGGAGTTAAAAGGAGGCTACTAGGGAAATAGAGAGTGATAGGGAGTTTAAGAGAGGGATAGATGTTGAGAGGGAGAGGGAGAGAGATAAAGATGAGGAAGAAAGATATGAGGAGCAAGAAAGGGAGGGAGAGAGTAAGAAAGGAAATTTAAAGAGATTCAGAAAGCAATGGTTTATGATAGAGAGAGAAAGAGATAGTGAGAGGGGTAAGAGAGAAATATACCTCCCTCCTTTTTGTTGCTCTCTCTCCTACATACAAACACTCTTTTCTCTCTCTCCCTCTGTCAATCGCTCTCTCTTTTTTATCTCTCACTATCTCTTTCTATCAATTTATCTCTCTCTCCATATCTCTCATATTTATAGCCTCATTCTCTCCTATTCTCTCTCTCTATTCCAATCACTTACTCTCTTGTCTATCTTGCTTGAACTTTCTCTATTTTCTTTCACTAGCCCTCCATCTCTCTCACTCTCTCTCCCTTGGTCTCTCCCTCCCTCCCTCCATCTCTTAGAGAGTGAGAAAGATAGATATAGAGAGAAATAAAGAATGAGAGATAGAAAGAAGAGAAGAGAAGAGAGGGTTAGAGGGAGGGAGGGACATAAGGAGAGTATGCCTTCATCTCTTTCCGTACTTATTATCTCTCTCTCAAAATTTCTCCTCTCTACCTCTCTCTCTCTCTCAATATTTGTCCCTCCCTCTATGTCCTTTCATTACCTTGCTATCACTCTCTCTGAGTGAGAAAGTGACAATAAGAAAGAGAAATATAGAAAGACAATAAAGGAGAATGATATAGAGTGAGAGAATAGGGAAATAGTCAAAGATTGAGAGAGTGAGAGGAGGATTAAAGAAGAGGAAAAACCCTTTATTTCTCTCACCCTCCTCATTCTCGTTTCCCTCTTTCACTTCTTTTTGTCCTCACCCAACCTCTCTCTATCTCTCACTCACTCTTTCTATCTATCACTCTCTCTTCTTTCATTTTTCTCTCTCTATCTCTCTATTTGTTCTCTCTCTAAACACGCACTTTCTCCTTCTCTCTTTTCGTTCCCTCTTTTATTTCTCTCTTTCCCCACCTCATCATTCTCTAGCTTTCTAGCTAACCCTCTCACTTATTCTCCCCTTCTTTTCGTAATATCTTTATCTTGCTCTCTTTCACTTGCACTCAATTCCTCTCTCCCCCATCTCTCTCTGTTCCACTCACTCACCCTACCTCTATTCCTCTCTCTTTCTCACTTTATCTAACTCTCTCCCTCACTTTCTCTCTTACAACATCACTTACTCTTTCTCTCTCACCATTCTCTCTCTCAATCTTTCTTTTCTCATCTCTTCTCTTTCTTTCTCCTCTTTTTCTCTTATTCATCATCTCTCTATCTCTCGTTATCTATTTATCTCTCTCTCCCTCTTTTATTTTTTCTCCAACTTTAACTTTCTCCCACTCTATCTCCCACATTCTCTCTCTTTAAAATTCACTCTCTTCTCACCCTTGCTCTATCCCTCCTCTTTCTATCGCTCATTCTCTATCACACAAATCTATTTTTCATCCCCCTTGACTCATCCTCTTCACCCACTCTACACTCTTGCTTTGCTGCTTTCTCACTTCGCACTCTCTCACTCTCTAACACATTCTTCTCTCTCCCTTCTTTTCCTTCATTATCTCTGTTTGTAATTATCTCTCTCTTACAATAACTCTCTCCCACTCTAACTATCACTTGTCTATCTCTGTTGTATCTCTCTTTGTCTTCTGCATTTCATCTCTCACACGCTCTCTATTTCATTCCATCTCTCTATCTCTAGCTCTCTCTCTATTTTGCTTATGGCTTCCTTCCCCTTTTAAGAGTCTTCCATCGGGTGAGAGAGAGTGTGTGAGAGGGCAATGAGAAAGAAAGTCTTACAAAGAGATCTTCCTTGCAACCTATCTCATTCTCTCTCACTTGTCATTTCTTATTTTCTCTTTTATTCTCTATCTCTCCTCTTCCCCTCTCTATCACACACTTTCTCAAAAACTATCAACCTCTCTCTCCCCATCCTTTTTAAAAATAGCTAGAGAATGAGAGATATCAGGAATGGGAGAAGCATGGGAGTGAGGAGAGAGAGAGAGATAGAGAGAGTGATAGAAAAAAGAAAGTGATCAAAAGAGAGAGCTAGTTGATAGCTTGAGTGAGAGAGAGAAAGATAAGAAATAAGAGAAATAAAGATCAAGCGAGAGAATAGTGAGAGGGATTGAATGAGGGAGAAAAAGAGAAAAAATCTAAGGGGTAAAGATATTGAGAGAGAAAGGGTAAGTGAGGGAGAGAGAAGAGAAAGATAGTGAGATAAAACATTAGGTTAGAGGGAAAGTTCTTCGTCTCTTTCACTTTCTCTCTTGTGTATTCTCAATGCCCTCTAAATATGTTCTTCCCTCTCTCTTTCTCAGCTCTCTCTAGCTGTTTTTTTCTCTCATAATCTCTACCTTTTTTTCTTTCTCTCCCTCCTTTCACATTATCTCTCATTCTCTCTCTTTCCTTATCTTTCTCTCTCCATCACTCACTATTGCTCTTCCTCTTGCTGTTTCTTTCTTTCAAACTGTCTCTCACTTTCTCTCCCTCATGCTCTCACTCATTTGTTTTTTCTCCAACCCACTCTCTCCCCTTCCTTTCTCTCTCTTTCTCTTCTCTCTTCCTCTTCTCTCTTTCTCTTCTTGCTCTTCTCACTCTCTCTCTTTTGCTCTCACTCCCCCACACTCTCATTATAAGTATGAGAGATTTGAAGGTATAGGGCTTCTCTTTCTCTCCATCTCTCTCTCCCTCCCTCTCTTGCTCACTCTCCTCCTCTCTTTTTCATGCTTTTTCTCTATTACTCTCTTTATCTCTCTATTTATCTCTCCTCTCTTACTCTCTCTCTCCTATCTCACTTTCTCTCTCCTACCTCACTCTCCAATACTCTCACGCTCTTTATTCCCATTCTATTTCTACTCTTTCTCTCACTCTTCTACCTATCTCTCTCTTTCTACCTTTCTCTATCTTCCACTCTTTTTGTTGCCCTTGCTTGCCCACCTAACTTCACTACCTCTATCTCAACATGTCTCTTTCTTGGTCACATTCTACATCCCTCCCTTATTAACTTTTTTCTCTCTCCTTATCTTCATTCTGTCAATCCCTCTATCTCTCTTTCTCCTCTTTCTCTCTCTAACACTCTAACATCCTCCGAGTCACTTGTCCTTCTCTCTCACATTCTATCACCCTTGTCTCCCTTTCTCTCTTTCTCTTGATCTCTCATTCTCTTGATCTTCTCTTCTCCTTTCTCTCTCTCTTTTCATAACATAACTAGAGAGTAAGAGCAAAGGAGAGAGTAGAAAAGGAGATAGGAGGGAGAGAGCGAGAGTTAGTGTGGGAGAGAGATAGTGAGTAAGAATGAGAGTGTAAGAGAAGAGGGAGAGTGATAAAGAATGCAAGAGAGTAGGCAAAAATCGAAGGAGAGGGAGAGCACTTTACTCTCACACAAGCACACACTTCTCTCCATCTTTCAACTCTCTTTGAATCTCCCATCTCTCTCAAACTCTCTTATTCGCATTTATCTCTCTCTCATAATGACTATCAGTCACCCTCTCTCTTCCTTTCTCCCTCTCCTAGCCTCTGTCTCTGTCTTCCTTTCTCAATCTCTCACTCCCTCCCTCCCTTTTGCTCTCTCTATTCTCTCCCTTTCTCTCTTCACTCACTCGCACACATTCTCTCTACCCTTTTTTTCTCTTGTTCTCTATCTCACATTATTTCTATCTCTTTATATATTCCCACTCCATCCCTTTCACACTCTCTCTCCTTAGTTTCAATCTCTATCTTTCATTCTTTTATCTAACTCTCTCTCTGCTCTCTCTCTCTCTCCTTACGACACTCCATATTTTCTTTCTCCCTCCGTCCCTACTTCCTTTCCTCCCTCTCTATGACTATTCTTCCTCTTTAATGTCTCTCTCATTCTCTACCCCTCTTCCACTCTCACTCTTGCACTCTCCCTCCTCTCTCACACTCTTCTTTCTCTACCCCATCCTCTAATTCTCTCACCCTCTCTACCTCTCTATTTGACTCCTTTATCACTATATTTCCATTCAAAGAGATAGAGAGAGAGTGATAGATAGAGAAAGGAGAGAGTGAGAGAAGAGATAAGCGAGGGAGGAGTTGGAAGAGAGATATAGAATAGTGAGAGGAGAGAAGTGAGGGAGGAACGGAAGGAGGGAGTGGAAATGAGGGAAAAAGAGTGAGTGGGAGAAAGGTACAAAGGAGGGGAGAGATAATAGTGAGAGAGATAAGATTGAGAAAGAGAACAAGTGGGTAAAAGAGGGGGAGAGAGAGGAGAGAAGAGGAAAAAATTGGAGAAAGAGAGTGAGAGGTGACAGATACGATGAGAGAGTATAAGAGAGAAAAAATGAGAGTGTTAGAGAGAGATATTGACAGAGAGTATAGGGAAGGAGATTGAGAGGTAGAGTGAAAGAGATAGTGAGAGAGAAAAAGGGAATAGTTAGAAAAGAGAGTAAGAAAGAAAGAGATAAAGAGAAATATAGATGGAGCATGAGAGAGGAAGAGAGAGAGGGGGAGGAGAGAAGAGAGTGAGAAAAAAGGAGGGAGAGAGAGAGTAAGAGTGAGATAAAAGATAGAGTATGAGATTAGAGAGAGAAAGAGAAAGTGCAAAAGAATGGGTGAGAGACTAGAAAGAAAGCGTGAGATTGATATATTGAGAGAGAAAAAAGGAGAGGATAAGAGATGGGTTGAAGGAGGGAGAGCACTCACTCACTCTCTCTCTTTCTTAATCTCTTTCTCTGATTATCTCTCTCACTCTCTCTCCTTTTCTCTCCCTCCAAAGGAATGGCATGAGAGAGAGGGAGGGAGAGAGGGTGGGAGAGAGATTGGGGGAGCTAGATGGAGAGAGATAATTTGAGGTGAAGAGAGACAACAATAGTGTGAATGAGAGAAGGAGACTGATTGATAATGCGAGAGAGAATAGGGGTGTTCTCATTGTCTCTCTCTCCTCTTTGCTCTTGCTCTCTTTATCTCTTGTTAGAGAGAAGGAGAGAGTGAAGGAAAGTGGCATTGATAGTTTGAAAGAGAGCATGAATGAAGTCTATCTCACATTATATTTTATAATGTGGAAGAAGAGAGAGATTAAAAGAGAGAGATGGAGGAAGAGAGGAAGGGAGAGCAAGGTGAGAGGGAGATTGGCGTGCAAGTGTGACAGCAAAAAGGGAAGGAGCAGAGAAGGAGATTGGGAAAGATATATTGATAAATAAGAGAGGGAGGGAGATTCAATACGTAGAGGAGAGTTAATTAGGTGAGTGAAAGTGACAAAATT
Source organism: Phalaenopsis equestris (assembly GCF_001263595.1). Taxonomy (NCBI): domain Eukaryota; kingdom Viridiplantae; phylum Streptophyta; class Magnoliopsida; order Asparagales; family Orchidaceae; genus Phalaenopsis; species Phalaenopsis equestris. Next base: position 98,480 of record NW_018164656.1, read on the forward strand.
AGAGAGGTAAGTAAGTAGGGAGAGAGTGAGTGAGCGAGAGGGAGATTGAAGAGAAGCTATGTGGAGGAGGAAAGGAGGGAGAAGAGTGAGAGAGGATGGGGTAAAGAGAGAGAAAAGTTAGAGATGAGGTAGAGGACAAGATAGAGAGTGTTAGAAGAGTGAGAATGATGGAGAATTAGAATGAGATTGGGTGAGGGGGAGAAGGAGAGATATAGAGGGAGAGAAGAAGTGTTAGATATTAAGAGAGTGAGAGATGATGGGGATAGTGGGAGGGGAGCAAGAGAGCACGAGAGAGAGAGAGAGAGGAACAGAGGAGGAAGAGGGAGAGGGAGAGGGAGAGGGTGAGGGATGGGTGGGAGAGAGATTGAGAAAGAAATAGAAATGTAATGGGATAAGAGAAGGAGAGAGAGTGAGGGTGAGAGAGAGAGGGAGGGAGAGAATGAGAGAGAGATCGAGAGGGGTAGGGTGGGTGGGAGAGTGAGAAAAATCAATAAAGGGAGAAATGTAGAGAGATAGATAAAGAGATAGAAAAAAAGAACGTGTTAGAGAGAGAAGACGGGAGAGGGAATGTGTGTGTACTTCTCTGTTTTCCTTTATTTTTCACCTTCTTAACCTCTCTCTCTCCCTCCTCCATCGCCCTCTCTCACCCTTGCTCTTCCCTCCACTCTCTCTATCTTATTTCTTCCCACTCTCACTCATAATCTTCCTCAATATTCTCTCTTTCTCTTTCTCCCATGCTCTCTCTCTCACACACTCTCTCTTTTTCTCTCTATCTTTTTGTCTCTCTCACTTTTTCTCTCCCTCTATTTTTCTCTTTCTTTCTATTACACCTCTCTCATACCGTCAATGCCACTCTCACTTTTCCACATTATAGCTCTAGAGAGAAAAGAAAAGGTGAGAGAATAGAGAGAGAAAGAGAGTGATATCTTTAGCTCTCTATTCTCTTACTTTCTCACTTACTCTTCTTTCACTCTCTCTCTCTCTCTCCCTTACTCCCTCACTCTCTCCTCTACCACTCTTCTCTCAATCTAACTTTCACTCTCTATCTTTTGTTCTCTCACTCCATCTCTCTCATGCTCTTTCAATCCATTTATCTCTTTTCGCACTCTCCTTATTCTTTCACTTGCTCTCTTGCTATCTATATCTTCTCTCACGCCTACTCTATCTCACTCTTTTATCTCTCTTTGCACTCTCCCTCTTCTTCTGATGTATCTATATTCCCTCAACTTTCTCTTTTTTCAATCTCTTTCCCACACACTCACTCAATTCATTGCTCTCCCTCTCTTCTACTCTCTCTCTACTATTTAGAGATAAAGTGGAAGAAAGATAAGATGGAGAAAGACAATGAGTGAGAGAGATACAAAGAGACATCAACCTCTCTTTATGAGATAGAGATGGATATACTTTTTGTCTCTCGCTCTCTCGCTCTTTTCATGCTCCTTCCCTCACACTATTTCATTCTCCTCTCCCTGGCCCCACTCTCTTCTGCGATAGAAAAAATAAGAAAAAGAAAGCAAAAGAGAGCATTAGGGAGAATAGTGAGAGAAAAAGTGAGATTTAGAGTGAATATTGAGAGAGAGTGAAATAAAGTAAGGAAATGAGCAAGGGCAAGAGAAAAGAGGAGTGAGAGAAATTATGAGAGAGTGAGTGAGAGAGAGAGGAGAGGGAGAGAGATTAAGATAGATAGTGTAAGAGAGATAGTGATTCAGATGGAAACAGTGAGAGAGGAAGTGTGTGAGGGAGAGAGGGAGAGAGGGAGGGATAGTTGATGAGAGAGAGATAAAGGAGAGAGAGGAAAAGAGATAAAGGGAATGTAGAGCAAGAGAAGATAGAGTGTGTGTTTTCACACTCTTCTCTCTTGTATCTCTCTCTCTCTCATCAACCATATCTCTTTTTCCCTACCTCTCACTACTAATGTCCCTCCCTCATTCACTCACTTCATCTCTCTATTTCACTCTCATGTTCTCTTTCCTCTCTTGCTCTCTCTACCCCAGCCTCACTCACTCTCTTTTCTTCTCTTTGTACTCTCCCTCTTATTTCACTTTCAATATCTCAAGTCTCTCCCTTTTTTGCATTCTTTTTTCTACACACTCTCTTCATCCCTCACTCTCTCTCTTGATTATCTTCTCTTTGCCCTATCTAGCGATGGGGTACAAAAGAGAGAAGATAGAGGAAAAGAATGATAGAGATACATCAACCTCTCTTTACTAGAAAGAGGAAGAGATCTTTATCTATCATTCTTCTCTCATGCTCCCTCTTCTCTATTCCCCTTTCTTCTCCCTCTCTCTATCTCTTTTTGTCTCTCTCACTTTAGTGATAGAGAAAAAAGATAAAAAAATATGTGAGAGAGAGATAGAGAGTGCAAGACAAATGAGAATAATGAGATTGAGAAAGACAGCGAGTGAGAAATACATAAAGGAAGATAGCACGAAAGAGAGAGGGAGAGAGAAAGAGAAAAATGTGTGTGAGAGAGTAAGAGAGGAAACAAGATTAATATAAAGAGAGAGTGAGGTGATAGAGATGCAAGGGGGGACATATAGGAAGTGCGTGAGTGAGGAAAGGTGGTGGTGACACGAAGGGAGGTAGAGAGATGATTGATAACAAAGAGAGATAGACAGAGAGAGAAAGAATATTGAGCAAGGTAATAAAGAGTGAGTGTTATCTCTACCTCCTTCAAAATATATATCACTCTCTTTAGTTGTCTCTCCCAGCCTCTCTTATTTTTTCTTTCTCTTACCCTCTTCCTCCCATCTCCTCTTTCTCTCCTCTCCTAATATCTTTCTTTTTCTCCCTCTCTTGCTATCTTGCTTTATCTCTTTCTCAGCCTCTTTTCCCCTCCTATCTCCCTCCCACTCATCACTCGAACTCTCATTCTTGATATCTTTCTCACTCTCTCTTCTCCCTTGCCTCATTCCACCAAACTCCTTCACTCACTTAGAATGAAAAGAAGAGAGATAGAGAGAGTGTGTCCTTTATTCCTCATTTTGTCATGCTACCTCTCTCACCCCCTCCCTCTTATCACTCTCTTCTCTCTCCATCTCCTTATCTCTACAATTTTTCATCACTCACATGATTAAGAAATAAAAGAAAAGAATGAGAGAGGAATATAGAGAGTAAGAGAGAGAGAAGAGAGAGATAAAGAGAGAGAGAAAAAAAACTAAGATTGAGTGAGAGATAAATAAACAAACTGAAAGAGAGAGATGACAGCGACTTTATATATGCTTAAAAATACAAGAATTTGATACTACTGCTAGAAGATTTAAATCCATGGCAATGGCGTCAAAAACTTGACAACAACTTTATATATGCTTAAAAATACAAGAATTTGATACTACTGCTAGAAGATTTAAATCCATGGCAATGGCGTCAAAAACTTGACAACAACTTTATATATGCTTAAAAATACAAGAATTTGATACTACTGCTAGAAGATTTAAATCCCCGACAACGGCGCCAAAATCTTGACAACAGTTATTGATTTGATAAAGATGTGTATAAAATGTTCAATAATTGCAAAGTCACACTTATCAACGCAAGTATATGTATCGCTCAAGTAATACAGGGATCCAATGGACTCCTAGATATCAATCCCACAGGGAGTAATAATAGAGGCTACGAACTAAAATTAAAAAAAAAATCAATACTTAATCACAACAATATAGTTCAAATTGTATATTTATTACTGATAGGCAATTGAAATAAAAAAGTAATTTTAATAAACCTTAATTAACTAATTCTACTAAAAAAATTTCTAATGTGAAGTTCAATATATAAGAAAGCATCATTCTCTTTGTCAAGAAATATAATTGAATGGATAAATTGAATCAGTTCAAATTGTATTATGCCAAATAGGAGCATACATATTCTTTACCTGTTGGACCAAGCATAAAGAACATTGATTAATCCTATGCTTGGTTATTGAATCTCTGGCTGGGCTGGAAGGATACCCGCTCTCACTTCGGAGCTCCCACGTTCCCCTCACCTGAGGGCTAACATCTACACAACAACACCCAAACGATAGGACCGAATTGGGGATTTTAGTCTGTCACTCTAAAATCTTCAATTCT
>NW_018164656.1:102747-103459 GCF_001263595.1 Phalaenopsis equestris
AAAATCTCAAGACAAGGAGAAAGACAGAGAAAACTACTCAGAACTCATGGAGAAGATACGACAAAACTTGGAATTTATATATAAAAGCAAAGTCATACAAACTTTAATAAGTAAATACAACTTATCTCTAATTCCTTCCAAATCAAACTCCTCGAAGTTCCTCTGAATCTCTTCCTTTCTTTACAGCACATAGAATTCTCATTTGAAGAGGCAAGGAGGAAGAAATAGCTCACTTTCCTTCCACTCTTACAATCTCTCAAATAATTCCTCACAATACTAACCACTCTCTACACTCTAATGGGCACCACAAACAACAAAAACTCAGTGGACACCCCCCTTTTCAGCCTCCAAATTGTTTCTTTTAAAGTTGTAGAAGAGTTTTCAAGAGTTTCTCAAGTGTCCCTTCAAAAATCATCCACATTCAATGCATTTGTTGAGAGAACCGACGTGCTCACCGTTGGCGGCCTCGATGGCACCGTCAGCGGCCTCAATGGAACCTTCGGCGACCTTCTAGAATATTTAATTCTAGTTTCTTGGAAAAAACCTGTCGTCGGCGCCAAAGATCAAATCTTCATCTTTTGGTCTTTTTTGCTCCAAATTCGCTACTTTTTACATTTTTTTGCTCTAATGACCATAATTCAACATACCTGCAGCAAAACATCAAAAATACCTTTCTTTAAAGTGTAATATCATCAAAATCAGTGTAAAATAT
>NW_018164656.1:103574-104911 GCF_001263595.1 Phalaenopsis equestris
TGTGGTAAAGTTTTAATTCAGAAATACTACTAGTTTGATTTAAGTAAATACTATAGTGACATTTTTAGAAAAATTTTAACTAATTAAATTAACTTTATAGGTACAAGACTATCTAATCATCAAGTTTAAGAGTTTCAGTTTTCTATTCATTTCAAGAATGACTATATGTTATAATATCAAGTCACTTAAAATATTCAAATGATAGGAACTTCATGAGAAAATTACTAGTAAAAGATGTTATTCCATAAATATAAGTCCAGGAATGTATTTAGGTTTTCCCTTTAGGTAGGTCCAAGTGAAGCCAATTTTTGATTAGGCATCTAATCAAACTTCTCCTCACTTATATATATATTATTTTCATTTGGATAGCTTTCAATCCTATATATTTTTCTTTTTTTTTTCAAGGATTATTGTCAATCCTTTTTATTTCTTTTTCAAGTGAAGATTACTATATCTAGATAGCCTTTAATAATTTTGAACTTCACTTTTATTTCCCTAAATTTGAAACTCAAAGCATTTCCTTACCTTATAAGTATTTCATAGCTTTTACATCATTGAGCCCCAATCTTTTCTTCTGAAATGAATTTATAAGATACTTAATATTTCAAAATATAGTTTTCTTTACTTTAAATCGTTAATTATAGTCTTATTCTCTTATACTAAATATCTTAATCTACAAAATTAATTTTTCGTACAAAAATATTCCTTTAAATCTACCATAATATTTAAATATCTATAAAATATAGTTATCTGAATTAAATTAACTACAAAAAATCATATTAATAATTTTTGAAAATATTTAAATTGAGACCATATAATAGTTAATATTTTTCTTCCCTCCCCCAAACTTAAATTTTTCAATATGGAATGATACAGATGGAAAGAAAAATTCTAAATATAAATCATACCTAAGTAATTTTAGGCATTTTCATCTTCCTGAATTTTTTGCAGTTCCTTCTCAAACTTTTTACTTTAACTGGTATGTAATATTATGAGCTTTCCATACATATAAATCATTAGAGAATTTGCTAGGTAATGAAATTTTGAAATAAGTACAAAAATAAACATTATACAAACACAATATTTCACTAACACATCACAATACAATTTATATAAAGTACTAATCAAAGTCTATTATAATTACGCATGAAAATTTCAACTACAACACTAAACATTTATAACAATAATTAAAAATTATATAACTGCAAACATAAAATAAAATATAGAATAAAATGAAAGTACAAACAAACATACATTTATCTCTATCACAAAATCACAAAATAAAAGTACATCAATCGCTATTATATATCAAAATCCCATACTATATCCTCGTCTCC
>NW_018164656.1:105006-108476 GCF_001263595.1 Phalaenopsis equestris
CTATCTCGAAGTCAGAATGCCTTTGTAAGTACTCACTATCATAATCATGTCTACATTCTAATCTCCCAATTCTTTCATTTATTTTCTCTGTACACTTCCGCTGCAAGGTTAACTCATTCATTAAATCTTGAAGGGTAAAGGAACTAGAGGGAGGAAGGTCATAACTAGTAGATGGGATATCTCTACTAGTAGAAGGTTCTTTACTCCTACTCCCAGATCTCCATCCTTCATGAGATTCATACGTCTTTAAATTAGCTTTACTAATGGGTTTCATAGGGTAAACCCATTCTTCATCATCTCTAGCTTCAACTCCAGAAAGATGGCAAAGTGCATAAATGAAGCCAGGATGTCCCAAACCCCCATTTAATTCACTCCTTACAGTGGTCAAAATATTCTTCTAAGTAATTCTCCCCACATTTATAGTCTGATTGTTCTGAATACAGAAATTTAGAATAGCTCTATCTCTTGTTACCTCACTATAGTTGTAGGTAGGTAATAGAGTAGACGAAATAAAATAGTGCCACGTTTTAGATGTGGCATTCAACATGGAAGCAAAAAAAAATTACCCGTTCTCACTGCTTTATCTTCCATGTCTCTTTCCCATCAGCGAGAAAGTTAATGTCATTATTTAGCGGGTCTTCCATTGAACTAAGGGTTTCATAATTACAGATATAGGAGTCTAGGACTTCATAAAATGAGTTAATGCGGACGGCACTATACTCAACAGAAAACCCTCTTACTCGAATGGTTATGTCCTCAGAATAGAACGCATTGGCATATAATTCTTTCATAACATTCACAGCAGCCTTATTGGCGGTATAACAGAAATTTTCCCACCTCCATTGGGTAATAACTCAATCGACTTTTCCTCCCGGACTTTCAAAAATACGATCTTGTATACATTTCTTCCCTTAAAATATTAAAGTAAATCTTGACTGAGCCTTTGCATTGACGAGGCAAGACTCGTCATACTCAAGTCGCCTCTTTTGTCGTGGAGCCATGTCAATCTAATCAAAAATTATAAAAAATTCCAAAATATACTTCAATACTCAAATAATGGCTTCCAAGAGTGACTGTAAGAGTCCAAAAGTAAATTCCATAAATTTCTTCCAAATATTTTCTCCACATTCTCAAATTTTTTGGATTTTCTCAATGTGGAAGAAATTCAAGGTGAAAATCAAATATTTTTAGGTTGGAGTGAAGCTCTTACCAAGAGATGATAAAACCCGGTGTTTAAATGCTTTGAAATCACCCCCAAATCAAAGATCTTCAAGCCCTAGATCAAAATGTTTGTTTTTTAAGAGGAAGGGGATGATGAATAGTGGCGGGGGGTGGACTGGTAAAAATCACAGTTAAAAGTGTTTTTTTGGTATCTCACCGTCGACGGGGTCATCAACGTCGTCGGCCAGCTCTATTGAATTAAATAACCTAAGTCTCGGGAAAAATCTGTCGTCGGTGCCGTCGGAGGTGTCAATGGCGCCGTCGGTGAGATTTTTTAAATTAGTTCAATTTTCTGATTTTTACGATTTCGATCAATTTCAAGCCTCGTCGACATCCGTTCAAGCATTCTAGACATAAATTTTAAGTGATTAAATTATGTACTAACACAAATAAACATTCACAACACAAAACATCACAATTATATATAAAATCCAAGGGTTACAATACACGTTACATGACACACGTAAGTTTGGTATTTTCTCAACCTTAATACATCAATTCAGCGTCGCAATCTAAGTCACAACACTCTAAACGCTGAAAACAAACATTTTATGATCAATCTGAACTATACTGAGATCTAAAAGCAAAATTCGAAAGTAAATCCAACACATAAGTTCAAATCAAATCACACACATAGATATATAGGTAGTAAAGTAAATCTACTACTCCTCCGATTCAGTGCTTGTTTCTCCTCTGATATCGCCCATCGATTGAACATGAATGAAGAGGTTATAGAAGGGTCGGTATGCTCTTCTATCAATCTCATCTTTCTCATCAATTGTATCAAACTTCCTTCGATATGTCCAGAGTGATAAAAATGCTCTTTCATTCTCCAGTCTAGATGATAAAAAAAATTAGAGATATTGTTAATTGCATTAATAACATTGTGTACCTCTTTCTCCAGTTTTTTGATTCTGTGCAGGATCACTAGTGTCTTGTCCGAAACTAGAGGCTGGATAAGAGGGGAATTAGAGGTGAATTCTGAGACGATTGATCCGTAATAATAGTCATATCATTCTCATCTTCATTGGCTTGGAACTTCTCGGTTGGGTCCAAAGGATTCCAAGATAGAAGTACATTTTCCCAATTCTCATAAGATACTTGTACTTGGAGACTGTAGTGTAAGAAGATTGTTGAAGGATGTCCAAGCCCATAAGTTGATCCATGAATGATAAGGACCAAAACAAACTTCATAATTATCGATCCAATATTAATCGACAGTCCCATTTAAATACAGTAATTTAGAATATTACTTTCTTTAGTAACTTTACCGAAACTCATTGTCGATAATAGTTTTGTAGAAATGAAGAAGTGCCACTCTTTAGAAACGGGGTTTAGAAGTGTAGCAGAGAAGCTGACATACCCGTTTTCTCTCATTTCCCAGTCTTCAGTCTTGTCCGTCAAAAATTGGTAGATCTCATTCATCAGATTTCTTGTTGGGACGAAGTTGGGATAATGGTAGATAGGAATATTCTCGATCATATATAACTCATTAATTTGTGCAGGAGTAAATGGTATTCATCTGCCTCGTACATAGATGACTCCCTGGTTGATTCCATGCAAATTAGCATAAAACTCCATCACCACAGGAATGACTACGGCGGTAGTAGTGTAGAACAACACTTCCCATCGTCTTTGCATAATCATCTCTTCAATTTCTGTCAAAGGATAGTTTAATCCTCGATTTATGAATCCTCTTTCTTTGATTAATGTCCTCTTTGTCAGCACTTTTTTGAAGATTTGTTGCGCCTCAGAACTAATGAACTTTCTCTGGTTGAACACTCAAAATCTAGGGTTTTTAGTGGAACTGGAAGGCATGGGGATAAATTTGGTGGAGTTTCAATTTGTTTTTAGGTAATATGCATTTAAGAACCTAGTTTAAAAGTTTATAGGGAGTAAATTTCACATAAAACTGCCAAAAACCGACATTTCAAACTCTGGAAACCGTCATCCCACTGTTCTCGCTGTCGGCAGCATCGATGGATCGATGGCGCTGTCAGCAAGCCTTGAGAATTAATTATCTGGACTCTCAGTAAAAACCCACCGTCAGCGATGCGAGCTAGCCATCGGCGCCCAAGGTAAAAATTTCATAATTTCGCTCTGGTACGAATGTGTTCCAATTTTCTTTATGAATCCAATTTTTATGATGATTTAAGGGTAAATACGAGTAGTAGAGTTCAATACTACCACAAACTAATGATAATTTCAAACAAAAACACTATAATTGCAATAAAAATAAAGATAACTAT
>NW_018164656.1:108579-110635 GCF_001263595.1 Phalaenopsis equestris
TTAAAACCTCTTTAAAATTTGGTCTTTTACCCTCAAAATACGGCTTTAATTTGTGTCCATTTACTTTAAATCTATTTCCAGTCTTTGGATCTTCAATTTCAACAGCTCTGTAAGTATAAACTCGAGTCATAGTAAAGGGTCCTAACCAACGAGACTTCAATTTCCCAAGGAATAATTTTAGCCTTGTATTGTAAAGCAAAACTTCTTATCCTGGTTCAAAGTTCTTCTGGTTAATCTTTCGATCATGCCATAACTTTAGTTTCTCCTTATAAATTCTATCGTTATCATAAGATTCATTTCTTAATTCTTTTAATTCATTCATTTGTAATAATTTCTTCTCACCAGCATCTTTTAAATTATAATTAAATTCTTTAATCGCTCAATATGCTTTATGCTCCAATTCTACTGGTAAGTGACAAGTATTTCCAAAAATCAACCTATAAGGAGTCATTCCAATATGAGTTTTATAAGCAGTCCTGTAAGCCCATAATGCAGTATCTAGTCTAGTAGACCAATCTACTCTACTAGGGTTTACAGTCTTCTCTAGTATTTATTTAATCTCTCTATTAGAAACTCCAACTAACCCACTAGTCTAAGGCTAATAAGTAGTAGAGATTCTATGAATAACATTAAACTTTTCTGCCAATCTCTGAATGTATTTATTCCCAAAATGGGATCCTTTGTCAGTGATATTCACTCTCGGCATTTCGTATCTAGTGAAAATGGTTTTCAATAAAAATCTTTAAACACTTTTAGCATCACAATGAGGTAAAGCTTGTGTTTCAATCCACTTTGAAACATAGTCTACCGCAACTAATATTTATGAGTTCCCAGATGAAGTAATAAATGGTCCCATGAAATCCAATCCTCAAACATCAAAGATCTCAACTTCTAACATGAAATTCAGAGGCATTTCATTTCTTCTAGATATATTGCCTACTCGTTGGCACCGATCACAAGTTTTTATGTATCTGTAAACATCTCTAAACAGAGTAGGCCAATAGAATCCAGGTTGTAAAATTTTATAAGCAGTTTTATCAGTTCCAAAATGTCCTCCAAATTTAGAATCATGACATTTATGAATAATTAGTCCAGTTTATTCATAAGGTACACATCTTCTCATAATAAGATCCATGCATTGTTTATATAAATAAGGCTCATCCCAAAAATATGCTTTCGCATCATGAATGAATTTTCTTTGTTGTTGCAATGTCAGCATAGGTGACAAAATATCACTTACAATATAATTATCAACATACCATGGTATTTTCCACTCATTAATGTTATAGAGTTGTTCATCAGGGAAACTATCCATAATTTCATTGTCGGTGTCAGATAATTCATGATATTTTAATCTTGACAAATGATCAGAAATTTGATTATCAATTCCCTTTCTATCAATAACAATAGAATCAAATTCTTGCATCAAAAGTACCCAACTAACTAATCTTGGTTTGACATCCTTCTTTTGCATCAGATATTTAATAGCAGAGTGATAAGTGTGCACAAGACATTTAGTCCCAATTAAATAAGATCTAAACTTGTCAAAAGCATACACAATAGTCAATAACTCTTTTTCAGTAACAGTGCAGTTAATTTGAGCATCGTTAAGAGTTTTACTAGCGTAGTATATAACTTTAAAAATCTTATCGTACCTTTGTCCATAAATAGCTCCAATAGCATAATCACTAGCATCGCACATCAGTTCAAATGGTTTCTTCCAGTTAGGTGAAACTATTATAGGGGCTGTGTTTAGCTTTTATTTTAATAACTCAAAGGCATTTAAATAGTCCTTAGTAAACTCAAAGTTCTTGCCCTTTTCTAAAAGTTGGTATAAAAGTTTTGTAATTTTTGAAAAATCCTTAATATAACGCCTGTAAAAACCAACATGTTCAAGAAAACTTCTATCCCTCTTACATTAGTAGGAGGTGTTAATTTAAATATAACTTGAATTTTTGCAGGGTCTACTTCCATATCATTTTTTGAAATTTTATGCCCTAACACAATTCTTCCTGCAACCATAAATTGACATTTCTCCCAATTTATAACTAAATTA
>NW_018164656.1:110650-111974 GCF_001263595.1 Phalaenopsis equestris
AACTCCAAAACTTTTTCAAGATGATTTAAGCATGCGTCAAATGATGTTCCAAATACAAAGAAATCATCCATAAATACTTCTAATCCATCATCAATTTCCAAAAAGCATTCTTCGAAAAGCAAAAGTTCCAAAAGGACTAGTAAATGTTGTCTTTTCTTGATCCTTTCGAAAAGCAAAAGTTCCAAAAGGACTAGTAAATGTTGTCTTTTCTTGATCCTTTCGAAAAGCAAAAGTTCCAAAAGGACTAGTAAAGGTTGTCTTTTCTTGATCCTCGGGAAAATTAGCAATTTGATGATAACTGGTATATCCATCTAAAAAATAAAAATACTTGTGCCTAGCAAGTCTATCCACTATTTGGTCTAAAAATGGTAAAGGGAAGTGATTTTCCTAGTGGCAATGTTTAGTTTTCTATAGTCAATGCAAATACACCACCCAATAACTTGTCTGATTTTTATTAATTTATTTTTCTCGTTTTCTTTAACAGTCACTCATCATTTCTTTGAAACAAAGTGAATTGGGCTTACCCAAGTACTATCTGAAATAGGATATATAATTTCAGCATCTAATCACTTTAAAATCTCTTTTTTAATTACTTCTTTCTTTATTGGGTTTAATCTTCTCTCTCTGGATCAACTCTTGGTTTATATTGTTCATCCAGTATAATTCTGTGCATATAGATCGAAGGACTAATTCCTTTAATATCTGCTAAGTTCTAACCAAAAGCTTTGTTATATCTTTTTAATGTATCCAAAAGTCTTTGCTTTTGCAAATCATTTAACTCTGAAGATATAATAACAAGTAATGTAGATGAGTTTCCCAAAAACACATACTTCAAGTGGTTAGGCAATATTTTCAACTCAAGTTCAGGTGGTTTTATAATTGACGGAACTATATTCTTATCGAGATTTTTTGTAATATCCAACATCTCAAATCTTTCCTGAACATAATCTAATTCTTCATTTCCTATTTCATCCAAAATAACTTCATCTTTGTCTTCAATCCAAAGTAACTTCATATTTATTTTCAAAATCTTTTTTCTCTTCAAAATATTCTTTAAAATGATAGTCCAATAGATGTTCACTAATTTCCATGCAAAAACATTCATTCTCTCTTCCAACAGCAGGGTATTTCATTGATTTTGCAATGTTAAAGTCACTTCTTGATCGTTAACTCTCATAGTTAATTCTCCCTTTCGAACATCTATCATAGCTCTTCCAGTAACTAAAAAAGGTCTCCCTAAAACTATAGGTATTTCTTTATCTTCCTCCATATCTAAAATAATAAAATCCACAGGAAAGATAAATTTATCAACTTTTACTAACAC
>NW_018164656.1:111993-113271 GCF_001263595.1 Phalaenopsis equestris
AGGTGAGACTTCTCCTAATCCTAATCTTTTAAAAATTGATAGAGGCATAAGATTAACGCTGGCTCCCAAATCACATAAAGCTCTTCCTTAAAATCTTTCACCGATAGCACACGGTATAGTGAAACTACCTGGATCTTTTAATTTTTTAGGAAGCTTTTTCTGAATAATTGTACTACACTTTGCTAAGTGCAACAGTCTCATTATTAGTTAACTTCCTTTTCTTGTTCAAAATATCTTTCATAAACTTCACATAATTGGGCATTTGCTCTAAAGCTTCTATGAAAGGAATATTTACCATTAATTTCTGAAGAATTTCTATAAACTTTGAAAATTGTTTATCCTTTTTGTGTTGCTTTAATCTTTGAGGAAATGGTTGTGGAGGTTTCTCCGCAGTAATTTTCATTGGTGTAAGTGGATATTCGAAATCTAGATATTCATGATCCTTTTCTTTTTATGTATCTACTTTCTCTTTTTCAATTTCAGTTTCTTTCTGCACTCTTATTTCTAATTCTTTTCCACTCAGTAATTGTATTGCTTTTATCTATTCTCTTCCTTGATCGTTAGGATTTGGTTCCACAGAACTAGGAAAATTTCCCAACGTTTGGTTACTAAGAGCAGTAGCGATATGCCCAAATTGATTTTCAATATTTTTTATAGCAGTTCCTTGATTTTGTAACTGGTTTCCTTTAATTTGTAATTGATTTCCTTGATTCTACAATTGTTGACCCATGTTCAGTATCAAATCTTCCATAGACAACTTCTTTTCCTTAAATTGAGTGTTACTGTTAAATCCTCGAGGAAAGAAGGTCTATAATTAACATTTTCTTGGTTGGATGAATTTTCCAATGGGTTTACTGGGTTGTTTTCCCATTGTTGATTTGTAGGAAAATTGTTATTCAAATTAAAGTTATGATGATTCTTCCAACCTGAGTTATAATAGTTCGAATAAGTATTGTTGGGTCTATTGTTAATAGCATTTAAAGTCTCTTAAGAAGGTTAAACATCCAAAAATTGCCCAGATGAATTCTCTTCCATCATAGTAGCAATCTGCAAAGCTAACATAGATATTGCGTCAGAATCATGGATACTAGCTACTCTTTTAGGATTTACCCTTTCAGAGGGCCATTGAAAATTGTTGGTAGGCATCTCTTATATTAACGAATAAGCCTCATCAAAAGGTTTTGACATTAAAGAACCACCAGCCACAACATTTATAATCGATCTGAGAGATCCCACTAATCAATTATAAAAAGTTTGAATTATCAACCAATCTGGTAA
>NW_018164656.1:114820-122231 GCF_001263595.1 Phalaenopsis equestris
ACTCTAAAATCTCCAATTCTACACCCGATAATTTTTATTTCCCTATTTATTTGCACCAAACTTTCAAGGACTTTGACCTCCCTAAATCTTGGATGTAATCTTCACTTTAGTTGTAAAACTCAACATATTTTAATAAATCAATTAACCATATTTAAACTAAATTAAGATTGAAGTAAAAAGATAATCACAACTTCTTTAACATTTTCATGGCACAACGAATTCAAATCACCATTTCACAAAATCTCAAGACAAGGAGAAAGATAGAGAAAACTACTCAGAACTCATGGAGAAGATACGAAAAAACTTGGAATTTATAAATTGTTTCTTTTAAAGTTGTAGAAGAGTTTTCAAGAGTTGCCCAAGCATCCCTTCAAAAATCGTCCACATTCAATGCATCTGTTGACAGAACAAATGTGTTCACCGTCGACGGCTTTGATGGCGCCGTCGCTCTTGGGAAAAACCTGTCGTCGGTGACGTCGAGCCCGCCGTCGACGTCCAAGATCAAATCTTCATATTTTGGTCCTTTTTGCTCCAAATTTGCTCATTTTTGCATCTTTTTTCTCTAATGACCATAATTCAACATACCTACAACAAAGCACCAAAAATACCTTTCTTTAAAGTGTAATATCATCAAAATCAGTGTAAAATAGGTATGAAAATCTCAACATATTTTCCTTTGGTCAAGAGATAGAAAGTAAAAGAGTTCTCTTTCTTTCTATCATTCTCTTTTTTACGTCTATCTCATTCTCTCTCCCCCTCTTCTATTTTTCTTACCATCTCTTTTTCTCAGAGAGCATGGGGTGAGAAAGAAAGAGTTATGGGGAGAAAATGAGAGAGAGCATAAGAAGATAGAGAGCTAAAGATTGAGAGCAAGAGAGGGTGGGAAAGGTTAATGAGGTAGAGAAAAGAGAGAAGAGAGAGTGTGTGAGGGACTGATCCCGGTGATATAGTTGTGCAAAATATATAAAGTTGACTCCCATTTTCAACGGTGCCAACAACTTGATGTGTTATTTTATGTACAAGAAATTTAAAAAAATTATGTATGGATTCTACACAAGTATATGTATCGTTATCAAGTAATACAGGACTTTCTGTTTAAGCCCCAAATATCGATCACACGAGGAAGGTTTAAATTTGAAGTGATAAATTAACTAGGAAATTTAAAGCAATAAAAGAAAATTGTTGTCACTAATTTTGAATGTTTGATGTACTATCAGAACTAAATTATTAAGTAGTAGTAAAGATGAAATGCAAAGTTTAAATAGTAACTACTGAACTATGTTTATGTGATGAAGTTATCTAAAATGAAAAAGCATCTTTCCCACTATAATGAGTTTTTGGTAAAATGGGATGAGATAAATGGTTTAAATCTGTATTGTGCCAAATTGTAGCAATTTTAAATCTCTATCTATACCCTAATTTAGTGTTATATAGAATCATTTGTTAATCTCAGGTTTAGTCCTTAAATCCGTGGTTAGGCTAGGAGGATAGTGACTCTCACTCTAGAGCTCCCATTCCCTTCCCCTGAAGGCTAACGCTTGCTTTAGTTCTTAAACACTAAGACCAAATTGAGGTTTTTAGTCTGTCACCCTAAAATCTACAATTCTACACCCAACAATGTATATTTCCCTATTTATTTTCACTTATCCCCATGTACTCCTTCATGGACTTAAATGTGACTCTCACTCTGTTGTAGAACTCATACTCCATTTCTCGGATCATATGTTTCAAAATATATTTTAACAATTCAATTGGTCAGATCAAAAAGTAAATTAAAAGCGGAGTTGAAAAATTATCACAATTTATTTTAAATTTTAATATTGGCACATCCACATTATCTCTTCATTTCACCATTTCTCAAAGTAGGGACAAAGATAATGGAAACTACTCAGACTTCATGAGAAAGATACAACAAAACACAAATTTTATATATAAAAGAAAGTTCATGCAACAATAATAAACAAACAACACTTATCTGAAACTCTTTGCAAAGCAAATCCCTTATATCCTCTCTTGGACTCTATCTCTGTTTACAATACTCTTGATTCTCTCTTAGAAGATGTAGGAAGAAGAAAGCTCTCACTTCTATCCCTCTTTAACAACTCTTAGAAAATAATTCGCACTTAAACTCAGCACAAAAACTTAAATCTCTAAAGAAATACATGACTAATGGACTCTATGTGGTTGGGGGGAGTGGAAGAGAGAGTTTTCTGATCAATTTTCACCCTAAATAGAGCCTAATGTCAGTTTTCCAATAGGTGCATCCAAAAAATCTTCAAAAAGAGGCCAAATTAGTCGAATCTTCTAAAAATAGATCTTACACCAACATTGGCACCGTTGGCGCCCATTTTGGTGTCGTTAGTGTCAGTGGCCCATGAATTAATTCCGTGCTTTCTGTCAATGGAGCCAGCCGTCAACGCTGAGTATTTCTTCAAAAATGTTATTTTGACTCCAAATTCCATCCTTTTTGCTTCCTTTTTGCTTCAAGTCCTAAAAGTCAACAACATGCAATAAAACATGAAAAATACCTTCCTTTAAAGCGTAATATCACAAAAAATGAGTATAAAATATAGGTCAAAATATGCATATATTTTTTGTGTATCAAAATCCCCCAAACTTAAATGTTACTTTTTCTCAATTAACACCTTTACTAAATAAAAGTATGACTGATGGCAAAGAATTTAACTTCTAGATTTTCATACTTTTGTCCACTAAATACAATAGTCTAACATATGAAAAATTTAAAATAACTCCAATTAATACTAAAGGGATAAGAATATCTAGCAAACAGATCTAAGATTTCTGATTCTCTATTCTTTTCAAGGAAAATTGTAAATTATCATATTAAAGCCACTTAGAATATCCATATTAAAGCCACTTCATATTAAAGCCACTTAGAATATCCATATGAAAAAGAACTTGATGAAACTTTACTAGTAAATATGCTAATACTTAAATATAAGTTTAGCGAATGCAGTCAAGCCTTCTTCTTTAAGTTGATTCAAGTGAAGCCAATATTTGATTAGGCATCTCCTCAAGCTTCTCCTCACATCTTTTTCCACTTTTTCTTCTTCTTCTTTTTTTCTTTTCTTTTCTTTTCATTCAGGATCATTTTCAATCATTTTTCCTTTTTTCTTCTCTACTTTTTTTAATCACAAAAGGCTATTTACATATAGTAATCACTATATCTGAATAGCCTTTAATGATTTTGAACTTCACTATCCTCTTCTTAAAGTTAAAAACTGTTCACATTCCTTCCCTTTATAAATTTATATTAGCTTTAAAAATTCTTCATGAAGTTTTATTCTTTTCTTATTACATGAATCTCTAAGATTTTTAATATTTCAAAAATACAAATTATTTTACTTATATTAGAAAAACATAGTCTTATTCTCTCATACCAAATATCTTAATCTCTTAAATTAACCTTTATTATTGAAATTTTTTTCTTAAGTTTACTATATATTTAGAAACATAAATATAGTTATCTAAAGTCACCCTCTAAAACCAAAGGTCTTGTTAAATTTAGAAATTTTTGAAAAAATAGCTAATTGAGGACAAATAAAATTAAGTTTCTTTCTTTAGAAAGGAATTTTTCTTTCCCCCCAAACTTAAAATTTCAATAGTTTTTGCATGACAAACTTAAAACATGTAGGGTGAAAGAAAACATTTAATATATAAAGAAAAGACTTACCTGTTGAATGTTCTCATATTGAAACTTAAATTTGAAATATTGAAGGTGCTAATATGAAAAGCTATAAGACATAAAACATTAAATAAGACATAATACATATAAAAATTTTTTGAGAAAGAATTTACTACAAATACATTCAACAAAGTACTAAAAACTAACCAAGAATTTACTACAAATACATTCAACAAAGTACTAAAAACTAACAACAATACTAAAATGATTTCCATTGTAAAAATAGTTTTACAATCCTACTCTTCACAATACAACATAGCATCGAAAATAAAGCAAAGGATCACACTCTAAAAACAAACAATAACAACGATAAAGTACAACCAACTATAAACTAAACAAAAGATCAAATTAAAACATCACTAGTGATCATCATCATCTTCTTCTTCTACATCAAAGTTTTATTGTTGATATGGGGTACGGATAGGGTGACTAGAAAACAGAATTGAGTGATCACCCCTCATATATCTAACCATTGCATCATCATAAGCAGCAACATACTCAAACTTTTGCCTTATCAAATCATCATTATGTGCATTTCTGACCTCCATATTTTCCATTCAATTTTCCATCCTCAAGATATCTCCCTGTTAGATCATCAGTTTCTCCATAGGTCCCTGGAGAGTTGGGGTACTAGAAGTAGAAGGAATATCCCTACTCCTACTTCCAGATCTCCATCCAACATGAGATTCATAAGTTTTAATATTTGCAGGCCCAATAGGTTTTAGAGGTTCAATCCTCTCCTCATTCATTCCAAAATTAGCTCTTGCCTGTTCACATAGTGTGAAGACCAGGGCAGGGTGTGCTAATCCACTAGTAGTCTTACCCAAAGCAATAGAACGAGTGTTTCTATAAACAATAGAGCCTACATCTATCCTTCTCATATGCTGGATACAGAAGTTCAAGATTGCTCTATCCTTTGTAACCTCACTATGATGATTTGTTGGTATCATTCCAGCAGATATAAAGTAACGTCAGGCCTTAGATACTACATTTAACATTGAAAAAGGGAAGCTAACCTTAAAATTATTCTTCACCTTCCAAGCTCCTCTTCCATCAGTAAGAAAAGAAATAACTTCATAACCTCATTTGTAGCAGAAAATGATTTGAACTGACAGCTATATATGTCCTCTAACTGATAAAATTGATTAATTCTTCTTGGAGTAAATTCCACCATTTTCATCAAACAAAAATATAGTTTTAAGAAGTTCCCTTAAAGTTGACAAAAAATTCCATCACTATAATAATAATAGCCTCGATAGTAAAGTAATAAAAATTCTCCCACTGCCAAACAACGATTAATCTTTCGACATATGCACCCGGATTTTTAAATGCTCGATCCAGAATTACATTCTTAGTTGCAACCAGACTGTTGAAATAAATGTTAGCCTTGTAGTTGACAAATTTTTTATCATAAAAAATCACATTCCTCTTTTCCTTGCTCATTCTCAGTGTCATGGTAAACTAAGAAAAATTTTAAAAATGTAAATAAATTCCCAAATTTTGAAAATCACATTGTGGAACGTTTTAAACTTAAATCTACTATGTAAGAGTTCTCCATCAAAGGATTTTCTAAAAAATCTTCCCAAAAATTTCAAAATTTTGGCTGTCGACAATGTAAGATAAATCCTTGGTGAAAATAAAAAATTCTGAGTTGAAAGTGTAGCTCTTACTGAGAGAAGATGAAATCTGAACTTCTTTTGCTTTCAAATTGCCTCAAATTCAAGCACTAGTGAGCCCTAGTTGCACAAAACGAATGTTGAAGGTAACCGAAGGGGGGAAAAAATGGTGTTTTTACTATATAAATCATGGAATTTTAAGTGGTCTAGGAACTTTTGGGTCGAGGGCACTGTCGGCGCCCATGCTGGTGTCGTTAGCACCAGTGCCAAAAATTTCATATTTTTAATTTTCACAATTTCAATTTTCTTTCAATTCATCGAAAGTATAATTAGTCTTTCTAAACACCAATATTCATCTTAAAATAATTCACAAATAAGCATTTTCACAAAAAACACCAAACTAACTTTTATATATGGAAATCCAAATTTTTACAAACACACATTTCTAATCACACTCACACATACATAAAACAAACTAAGTTATAATTCAACGTGGAAATCAAGCCACAACACTAGAATGCTGACACAAAAATATACACACAATAAAAGTTAAAAGAGTTCTCAAGCAAAGTAAATCTAACACAATCACATTAAAAACATAATTACTTTAAAATATTAGAGAGTCCAACTTCTTCAATTATTCTGCTTCATCTTTGGTACTTTCTCCTCCTCTAATATCTCCCATAGACTGGTAATGGACGTACAAATTGTAGCAGTGTCGGTACGGAATTGATCAGTTGAATTTTCATCGATCCATCCATTTTTCTTGAACTTATGCACCAAACCTTCTTTATTTGTTCCAGTATGATCAAATTTCTCCTTCATCCTCCAGTCTAAGTGATAAAAAAGGTAGTTAAGATTTCCTATTACATTCATAATACTCTGAATTTCTCTTTTGGTCTTCTTCATTTTTCTCCAAAACTATTGAACTTCCAACAGTATGTGGTATTAATGTTGTCGAAGCATGTGATGAATGATCCAAGATAATATCCAATACTTCATTTCCATTCCCAATATAATTTTCATCAATATGAATCATGGGCTCCCAGAGTAATACTACTTTTTCCCAACTTTCATATGACACTTGAGATTGACTGCAAAGTAAGAAAATTGTAGAAGGATGCCCCAGTCCATATATAGGCCCATTCATAATAATACCCATAATAGATTTGAAAATAATTGATCTAACATCAATGGGCTTTTCCATTTGAATGTAATAGTTTAAAATTATACTTTTTTTTTGTAACTCCATTAATCTTCATGGTAGGGAGTAATTATTCAGAGATGAAGAAATGCCATGGTTTAGATATTGGAAACATCATATCTCTCGTTGGGATAAAATTTGTATAATGACATATTCACATGTTTTTTATTATATACAAATCATTAATTTGAGGTGGAGTAATTGGTATAGCCTTACCTCAAATGAAGACGACTCCTTGGGTAATTCCATGTAAGTTAGCATAGAATTCCTTTACCACTGGTAAAATAACTACAGCGGTAGTGTAGCATAGAACTTCCCAACACCTCTGTACTATGATTATCTCAATCTGTGAACTTGGATTACTCAATCCATGATTGACAAAGCCTCTCTCCTTCATAAGTCTCTTCTTCGTGATGACTTTGTCGTATAATCTCTACGTGTCAAAACTGATAAATTTTCTTCTATTGAAAATTCCATACCATGAAGTATTTCTAGAATTGGAAGCCATGAATTTTGAAATTTGGCAGTTTTGAAATTTGGAAGTTTCTGGTCATCCAAAGCCATTTTCAAGCCTTTAAAAACACCTCTAGATGATTATTTAGGAGTGAAATCCTGCTAAAGTCCGCAAAATTTTTCCTGAATGCACGAAATTGCTCGAGGTGCTGTTGGCACTCCCGATGGCATTAGTAGCGCCATGGCTCGTGTAGACGGGCGCCTTCGGCGCCAGTGGCCAATGTTGCATCGCTTCTTTTTTTTGGTTCGATTCAATTCCAAATTTTCTTCCAATACCAATATTTGTTTTATTTTATTATATATAAAATTGTGTAGGATTTAAAAACATTATTATTTCTTAATATAAAACACTTATTAAACAAAATAGTAAGA